>NC_061118.1:48779178-48987633 GCF_002878395.1 Capsicum annuum
GTGTTATTGTACTTATTTCATCCTCTCATGATTATGATGATTTTCTTTGGGCTATGTGAGTCATTCATACATCCTGAATATTTCTTATAGATTTTATGATGATGATGTTTATAAAACAGCATACACCCCCATATACTTGATTTTTTTCCATGGTACTGACCCACATCTTCGAATGTGGGCTACATTTTCTCGAAATATAGGTTCAGGTGCTCAGTTCCAGGTTCAACAGTGATTCTTCGGGCACGCTGTTCTACATCCTCTGTTGTGGTGATTCCTCATGTTCCAAGGACGTGATGTCTGATGTTGGTTTCACGGAATTGTTTACGTTTAATAACTGAGTATGAGTCAGTTGGGGCATGTCTCAATGGCTCGCTGGTTTTATTGATTTTCTTAGAGGCTTGTCAGACTAGTATAGATGTTGGGAGTTGACTAATAAGTCGTATTTTGTTATCTTTCTGAAATTCTTTTATTCTTGGACGATGATTACTCTTTTGATATTTGAGGGTTATTTATGGAAACCCTGTTGATTTGGGTTGAACTGAATGAAAATGGCTCAAAGGGTTAGCTTGGGGATACTCGTAGCCTCAAGCACCGTGTGATGCTCTGGGACCCATTTTTCGGGGCGTTACACGCTTGCGGACTAGCTGCTTTTGAATTTGTCGGTTAAGGTAGGTTATGGTTTAATTGGAGTTTAGACTTGATTGAATTGTGTGTATGCGCCTATATTGAATACTTTTTGATTGGTATTCGGACATGCATAAAATTGATGATGTTCGGATTGTTGAAATGTGTATAAATGTTTTTTGAAAATTTACTTGATGGAATTATATTATGACTTTAAGTGTACTTATTAACTTGGTACATCGTATTGTATGCTATGTGATGGTATAAATTTGATAATGATATTACTTGTATATGTTGGATCGGGTACCACGTCGGTACGGATATGTATATGTTGGATTGGGTACCACGCTGGTACGGATATGAATATGACTGATCGGGTACCACATCGGTATGGATATGTATATGTTGGGGTACCATGCCGGTACGAATATGTATATATTGGATCGGGTACCAAGCCTATTACAGATATGTATATATTGGATCGGGTACCATGCCAGTACAAATTTGAATATGTTGGATCTCGTACCACGCCGATATGGATGTGTATATATTGGATCGGGTACCACGCTTGTACGGATATGCATATATATTGGATGGGGTACCATGCAGTTACGGATATGTATATATTGAATCGAGTACCACAACAGTATAGATATGAATATATTGGATTGGGTACCACGTCGGTACGGTACATAACTATAGATTGTTCCCTGCAGGTCATAATTATTTTGGACCAAATAAGTCCCATAGCATGTGTGTACATTTTTGTGTTGATTCTGTGGATGTTTACAGTATGGTTGATATTCTTGATGGTTATGTTTGACCTATTATTATTGTATTTTTGATTCATTGAGAATTTGTTATGTGCTGATGCATGTCTACTTGTTATTTGGTTTATGTTGTGTACATGTTATGAAGTTGAGTTGGTCTATCATACCTACCAGTACATAGTGTTTTGTACTGATACTACCCTGTACTCTTCTTTTATTGAGTGCAGAAAGTTTTCTAGAGTCTCAGACATGACCTCACCTCTAGAGTTTGATAGCAGATCTTGATCCAAGGGTGAGCACTCCATCTCCGGGCTACCACGTATCATATTATTTGTTATTGTCCATCTTTCGGGCAATGAAACATTCCTTATTTACTTTATTTTTGATATCTCTTTAGACATCATCTTTGTTAGTAGTTCTTGTACGATAACTTTTGGGTCTTGGAAATTTTAGTAAGTAAGTTTGTTTGACTTCCGCATTAATAATGATTAGTCCTGGATTATTCTCATTATGTTAATTTTATGATAATGTCATCTTAGTATTGACTAAGTGATTGGGTAATAGTTTGATTTAGATGGTTCTCCCATAGAAAGATTAGTGTGGGTGCCACTCATCGTCATTTGGGTCGTGGCACAAAGTATGATGGAGGGTATATATGTATTCATTTATCATAGTTTGAGAATTTATTTCTCCCTTTTTTATTCAACTTTTTTATCCCAAAATCACTACCCGACCCAGTTCCAACTAAAACTCAAGAGACATATATTTAGCAGATGTATTTTTCACCCCTATAATGATATACTCACACAATATAGTAATACCTACTACTATCAATTTTTTTAAAAAATCATTAATTCATTAAATCTAAAAGTAACACCAAATAAATTGAACTCTTCATGTTTTGATTTTCTGCGAAATTTCATTGGAGATATACTACCCATCACCGATCAGCACCACATAGCCACCATCTCCAGTGAACCATCATTGCACCCCTAGCTACAGGCAACTCTGTCCTAATCTCCACTCTCTCCAATCAGTAAATACCAATTAACTAGCAGTATCGAACAATCACTGCAGTTTGATTGGGGTTTACGATTAAGAGGAATAACATAAGGAGTATCGTATTTGGAACAAAAAATAAATTTTGGGCTGAATTGATTTGAAATGGAGTTCGATGGGTTTATTGGTCGGATAGTGTGTTTGGGTAAATTATTTGTAATAAAATAATTAAAATGATAAAGGAACAAATATACCCTAAAATTATAATAAATGGTACACATTTATCCATAATCATACTTTGGGTATTCATATGTCTCTACTGTTAGTGTGAGGGGCATATATGTATCATTTCATCAGTCCTATCTAGCGGGTGATCTCTAAATCTAATGATACCATTACTGATTGACCATAGTTGAAATCAGTTTTGTCGAATGGGTGACCTCGGAGTCTATTTATAATGATAAGGAGTGACTGTATCTGACAGTCCTAAATCTATACTACTGAGTTGAATTGACTGTATATGACAGTCCTTATTCTGTAACTGAAACTGTGGGATGTATTCATCTAACCGACATGCCCTATACTAAGCTAATTGTGGTCCAACCTATAACCCCAGTCAAAAGGGTTTCAGTACTGCGCCACTAGTAAAATCAACTATTATGGAGTCAGTCCTAATCTAGCGGGTGACCCCTGGGATCAGTCCTATACATTTAAATGTGCTAATGGGTGATCCCTGAGTATGTCAGTCCTACATAACGGGTGATATCTCGTACCTACACTGGCTACGTAGTTTTGGAACTTAGGGATTGCTTCTAGGGATCTCAGTACTATCTAACAGGTGAGTCCCCATCCCTAGGCTCGCTCGGTGCTGAATCCTACTCCCATCTGAAAGACACTGAACTGATTAATTGAGTTGAACTGATTAACTAAACTGAACTAATTAGCTGAACTGAACTGATTGGCTGAACTAAACTGATACTAGTGAATTTACTTAGTTTCGTTGACTGACGAAATGTACTGAGTTCTGCGAACTGACTGAGAATACTGAAGTTACTGAGATTGACTAGAAATACTGAGGTTATGGAGACTACTGAACTACTGAGATCACTGAGATTACTGAACTACTGAGATTATTGAGATTTCTGACATTTCCTGAGTCATATGACTGACTGAGTTCTATGGATCATAGATTGACTGAGGAGATCGTGAAAACATGACATGGCTCTAGGCACACAGCTAAATGTTCTGGTACAAGTACCCCCAGGACTTGATGAGAAGAAACTGACATGGCATGGGTTACTTGAACACATGACCAACAACACAATTCATAATTCATATATTGAAGCACTTCATCAAACATATGATATGCATAAGCTTGTACATACATGGGGATTTTATGATATCATACTAGTTGGGCCTTGTTCCTTCATCTAGGCATTTAATCAAACACATGGTAGGAATAGCATATGTAGACAACATTATACAATAATTAATCATCATGATTCATCTCTAATTTCATTATCCTAGGGTTTATTCATAGGTTCACATGAATATACATCTATACAAATCAATTCCACATAAAATTGATCACCCAACATGGATTTGAATTCAATTGATCATTCTCAACAAAAATAAAACAAACCCAACATGAAATTCATAAAGAAATTCATAAACTTAAACATATAAAAGAGATTCTTGGGCTTCATGGACGAAAGAAGTCCATGAATGAACACTGCGCATACCTTATCTTGTGATTCTATGAAGATTGACGTAGATATTCTTGAAATTTGACGATGAATTCCCTTGGAATTGACCCTTCTATGAAAACCCTAGGGCTTGTTCTTGAGAGTTTTTTAGAGTAATTGTGTATAAGTTGCTGAATTATGGCTAAATCTCGTGTTATAAGGATTATATAGGGTGGAAAATTGACCTTTTTAACCCTAGGACATGTATTTAATTTCTAAGAAAATTTCCCGATTCTATCGCACCAAGTCACTAGAAAATGACAAATGGAAAATTGCATGATAGCGCGACGCCGAGTTATCGCATTTCCACCTTGTCTACGACCTAGAAGTTTGGTGTGACGCACCACTATTGTGAAGCAACACTGGAAATTGACAATTGTCATTTGAGTTATCTCCGCGATGCGCTGAAGGCTCAGGTGATACACTGTCTCACTAAAAAACTCAAACTCTTCATCCGGGTGTCAGTTTTGGGCAAATTTGGTATCGATGGACAGCTTATTCGATTCCCCACATGATAAAAAGTGAAATTATTGAAAATACCACGTGTAAGAAAGTGGATTCATCTTTCAAAGAAATATTCTAACATTCTTGGGAAACTTTTCAAGCTAGGAAAAGTACGGGGTATCACAATATCTCCCCCTTGAGAACATTCGTCCTTGAATGAGACTGAGTGAAAGGGAAAAAATACAAACTAAAGTACATACTAAACATGAATAACTGGAACATGATCTCATAACTGACATGACTGATAGTTGAATATAACATACTGAACATGCATATCTGATGCATGACTAATAAGCTGAATTCATGCATATCTGATGCATGGCTGATAATTGACTTATGAATACATGACTAAATATTCTGATGAACTGAATTTCTCGCAGTAAGAATGCATATCTGATGCATAATTATATGACTGAACTGATATATGAATGCATGACTGAATATGCAAGGGTACTTAGTACCAAGTTTGTATTGGGGATCTGAGCAGGGAACTGAGTAAGTTTAAGAAAATTGTTATGCGACTGAAAAACACTGATGACCCCATGATTATGCAACAAGTATGCATGAACTGGAACCTGAGAACATGACTAAGGCTGAACCATGACATATAAACTGAATTTCGTGAACTGAACTGAGCCTCTGAATACTTGGCCCATAGCTGAGGTTGGGAATTTGAGGGTCAACTTATGATTACCCTCCATTCTAAACTGAATTCCTTATGTGAAGAGAAACATAATTTAAGACATGAGAGCATTGGGGAATAATTGGGTATCTCCCTCTTGGGACACTATGTCCCTCTAAGAACGCTCATCTTACTAAGATACTAGGGTGATGCATAGGGCATCCACAAACTGATTCATGACTGAATAACTCATGCTGAAAATCTTAAGCTAAAATAAGAGAAAGAGGTCTAACAATGCATATCATGAGTATGAAGGACCTATAACGTATCCGAATATATGCCAAGGGAATTTCCTTGATAAGGGTGAGTATGAAGAGCGTAAAACCTATTCTGACACTGACCACTAGTGTTACTAGCAATGACGCCCTACTGACATAAATTTTTTCCCTTTTGATCCCTTACTCTACATTCCCGCAGCCTGTGGCCTGGCTTACCACATCCATAACATACCTCACTTTCTGCTCTACATATACCTAGGTTCTTACTACACTCTTCACAAAGCGGATAGGTAAGACTCCTGTTCCCACTACCCTAGGCCTCGGAGCCTGGTGACCCATCATGACTGTCATTCCCAAACTTGGGTACTGGTGCACTAGCTGAAGATAGAGTTGGGAATGAAAGCTTATGACTATGCTGAGTATGGCTACCACCTCTTAACTTAGGCTGGGCAAAGCTGAAACTACCTGTCCTGGCCCTCTTATTCTGTTTTTCCTTCATCTTAATCTTTTGCTCCTCTATCTGCTAAGAATAGGTCATAAGTCTATCTAAAGTTATTTTACTATTCATCATGGCGGATCTACACTCATTAACCACGCTATCATTCACCCCTGACATAAACTTACTCATCTTGGCCCTACTGTCAACAAACTACATAAGGAGCATATCTGGCTAATTGAATTAACTTAAGAGAATACTTTTTCACCTTCATGGTTCCCTACCTGAGGTTGATGAATTCTAAAACCTTAGTTTCTCTCATCTCTAGGGGAAAGAACCTTTCTAAGAATGCAGTGACAAAATTATCCTATTCTATAGGTACTACATCATCTGCCCTTTTTAACTTTCTCTTTTTGAACCAAGTATGAGCCACATCCTATAATTGATATGCAGCTAGCTCAGCACTCTCAATAGTAGTCACCCCCATGATGTCAGTTACCTTCTGAACCTGATCTAGAAATTCCTGAGGGTCCTTATCTAACTTAGACCCAAGAAAGAATAGAGGGTTCATTCGGGTGAAGCCCCGAATCCTGGCTGCAGCTGAATTGGCCACTGGGTTGTCCAGAACGATAGCTGGTCATTCATTATGAGTAGCAACTAATTGATTAAGAGTAGTGAATGTGGCCCTGAACTCCGCATGAGAAATATGTTCGCCCAAAGGTTCTTCGGGCTAAGGGGCTGACTGATTCCTATTTCTTCTTTTAGGAGGCATGTTTTGTAGAAGAAAGAGAGAAATGGATTATACTAAGAGATTGAGTCGATATTATGCTCACTGGCATGACATGAATACTAAAAGAAGGGAAACTATTCCTAAAACATCTCATAGCCTCCTACACATAAGTGTGGTGCACAACACACGCATGTACAAGACTCTACTAGATGCACATTTTCAGACTTTCTAGGATACTATTGAACCTTAGGCTCTGATACCAAATTTGTAATGCCCCAAATCTGGTACTCAAAATGATACACGGTGCCTATGACCCCGAAGGACCATAAGCTAAGCCATTACTAATATCTGTAAATTGAGTAGCGAATAATAATAATAATATCATAAATGCGAAAACATAAACTGAAAGGCCATAAGGTTCAATACTAGTACATAACTAAAAATACGGTATAACAATACCAAAACAACTGAGATAATTATCTAAACATACTGTAGTCTGAAAGCCTATAAATTGTCTGAATAAAGAGTTGATGGGACATGTCCCCAACTAACTCTAACTATTGAAATAAACTAAAAACTAAAATAGTAATGTGATCATCATGTCCTAGAAGGATGAGGACTCACTGCTAACTCTGATTGCTGAACTGGGATGTTACTGGTTCTCTAAGGCTCATGCTTTTAAACCTATTGTATAAGACACCATAGCGCAAATGCGTTAGTACTTTGAATGTACTGGTGTACAAGTAAGGTAGGCTGAATGCAAGAGATTCATATGCATAAACAAAACTAACTGATTGACTAACATGAACGTGAGAATACATACATGCATACGTAACTATAACTGACATCATGATAGGACTGAATGCAAAGTTCTGAATACTAAGTTTACTAATAACGTGGAATTACTAAAATTTTAGGTATTGATACTATGTTACTAATACATGAATAACTATTTCTGACAGTTCTAATTATAAAAAACTAGTCTGGTTGACTGTGTCTAAAAGTCCTGAAGCTAACTACTGATAATAGGAGTTCTGATAACTGATATAACTGATAACAAGAGTGATTGAATCTGACAGTCCTGAATCTGATAGAACTAACTGAGTTTTGTACTATATCTGAGTAACTGAACTTGAGATTGGTCCTATCTGGTGGGTGATCTCTAAATCTAATGATACCATTACTGATTGATCATAGTTGAGATCAGTCCTATCTAATGGGTAATCCCAGTGTCTATTTATAATGATAAGGAATGACTGTATCTGATAGTCCTAAATCTATACTACTGAGTTGAATTAACGGTATCTGACAGTCCTTATTCTGTAACTGAAACTGTGGGATGTATTCATCTAACTGACATGCCCTATACTAAGATAACTGGGGTCTAACCTATAAACCCAACTAGAAGGAGGTCAGTACCGCGCCACTGGTAAAGACAACTGCTGTGGAGTCAGTCCTAATCTAGCGGGTGACCCCTAGGATCAATCTTGTACATTTAAATGCGCTAACAGGTGATCCCTAAGTATGTCAGTCCTATCTAACAGGTGACATCTCATACCTACACTGGCTATGTAGTTCTGGAACTTAGGAATTGCTTCTAGGAATCTCAGTCCTATCTGGCGGGTGAGTCCCCATTCCTAGGCTCTCTCGGTGTTGAATCCTACTCCCATCTAAAAGACACTGAACGGATTAATTGAGCTAAACTGATTAATTGAATTGAACTAATTATCTGAACTAAACTGATTAGCTGAACTAAATTGATACTCGTGGTATTGTTTAGCGGAGCTAAACTGAATTTACTAAGTTTTGTTGACTGACGAAATGTACTGAGTTCTGTGAACTGACTGAGAATACTGAAGTTACTGAGATTTACTATTAATACTAAGGTTACTAAGATTACTGAGTACTGAGATCACTGAGATTACTAAACTACTGAGATTACTGAGATTTTTGAAATTTCCTAAGTCATATGACTGACGGAGTACTATGGATCATAGCCTGACTGAGGAGATCATGAAAACATGACATGGCTCTAGGCACACAGCTAAATGTTTGGGTACAAGTACCCCCAGGACTCGATGAGAAGAAACTGACATGGTATGGTTTACTTGAACACATGACCAACAACACAATTCATAATTCATATATTAAAGCACTTTATCAAACATGTGATATGAATAATCTTATACATACATGGGGATTTCATGATATTATACTAGTTGGGCATTGTTCCTTTATCTAGGCATTTAATCAAACACATGGTAGGCATAGCACATGTAGACAACATTATACAACAGTTAATCATCATGATTTATCTCAAATTTTATCGTCCTAGGGTTTATTCATAGGTTCAAATGAATATACATCTATACAAATCAATTCCACATAAAATTAATCACCCAACTTGGATTTGAATTCCATTTATTATTCTCAACAAAAACAAAACAAACCCAACATGAAATTCATAAAGAAATCTATAAACTTAAACTTAGAAAAGAGATTCTTGGGCTTCATGGACGAAAGAAGTCCATGAATGAACACTGCGTATACCTTAGCTTGTGATTCTCTGAATAATGATGGAGAGATTCTTGAAATTTGATGATGAATTCCCTTGGAATTGAACCTTCTATGAAAACCCTAGGGCTTGTTCTTGAGAGTTTTTTAGAGTAATTGAGTATAAGTTGCTGAATTATGGATAAATCTCGTGTTATAAGGCTTATATAGGGTGGGAAATTAACCCTTTTAACCCTAGGACACGTATTTAATTTCTTTGAGAATTTCTCAATTTTCATCCTTGGCACGACGCACCACTATTGCGCCAAGTCACTGAAAAGTGACAAATGGGAAATTGCACGATGGCGCGATGTAGAGCTATAGCATTATCACCTTTTCTATGACTTGTAAATTTGGTGTGATGCACCATTATCACGGAGCAACGCTAGAAATTGACAATTGTCATTTGAGCCATCTCTGCGACGCGCTGAAGGCTCAGGTGATACACTGTCTCGCTAAAAAGGCTCTAACTCTTCATCCGAGTGTTGATTTTGGGTGAATTTGTTATCGATGGAAAGATTATTCGATTCCCCACATGATAAAAAGTGAAAATATTGAAAATACCATGTGTAAAAAGTGGATTCATCTTTCAACTAAAGCTTTTAACATTCTTGGGAAACTTTTCAAGCTAGGAAAAGTACAGGGTATTACAGATTTCCAGTTAGAAGGGCTCTCGATCCTTCACTGTTTGGGATGGCCGTCATGGCCAGGGCCCCAATTTTGATCGTGAAAAACTTTGTATCAGAGCACGGTTCATGGTCCCAAGGTGTCTGCAAAATCATGTCTAGTAGAGTCTTACTTATGGGTGTGTTGTGTACCATACTTATAATCAGGAGGCTACCAGGCATTTAGGATTTGTTTCTTATTTTTTCATACTCTTGTTCATGTTATAGCGTCATCCACACAAAAGTTATCCAAATTCCTTCCTTTCTCTAATTTCATGGGCCATGCCTCATTGTTGAGGCGATACAAGCCTAAGAGTCTAGCTTCTCCATTGACGGATTCTCTCTGATTGAGTCATAAACGATTATAAAATTTCACAATGAATTGAGAGGACTCCATACATGCTTCAAAGAGTATTTATTTAAGCTTATGCCACTATTTACATCAATCATGCATTTGAGCCTGAGGTATGGAGTGTATTAAGTCTCTTTTTATAAAACCCTTTTTGAAGATACCATGCTTAAGGGTAATGATGTGCAGTAGAATGTTAGAACTGTATTTCCACCCAATTAGTAGTATACCTTAAAGTTTCATGACCTATTGGTAGTAAGATGGCCAAAAAGTCGGTGATATGAAGTCACAAGGTTAGAAGTCAGATGTGAAGGTGACTTTTGCATAAAGAAGCTAGTTTAGATGTATAACTATGGATTTAGGAGTGGGCTACCATTTTATAGTGATAGAATAAGGTGGTATCAATATTTGTAGATTGTATGGTAGTCTGTAGAAGAAGTGTTTGGCTTTGATTATTATTTATTCAAAATAGGGAAAGAGCCCAGAGTGGATAGTTATGGTGGTTGTATAAATTATTTATAGGTGGTAAATGGAAAGGATTAGATTAGCCAATAAGTATGGTAGAGACTCATTGGTGTTATTGCATTTTTAAGGTAATTGTGATGTATGCATGGGTATGTAAATATGACGTGAGGAACTAGAATATGTTACTAAATTGTAATGGGTTATAATATGAGATTAAGACCGACTATCCCTATTATGTGACTTTACCCTCTTGATTTGTCTTTTCTCTAGTAGTTATAAATTAGTAGTACATGTGAGAAGGTATGTAGTAGATTTTGAGGTGTAGTAGTAATGTCCTGGAGAGGATGAACTATGGGCCATAGTTAAGTGAAATAAGAGACTTAGGTTGATCTTTTTATTCGATTAATTAGTATAGTATGTGACATGCTTCATATGATTGGTGTTGTTAGACAATAGGCTTGAACTTTAGATGTGGATTATGGTGGTGAGAATAGTATCTTAAAGTTAATGATGCATATTTTAAGGGAGTAAGTAGTAGGCTTAATTTACTGTGTGCAATAGCCTAGGTTGGCAACTTGTGAAAAAAAGAGTGGATAATTGTGATAATTATGTACATGAGGACTAGTATAAAAAAAATGATGGATTGTGGTTGAGTCATTAAGTGGATAAGTGTGTAAGTATAAAAGAATAAGTTGAACCTCGAGGTAGCGTATGTTAATAAGGCGTGATGTGTATGAGTGTCACATGTACCTAGATTTCATTCTCAAATCTTGTAGTATGGAGAAGTCGGGGAGTTGTTGTATAGCAATGTGTAGAGTTGAATTAAGAAAATATAGGTAGGAAATATGCACTTTTGGAAAAGTTGAACTAATTTTGTTAAGATTGTAAGTTGTGTGATTAGAGGTGTCATGCTAGTAGTATAAGGAGTTGATGATGGAGTGTTAAGTATTTAGAAGAATGGATGTCCATGCCAATGATAATATTAGTCATAAGTCGATGACTTAGGGGTTATAGAAAGTTATGACTAGTGTCCCTGAAGGGGGATGTCCTAGAAAGAAATTAGTGTACTTTTATTAAAACTTATTGAGGGGAGTTATGTTCGTGTGTATATTGACCCCCCTATTGTGTTGAGAATTGTGGTTATAGATTTGATAAGGGGATAGGTCCGTAAGTCTAGGATTATGGCGTTGATCTAAGGAGGAGATGGTGAATTAAGGTAGCCCAACAATGTGAACCAAAAAATAACATGACAATAAGTTCAACCCGTCGAACAAAAACAACACCAACCCTAACCTCTGACCTAATTTTAGCCTAAAATCCCAGCGTATAAACAGCGAACAGCAACATCAAATACGATCCGACCCCGACCCACCACCAGTAACTAATCCATAATCTGAACAATTTCAACCCACGACCCTTTCCTCCGTATGATCCCGCGTGCTAGCCACTCTCCTCTAGTACTATTAAAATTTTTCAAATTATTTTCCCCTCCAAATGTCCACAAAAATCGTGGATTATTCTAGAAGTTGACACCCAACGTGCTCTTATTCGTTGACATTATGAAAAAGGACGACACTCCTCTCATCACCATTCATCATCATCGAGAATTAATTAGAGCCAGCTGATTCAATCGTTTCCCTTATGGAAAATTCCAAAAATGCCCATGAAAAATTCTCTCCCACATTAGTGGAATGATAATTAAAGCACCATTTGATTCTCTATAAAAGGTTGACTGTTGAGCAAGAAATCCAAGCCGAGGAGGTGAAAAACTTCCTAGCAAAAAGTCTCATTTTAGTATAAAAAAAAATTTGGTGAAAAGTCAACGAGTTCCTGGAGTTGCGGTAAAGTTTTTCTGGTGGTAGTTGAGATTTTGTTGAAGGTTTAGGTTCTATTTTTCTGCTCTGAAAAAGGTAATATCCCATTCCATTTAGTTTTTATTTTTATTCCTTTTTTTATTATGTCGTTCTTTAGATGTAATGGTGTTTCGGATAGCGCGTATGCTGGGATTGCTTGTTGTAGCAGCCTTGAAGGCAGTAGATGTAATTTGATAATATTTTTGTTGCAATGTTCCTATAGTTATAATCCTTTTCGTGTTGTTCGTGAATTGCTGGAAGATGTGTTTCATTGCGTTTGTTTAGCTATATCTTTTCCTATTGTTTGTCTTGCTAGAGTATAAGCTTTCATAAAAGAAATTCTTCCTCGATTTGTCCTGCGAATTTCAAATAACTTATTAATCAAAAACTGGTTGAGTCAAGCTCTATACCACGATTTGTTTAACTACGTGGTTGAAAAATTATGTGTTGATGAAATTTTGAACGGAATGTTCTTGATTTGTTTCACTCATAATTGTTTGAACTTCTCATGGTGTTGAATGTTGTTAACGTTCTCTTGGCGTCGTTATGGTGATTTCGATGTTCTGGTATGAGTGTGTTAATGTTCTTGTAGTCTAGCTGTGTGAAAGAAAAATAATGTATTTTGATACCCGGTGTAGTCTCATATTTTATCTGAACATTGTTTCATATAAATGGATCCTTTTCTTCAATCTTCCTTCTTCTTTCTTGATTATTTTAAAGATTCTATGGTTTTTTTACTCTCTAATTTTCACTTATCAGCTACTGATTTCAATTTTAGTTTTATTGATGGGATCAAAGTTTAACTAATTGTTTTCATCCTGATGTCTTTAAAGATTTGTTTTTTATTACTAGGTTGTTGTTTTCTTTGGTAAACTCCATTTTAGTGCAATCTTAACGCTTTAGTTCGATATTGATTATGTAGTTTAAGATGTTAGTTCCTATGTTGTTATGTCAACTCACAACACAATATAGAAGTCCTTTCACCTGTCGTATTAAGTGGAACAAACATAATACGTAGTGATTGGGATCCATGGGTTTTTTAAGTTTCACTAATGCCTAGTTAATCCACTGCATGTTTATTCAAGGTAGTAATTCTTATGATAGGAGATTCTTTCGGCTTACAAATTTATCATTTTCTTGTTTGTTTTTGTTCTCGCATGTATATATACATACATATATTAATTCTTTGTATCTTTTCTTCGCATGAACCCGCATTCGAGTCCAAATGGACTTTTCCTCATTGTTGCATTATGGATGTGGGCCATTGATACCCATCTCATTGAGTTGAGCCCGAAGAAAAATCTAAAAGTGATCCCTTGGCATACGGATACGAGGAGTTGGAAGAAGGAAAATGAACCGAAGGCCCCCTTCTTGAGGTAGTTAAGAGACTCGAAGAGTCCCATTTTCCCTTATTTATTTATTATTGATTTATTTATTTTTTAAGTTATTTATTTATTCATTTAGTTGGACCTCGAAGATAAAGTTATAAACTAATACAGGTAAAGCGGGTTTTGTCCCAAAAGGCTCGAAAATATAGTTTAGGACAGGTTATGGGCCAAAGCCCAATATCTAAATTAGGACAGGTGAAGTTGGGTCGAAAGCCCAATGAGACTAGGACAGGGTGATGAATTTAGGCTTAAGAGCCTAAATTATTTATTTCTTCCTCTCTTTCCTTTTTTTTCTATGTTTATATTCTTTGTGTTCTTGCGAATCTAGTTAAATCCCTAACTAAGTCGCTAAAAACTAATTTTGCAAAAACTTCCAAAATATTTCTTTATCAACTTTTTTTCAACAATCGACTTTTTCTTTTAGAAGTAGTCAAAAGAAATTATTTTTCAAACAGTCCAGATAACCGCAAGTTAGCGGACATTTTAGGTTCCTTAAAAACCTTCCTACAATGATAATAGGAACCGCCTACCTAGAATCTCTAAATTAAATGATTTTTATGTTTGAATCATTTAAAGGTTTTATTAATTTTCCCAGATAAATTAAGTGGCGAATCTAAAAGTCATATTTTCCACAAAACAAAAATGGTGAATCTGCTGGGAAATTTAATTAGGTTCTAACCAAATGTTTGAATTATCTTTTGACTAGCTGTTTAAATTATTTATGTGCTTATATGTTTAAATTCTAAGAAATTTAAACTACTGTATTTCATGGCATAATCAAGCATGATGATTATTTGTAACGCCCCAAATCTGGTACCCGAAACGCTACACAGTGCTAATGACCCCGAAGGGCCACAAGCTAATCCATGACTAATATCTAACTGAGCACTTAATAATATACTGTAAATATGAGGAATATAAGTTGTAAGGCCATAAGGTTCAAAACTGAACTAATATTGGATATAAAACAATGTCTGTAATGGGGTATAACAATACCCAAAACTGAAATAAACTGTCTGAAACATATTGTAGTCTGAAAACCTCTAAACTATCTGAAACCTGTAAAGTTGATGGGACATATCCCCAACTAACTCCGAACTACTGAAATAATAGAGTAATAAAATAATTATGTTATCTTCGAATGATAAGGAATTACTGTTAGTCTGGCTGCTGAACGTCTGATCTACTAAGGATGCTCGGGAGCTCGCACTTCTAAACCTATGGTATGAAACACCATAGCACAAATGCGTCAGTACAATTGAATGTACTGGTATGCATGTGAGGTAGGTTGAATGCATGGGGTTCATATGCATGAACAATACTAACTGACTGAATAACATGAACGTGAGAATACATGTATAAATACATAACTGTAACTGAGATCGTGATAACACTAACTCTTGAATTTTGATAATATGGATTTACTGATATCTGAGTGCTAATACTGGGTTACTGAATAACTGAGTCTATAGAGTATTGAGGAATTGATATCATATTACAAATAAAGGAATGATTGTTTCTGACAGTTCTTATTATAAAGAACTGGTCTAATTAATTATATCTGACAGTCCTGAAAGTGAATACTAATAACATAAGTTTCGTACAATTAATGTACTGTTAACTAAGTGACTGTGTCTAACATCCTAATTCTGATGGAACTAGCTGAGCTTTATACTGAGCTGAGCAACTGTAACTTACAGTCCTAAAATCTGTAGAACTGATCTAAGTTCTATTACTGAGACTGAATCTGAAGCTGAAACTGTGGGAGGTAATCATCTAACCGAAATGCCCTAAAATTGAACTGGTGGGGTCCAGCCTATAACCTCAGCTGGAAGGGTGTCAGTACCGTGCCACGACTAAAGACAAGCTGTGAGTAAACCCTCTCTGACAGGGAGCTCTTTCATCAACCTCTCATAGTAGGAAAACTCAAATAAAGTGTATAATCCCTAAACTCGTAGGGTACATCTCAAACTACCCTGGATATGTAGTTCAAAAATGAAAGGATTACTTCTAAGGATGACACTCTCTACTGACTGACAGTGTGTGTCCTCATCCCTGGGTTCACTCGGTGTTGAATCCTACTCCCAACTGAAGAGACACTAAACTGAGTTAAACTGAACTGAACTATTACTGATCGTATTATTTAACTGATTTGAACTAAGTTCATTAAATTCCGTTGACTGATGGAATACTACTAAAATTTGATAACTGACTGGGATTACTGAGATTACTTGAGATTACTGAGTAAGACTGGACTGATACTGAGTTTACTGAGTTTTCTTGAGTCATGTGACTGACTGAATTCTATGATCATGGATTGACTAAGATTATCATGAAAACATGACACTGGCTCTAGGTACACAGCTAAATTGTCGACTATTAAATACCCCCAAGACTCGATAGCATAAAACTGACAGGACATGACACTTCTTGAACACATGACTAATATCAACTATTCATAATACATTAATTTGGGAATTTTTTTAAGCACATGGTTATCATAGTCTTGTACATGAATGGAATTGCATATAAACATTTCATACATTCATCAACCTAATCTCATGGACATTCCCTTAACCATTCATAATGCACACAATATCATGGAAGTCATTTTTGGTCATAGGGTAGAGCATGCATTTATCACTTGGGTCACAATTAAGCTATAAGGCATAATTTCTATTCTCTTAGGCATTTTATCAAACACCTAAAATGCATGACTTAGGGCATAGGAATGACCATCAAATTAATACAATAAAACTCCATATTTCAACTCAATTTCACATGTTTCAGGCCACATACTAGCATAGGTTCCAACTTGGGAATCATACAACCATAATCACATGAACATAATCAACCCATAATAAAATATTCACAATACAAGATTTAAAACTAGATTCTTGGGCTTCATGGATGAAAGGAATCCATGAATAAACATTGTGCATACCTTAGTTCTTGATTCTACAAAGATTCACGAAGAGATTCTTGAGTTTGAGTCTTGAATTCTTGAGCTAGGGTTTTTACCTCCTGAGAGAGAAGAATTTTGTTCTTGAGAGAAAGTGAGGAAAAGTGATGTAATAGGGTTATTAGAGCATAATTTCGTGGTTAAAGGTTGATCCTGGTCGTGGAAAAAGACCCATTTAACCCTGGATACATCTTTTAATTTTCATCAAAATTTCTCGATTTGGCAGCCTGGCACGACGCAACGTTATTGCGTCGTGTCATTGGAAATTGTCAAATGGGAACTGGGTTAAAGGCTCGATATGGTGAAATTGCGTTGCAATAGTAGATGGGACTTGGAAGTTTACCGCACCGCGGTGGTATCGCACTGAGACACTGGAAAAAGGATAATTCTGAATTTGAGCCCTGGCGCGACGTGCCATAATCGTGGAGGCTCACTGGATTTTGACGATTTCCATTTTGGCATGCTCCGTGACATGGTGATGGCTCAGGTGGCACACTGTTTTACTAAAATGGCTCTAACTCTTTGCCCGGGTGTCGGATTTGGGCGAATTTAGTATCGATGGAAAGCTTATTCAATTTTCCACATGGTGAAAAGTAAAAATCTTTAAAATACCATATATATAAAAGTAGATTAATCTTTAAAACAAGTTTTTGATATTTTTAGGATGATTTCAAGCTAGGTAGAAGTACGGGGTATTACATTATTAAACTGTTTTGGAGTTTCGTGGATGTCCCATCCCCTGTTGTTCAACTCTAAATAAAGTGTTCGAAATACAATGGTTTATTAGAACGTGAGGCGTCTGATGGTTGTTAGTATTTTCAAACCCAAGTCATCCGCTTTAGAACCTGTTTCAAAGCCACTCTTGAGACCTAGGATAGAGCTAAAACCAAAACCCTATTTCTGGCATGATCCTAGGATAACCCAATTTCCAAGGGGGTATTGGGACCATTAGAAAACTTGTCCTATGTCTATTGACCCAAGTCAATTACAAACAAATCATATTTATGTGTTGAAGAAAATATATATTTATTTAATCCAATCCATTATCCTTTGGGGTAGGGAGAAGGCTTGATTTTCTTGATTTCGTGTAATATGCCTCTATCATCCACCAATTAAGGAAAAAATTAAACCGGGTCAGGCAAGAGATTGATCAATTTGGAAGATTGCATGATTTTCCAAACTAATGATCTATGAGTATAGACCACTATTATACGGGAATCACTTGATCATCCACAAATTTCGCCTGTGAAAAGAAATGGACAAAGCTAAGAGGGAGAAGGCCGATCTAAAAGCTACTATCTCCTGCGCAGGACAATGCTCTTTTTCTCATGTTGTTTTCCATTTCTCTAGAGAATGGATCCCTTTTATGCAACTTTTGCAAGTATTTATGCCCTTCATGTATACCTATGGAGAGTTTAGGGAAATAATGGATTGGTTTTAAAAAGCATATACTTCCTTTAAATACGTTAGGCCAACCCTTGGCTCAAAAGGGTCACCCAATTAAAATGCACGTTTATTACAATATGCTTGTATAATATAACTACTATATGTGATTATACTTGTTATGTTGATTCAAATCAAAGGAGAATTGATCCAATCCCATTTTTCATAAAGCATCTTTAGGCAGAAATATTTTTCACTATACAAAATCTGACCAAACATACTCCAGGTCTCCCAAGTCTCTCAGAAAAGTCTGCAATCATTCTTAAAACTTCCTAAATGCTCGCTACCATTTTAGGAAGGTGGACTATGGAATCATAAGAAGCCATTATATATTCGAACTACATAGGGCCTAAGTTATTCTTCTTGGGATATATAGGCAGCCTTTTGGTCTGGACCCTATCCTCAAAAACTCTGTTGTCCTTCACTTTCTTGGAAGAAGAAATAAGGTCGGAAAGGAGAAGAGTTGAGCCTTATGATAAATTCCACCTATCCTTATCATTAAACAAACTCCTGTTCATTGAAATTCTCAAATCATCATTACTTCATGGATCAATTCGCATGAGATGAGAAACAACTTTATGTGTTTACTTCCTATGTTATATCTTGTTTTTTTTTATTACTAATGGAAGCTAATCTTGTTTTTTTTTATTACTAATGAAAGCTAACTCATCAGCCTTTGAGTTGTTTTTACTTTGCATGTAATAGAAACTACTCTTTGTTGGCATAAAATGACCCTACTTCAATGGATTAAAATGAATAAGAGATTCCTCTCTTAACGATAGCCTTGTTACAGAAAAAGAAAAATGACTAGTAGTAAAACTGGACTCTACTAGTCATTTTTTAAAATGTATAAGCAATGGTCTTGAGGAGGGAACAGGAAAAGATGTGATGCTATCATGGAAAAAATTTCCAAGATAACTAGGATCATGGAAAATGAATTGAAAAAAACATTGTTGAATTGGACCTCCACTCCACTCATGACTCGTCGCCCATTGTGTAATAATAACTTATAACCTTCCATTGTCATGTCATGTCAGGAAGCAAGATAATGATGAATGAGAGACAATAGACCTACAACAGGCAACAGAAGAATCAAAGAGTTTGAGAATCAAGAAAGCCTAACCTGGAAGAAATTGAGCCGGTTAACAAAGAGGACAATGACTAAGTTAAGAGAATCAGGGTTGATGTCTATCTTGAAACAGCGAGAAAAGGAATCTTATCAATTCTCTCAAGGAAAAATTGGATAGTTGATCATCCGCTCTATCAATGAGAGTGTCATATCATCAATAGAGTGCTTATTTATCTTTTTTTTTATGTACGAACTACGTTTGACCTGAATTCCCAAGAATGGGATACGTAGGTGGCCTATATCGGCTTCGGTCAACCCTTAGGACAAATAATCCCTTCTTTTTATATATTCACTATGTTTGACCTAAATTCCCAAGAAAGGGATACATAGGCGGCCTATGTTGGCTTCGATTAACCCCTTAGGAGAATTTATCTTTTTCTTTTATGTATGAACTACGTGATGACCTGAATTCCCAAGAAAGGGAGACGTAGGCGACCTATGTTGGCTTTGGTCAATCCTTTAGATTTTTTCTATATACCCCTAGTGTAGGCCTAAACTACGTTTGACCTGAAACCTGCTTCAATGGGATACGTAGGCGTACCAATGGCTCGGTCATATAACCCCAAAAAATAGAAACTGAGGCAGAATTTTTTAGAAGGAATCTTGAAAATCCACAAGAGGAAGATCATCTTCCAAAACCAAAGAGAATGAAGACTAACAAACACTTCGGATCCTCTCGAGCTGAGATCATCCCAAACAAGTTTAAACTGGGGAAGAAATTTTGAGGAGGTCCTCAAAATTTCCACAACTATATAGGAATATATTTCAAATCCCCCAGCACTAGAGGTCAAAGTCAAGATTTGAAAATCATCAACTACGATAAAGTTTAGATAGACAAAATCTCCAGCAATGATAGAACTTCTGATAGAGAGCCTCAACGATGCTAAATCCTTAGCAATCCTCCGTCAGACGTTAGACATAGTCAGAACCAAGAAGAAGACATTCGTCGGGCTTGTACATGACATAACTGGTAGAGATTTTATAAAGCTTTTATAAAAGTTTTCGAAACTATTTTCTAAAATTAAGACTACTTTCAAAAATTTATACAAACCTTTTACTTAGTAATTACCTAGGCATCTATTGGAACGAGGAGTTAGGGTGGAACTACCAACATGACAGAATACCCTAAAGATGGTGAGGATCAAAACAAGGATCGAAGAAGGTCAACACGGAGTAGTTTCACTCAAAAACTAATTATTTTTTTGTGGATTCAAGGATCAGTACACAAAAAAATAGAAATCTTTATTCAAAAAAATCCCCAAGCGGGTTGCGAGCCACACCAAAGCATATAATTCTCAAGAATGGTATTTTCAGGTAGCCCTGAATATGGGTTTAATACACATTTATTAAGGACATTTTGAACTGCCTATCTCATTTCTTGAGACCATGAAGGACAAACAAAGGCACCTTATCTACTTTATGAATATTGTATTAAGAATTCTTTATATAAAAGCAATCTCTAGCATAAGCGACTCTATGTCTATTAAATATTTACTTTGAGTGCACGTGCATTCAAGGAAGTTGGCATAATAAATATAACAACCAAAGGATCATCCACAAAATTATCTTTAAGACAAAGCAAACGGTATTTGAGTAATCCCCAAACAAGGGTTTTGCCCTATTTACTTGCGTTCAGTAGATCTGCTATTTAATTATTTCTTGAAAAAGAGAAGATTAATAGTAGAATAAGTCATTCGAATTATGATGCTCAGTATTTGTCAATAAACTATCATAAAGCTTGACTATGGTCGCCAGTGAGAGCGACATTGTATCTACTAACTATCTACCTTGAGTACAGGTACATGTAAAAATCAAAATGTAGACAAATGGACTCATGCAAAACTATTTTCAAATCACTAGAAGAACTATTTCATATCATCTCATTGTCGAGAGGGCTATTTCATACATTGCTGAGAGGGACATTTCATGCCACTGCTGAGAGGGTCATTTCATATCATTGCCAAGAGGTCTATTTTCAAGAGGGCTATTGCATAGCATGTTATTGCCAAGAGGGCCATTTCATATCATCTCACTACTGAGAGAGTCATTTTATGGCATTGCCAAGAGGGCCATTTCATTTTATTCCATTACCAAGAGGGCTATTTTATCTCATTTCATTATCGAGAGGGCCATTGTATTTAATATCTGTTGACACACGAGATAGCATATGTTGGATATCATCAACATTTAATATCTATTGACACGCGAGATAGCATATGTTGGCATCGAGGATATTATCAATATTTAATATCTATTGACACACAAGATACCATACGCTGGCATCGAGGATATCATCAGCATTAAATATCTGTTGACATACAAGATAGCATATGCTGGCATCAAGGATATCATCAGCATTTAATATCTATTGACACACAAGATAGTATACATTGGTGTCAAGGATATCAACAACATTTAATATCTATTGACACGCGAGATAGCATACGCTGGCATCGAGGATATCATCAACATTTAATATCTGTTGACATGTGAGATAGCAGACACTAGCATCGAGGATATCTCATTATTTTATGAATCAGCATCTAAATGCATCAAGAGCATGCAATTTGAAGGAACTCTTTTAAGTCGCTATCTGAAGATGGATGATATATGAGACTTTCTAAAAATTGACAATTTGAGGGTCATCTATAAGTCATATTATTTAAAATAGGATAGTGTGCAAGATTACCTATGAGTTGATAGTCCATAGGCCATCTGTAAGCCGCAACAAAATCCTAATCGGATAGTGTGCAAGGTTAACCAAAAATTAATACTCCGAAGGTTATCCATAAGTCGCAACCAGTTCCTTACCAGAGAATATACGAGATTATCAAATTGATAAGTCCAAGGTTCTCTATAAGTCGTGTTATATCCAAGATCGATTATGTGCAGGATTACCCAAAGACTAGCAATTTGAGAGATATCTATAATTCATATTGTATCCAAGGTCAGATGATGCATAGGAATACCTGAGAGCTAGCGATTAGAGGGATATTTATAAGCCATCTCTTATCCAAGGTCGGATAATGTGCAGGATCACCTAGAATCTAGAAATTCAAAAGATATATGTAAGTCGCCTCATATCCAACATTAAATAATGCGCGAGATTATCTAAAGACTGACAATTCAAGGGAAGTTTAAAAGTTGTATCGATACGAAAAATGTGCAAGACTACCTGAGACCATATGAAAAGAATTATTGGCAATAACTGGAGAGGTTATCATTCCACAGGCATTATAGGTGACGCAAAAGGGTTACCGCATCAACACAAGATTACACAGCTGCAGGGACCATTCTGCATAAAGTGTCATCGGTGTCCAAAAGGGCCACCCCACTTTGAAGACATATTCACTCGATAAATGAGATAATGCAACAACCAAAAGGGTTATTGTGTCTATCGTTACAAGTTATTTCCTTCCAAATAGGTACATAAAAGAATGACTTTGCTTTTCAGGCAATAACGCATGTGGAGATATGGTAAAGACTATAAACCTCTTTCTTGAATTATGTTTAATACTAATCATTTTTGTTTGAGACATTATCGAGAATATCTGAGAGGATGAAAATCTCAAATTAAAACCACAGATACGGACGACTCTAGATAGGACACAGCTCAACGTGGAAATCTTTCTTAACATTAAAACGGGACATAGTCTAGAGAGGGACGTCAAACTTTTTGGACGCGAGCTAAAGGATTATTGCCACCACCAATCAAACCACACCCCTATTAGAAGGCATGTGGGTATTTTGGGATATTCTGGTTTCATCTTCACCTTTGAGATATTTTTAAACTCATGTCGAGGGTCACTTTCTCTTTTCTCTAAATTCGAGTGATAAGACACCTAGAGTTTTGAAAATTATGTCCAGGTAAATTCTTACCTATGGATGTGAAGATCTTCATGTTCATGGTTAAGAGATTACAAGCTTCTTTTTTATAACTTGAACAACTTGTTACTCATCCTGAGTCAAAGATCGTCTAAAATAAAGAGTATTTTTTCTACCAATCAAGTTGAACTAAAGCAGTCTGATTCCCTGAGTCTCGGGGATATGTAGGCTGGGTTTTTTATTGAAAACTCGATTGCATTCCAACCTCCCCCCAAATCTCTTTATTCTCCAGTTTTTCAGTTTTATCAAAAACTCCAAAATCGAGATAACTTGTGAATTTTTTTGAAAATCGTGCTTTCATTCAAGCTTTATGAACTACAAGTGGCATGAATTCTCATGTAACCTGAGATATGTAGCAAACTTGATACTGGAATCTTGCCATAACTCCACAAAACTCGTACAAAAATCAATCTCTTTCAGAAATAAATTTGTGGTCGGACAAAAAATTAGGAATGTCAAACTCCCTTTGCCCAGGGTTACTTGTATCCACCCTACCAAAAGGGAGGAGGCAGTTGTTGACACCTAGTTTTTGCCCACCACGACTAAGTTTATTTTCGAGTTTATTCGATTTTTGAATAAAATTACAACAACTATTTTATCTGAATAAATAGTTTTTCAAAGTATTTATATAGGTAAATTTGTCAATTTAAGTAGTGATTATATATTATCATATTCAATTTTATAAAATTTTATAATTTTGTTACTTAAATATTTATTCTATAAAATATCAAATTTTAATCAAGACTTATCCTAAAAATAATTTAAATGTAATTTATTCTTAAAAATAATTCATTTGGATAAATATGTGTTTGGTTTTATTAAATCAAGAAGCTCGAAATTAAATTAGAAATTAAGTCGTATCGAATTTCAATTCAATTTAACCAATCTATTAAATTTGATCATAATTGAAACTAAATTGACCACAATTGCGATGCAATTGGCCAATTAACTTTTAATTTGGTTAAAATTTAAACAGAATAGGCAAAATCTTAATTGAAATTATTTTTGAATAACTTTTGGTCTTATTGTGATTATTTTTAACTAACCCCAAAAATCACCAAATCTCTAATTTAATTGGGGATATTTTAACCCCAATTAAATTTAATTGGGGTTATTAAATAAATCCAATCTTCAACCCAATCCACCCGCCAGGCCCAAACATTAACCCCCAATCCAGCGACCCCAGCCTAGTCCAAGATCACCAACTCGGCCCATATTCTTTTCTTCCTTACGCATCAATAATTCAGCACAACACTAACAGCAACAATACGCACAACAACGTTAACCAACAAACAACACTACAACAGGTTCAACCCATCGAATAACAACAACGCTGACCCAAACCTCTAACTTAATTTCAGCCTAAAAACGCATCGTACAAATAGCAAATAGCAACATCAAATCTGATTCGACCCCAATCCGACACCAGAAACTCATCAACAATCCAAATAGTTTCAACCTGCGACCCTCTACTCCGTACGATCCCGCATGCTAGTACTATCAAAAAAATTTAAATTATTTTCCCTTTAAAAGTCCATAAAATTATGGATTATTCTAGAAGTTGACACCCAAAGTGCTATCATTGATCGATCATTTGAAAAAGAAAAACACTCCCCTCATCACCGTTCATCATCATTAAGATTTAATTAGAGACAGCTGAATCAATTGTCTCCCCTATGGAAAATTCTAAAAATAACCTTGAAATATTCTCTCCCATATCGGTGGAATGAGAATTGAGGCCCCATTTGATTCTCTATAAAAGGCTCACTGTTGAGCAATAAATCCAAGATGAGAAGGTGAAAAACTTCCCAACAAAAAGTCTCATTTTAGTATTAAAAAAATTTAGGTGAAAAGTCGACGAGTTCTCGGAGTCGCGACAAAGTTTTTTGGTGGTAGTCGAGATTCAGTTGAAGGTTTGGGTCCTGTTTTTCTGCTCTGAAATAGGTAATATCCCATTCTATTTAGTTTTTGATTTTATTTCTTTTTTTATCTTGACGATCTATAGTTGTAATGGCATTTCGAATAGCGTGTATGCTGGAATTGCTTGCTGTAGCGGCCTTGAAGGCAGTAGATATAATTTGATAATAATCTTGTTGTGATGTTCCTATACTTATAATCCTTTTCGTGTTGTTCCTAAGATGTTGGAATATGTGTTTCATTGCATTTGTTTAGCTATATCTTTTCCTGTTGTTTGTCCTGCTAGAGTATAAGATCTCAACAAAAGTTTAATTTCTTCCTTGATTTGTCCTGTGAATGTAAAATAACTTATCGATCAAAAACTATTTGAGTCAAGCTCTATACCACGATTTGTTTAACTACGTGGTTGAAAAATTATTTCTTGATGAAATTTTACACGACATGTTCTTGATTTGTTTCACTCATAATTTTTTTATCGTCTTTGTTGTTGAATGTTGTTAACATTCTCTTGGCATCGTAATAGTGATTTTGATGTTCTATTTTGAGTGTGTTAATTTTCTTGTAGTCTAGCTATGTGAAAGAAAAATAATGCATTCTGATACCCGGTGTAGTCTCATATTTTATCTAAACATTGTTTCATATAAATGGACCCTTTTCTTCAATCTTTCGTCTTCTTTTCTGATTATTTTAAAGATCTTATGGTTTTATTACTCTCTAATTTTCACTTATCAGCTAATGATTTCAATTTTAGTTTTCTTGATGGGATCAAAGTTTAACTAATTATTTTCATCCTGATGTCTTTAAAGATTTGTTTATTATCACACGGTTGTTGTTTTCTCTGATAAACTCTATTTTAGTTTAATCTTAACGCTTTAGTTCGATATTGATTATGTAGTTTAATATGTTAGTTCCTATGTTGTTATGTCGACTCACAACACAATATTGAAGTCCTTTCACCCGTCGTATTAAGTAGTACAAACATTATTCGTTGTGATTGAGATCCATGGGTTTTTTAAGTTTCACTAATCCCTAGTTAATCAACTGCATGTTTATTCAAGGTAGTAATTCTTATGATAGGAGATTCTTTTGGCTTACAAATTTATCATTTTTTTGTTTGTTTGTGTTCTCGCATGTATATAAACATACATATATTAATTCTTTGTATCTTTTCTTTGCATGAACCCGCATTCGAGTCCAAATGGACTTTTTCTCATTGTTGCATTATGGATGTGGGCCATTGAGACCCATCTCATTGAGTCAAGCCCAAATAAAAATCTAAAAGTGATCCCATGGCATACAAATATGAGGATTTAGAAGAAGGAAAATGAATTGAAGGCTTGAAGTAGTTAAAAGACTCTAAGAGTCCCATTTTCCCTTATTTATTTATTTATTTTTCAAGTTATTTATCTATTCATTTAGCTGGGCCTCGAAGCCAAAGTTTTAAACTAATGCAGGTGAAGCAGATTTTGGGCCAAAAGGCTCAAAAATATAGTTTAGGACAGGTTATGGGCCAAAGCCCAACATCTAGATTAGGAGAGGTGAAGTTCGGCCGAAAGTACAATTAGACTAAGACAGGGTGATGGATTTGGGCTTAAGAGCCCAAATCATTTATTTGCTTTGTGTTCTTGCGAATCTAGTTAAACCCCTAACTAAGTCGCTAAAAATTAGATTTTGCAAAAATTTTCAAAATATTTCTTTATCATCTTCTTTTCAACAATCGACTTTTTCTTTTAGAAGTTAGTCAAAATAAATTATTTTTCAAACAGTCTGGATAACCGCAAGTTAACGGATATTTTGGTTCCTTAAAAACCTTCCTAAATTATTAATTGGAACTGCTTACCTAGAGTCTCTAAATTAAATAATTTTTCTGTTTGAATCATTTAATGGTTTTATTAATTTTCCAAGATAAATTAAGTGGCGACTCTAAAAGTCATATTTTCCACAAAACACCCCGTCATATAGCTTGGTACTTGGTTTGTAAACCAAACACATAAGGTGGTTTGGGTATTATTAATTATTTGGAACAAAGCTGCAGTAGGTAAGTATGTCTGAAATATTGCCAATAAGTCTAATCTGCTCACTAGAGATCGATTAAAGAAAATTGGAGTTAGTCAAAATGTGGAATATCTTTTATGAGGTACATCAAATGTGATAAATGAGCATCTATTCTTTCATTGTGAATTTTCCAAAACTTGTATGGTACTTTTGTTACAGTGGGTAGGAGTGAAAACATAAAATATGGAGTATAAAAGATTAGAAGGAAAGGGTGAAGGTAGGCTGAGTAGAGGTTTGTTATGAGCGGTAGTGATAGCTAGCATTTATCAAATTTGGACAACACGTAATAAAACATTTTTGGAACATAAGGTACCAAGACCATAGACGATATGACAGCAAATATAGATGGAGTGTAATATAAGAATTCTACATATTTTATAAAAGAGGAAGATGTTCAAAGACAAAGCTTGAAAGAAATGGTTATTGTACGAATAGGTACATGGAGGACAAGTAGTAGAGGAGTTGGACTCAGTTTTGTATTTGGTCGTTTTTGATGTATTTTTTTTTGTTGTGGATGAGTAGGGAGAAAATTGAAGGAAAGGTATTGTTTAAGTCTTGAATGAAGTATTGGTGACATTGACCAACTTAAAGGATCAAACATAATTAGGAAACTTGATTAAGTTAATTATGGACTTGATTAATATTTTTAAAACTTTCTAATTTTTTAAAAAATACAAATCAACCCACACCCCTCTTCTCTCTAAATCAACCGTCTCTCATCTCTCCCTCTCAACAGTTTCTTCCATCAACAGTTTTGTAAATTTCTCTTTTCAATCCCCGGTGACTTCAAGCTCCGACGACAAATAGTTGGGTTTCATGTTCCTTTTTGACTTTCAACCATCAATCGATGTTTCAGCCTTGCTCTCCGTCAAAAATATCTTCGAGTTCTTCATCGTTCCTTTTCTTCTTTCATAGGTAAAAAATTATTGGTTTTTTAGTTTTGAAGAAAAAGAGAAACTTGAGCCAACTTTTCTTCTAGTATTGGTGAATAATTTCAATATTTGTTGCTTTAATTTGAAATGCGGTATGAATAAAACCCTAATTTCTGGTATTTATTCTCTTCTCTTTTCGGAGTGAATTATGAATTTTTATTGTTTGATGCATTTTTTGAAGTTTGATTTTTGTTGTTTGTGTTTGTACAAACAAAACAACAACATTGGTATTTTTGGTGTTGCGCCCGTTGCAGGGTTAATTTGTTCTTGTCTTGGGTAAAAATGGTGATATTATTGTTGTTCTATTAAACAAAATCATGCTACTATTTTTTCTATAATAGATTAACCTTCTGACGCAATAGATTAACCATCTGATGCAACAGATTATGCATTTTATGCAACAGATTAACCATCTGATTCAACTATCTGATACAACAGAGGAACTATCGAATAAAAATATCTGATGCAACAAATTAACCATCGAATAAAAAATTTGATGCAACAAATCTACCATCAGAATAAAAATTTGATACAACAGATTAACCATATGATGCAATAGATTTAACATCTGATAAAACAGAAGAACTATCGAATAAAAAGATCTGATGTAACAGATTAACCATTAGATAAAAAATTTGATGCAATAGATTAACCATCTGATCCAACAAATTTACCATCAAATTAAAAATTTGATGCAATAGATTAACCATATGATGCAATAGATTTAACATTGGATGTAACAGAGGAACTGTTCGAGTAAAAATCTAATGCAACAGATTAACAATCTGATGCAACAAATTAATCATTTGATGCAACATATTAATCATCTGATTCAATAGATAAACCTTCTGTTGGATAAAATCCTATCAACTATTCCAATAGGATATGTCCAAGACTTGATTTTTCCAACTGATCATTCATCTTCCGCGATAGATAACCTTTCTATTGGAAAAAATCTAAATAATATTGATTGTTGATAACTTTTCCAATAGATCACTCATATGTAGCAATAGATGTATGATCTGGTGCACAGACCATTCATCTGTTTCAATAGATGAGTGATCTAATTTTATTATTGCAATAGATTACTCATCTATTGTAGCAAGTTGGTTAACTATTAATACGAGAATAATCATAGATAGGGAATTATGAGAGTGCATTTTGAACCCGAGCCTTGGTGTGTGCAATTGAAGTGTAAAAGAGGCCCAAAATGCAAGTAAAACTGTCCAAACACCACACTTAATCTACACTTGATGGACGCTCTTAGTGGAGGGGCCTTTTGGTCATTTTAGTTTCTATTATGTAATGTACTATATAAGAAACATTGTAAGGTTTCTTTAGTTAGATTTTGAGAATATTGTAAGTCATAAGACACAAAAGAACATAAGTCCTCTCTCCTTTGAGGCACCAAACTGAAACTAGGTCAAGAACTTGTGGGAATCACTAGTGATTGAGTTTTACTTGGAAAAGTCGATGCTTGAGAGGTAGAATCTGATCTTGTGTTACGTAAGATATAGGTCTTTGTTGTGTGTGGTGTTAAGGGTGCAAGAGTAGAATAATCGCTTGGGTTCTTAAGATTCCAACCATTGGTCGATCTATCTATCCCTTTACTTTTATTATAATTTTGTAGTGTTTCCTCTTGTTTAGTGTAAGTCATGTAGGGCATTGTTGTTGTTGTTGTTAATCTTATGGTTGTTTCATCTTGTTATCCTCCTTTTTAGTTTGTTTGATCACTGAAATAGGTGTCAATACACCTTGATATCGTGTTGTTTCCATTGTTTTTATTCAACCCGAGACTTGGTCTCATTTGGAGGTTCTCAAGTTTGGCTCTTTAGTGGATTATGTTGTGCATTCCTTGTGTTTTCCAAGTTTATATCATATCATTTTGGTATCAGATAATGTCTTGATATTGTTTCTACAAGATCAATCTTGGGCTTGTTTGTTAGAAAATCAAAAAAAAACTGTTGAAAAGCTGAAAATTCCAAAAAAAAGTGCAATCTATCCATTTTTGTTCTTGGCCGAGAAACTGTTGTTCTTGTTGTTGTAGTCTTGGAAAAATTGTGGTGTCTTGATCTAAGAGTTCTCTTGTTTGTTTTGTTGTTTCTAGCGTTAGTTTTCTTCTTCTCTAACACTCTAGAGTCTAGATCTAAAATTGAGCTTGAATTGTTGAGATTATTGTTGTGAACAAGGCATGACCGTGTAGTAGACATTGTTATTGAGAAAACTTTACTTGGCCGTGTGTTATGGTTTTTGTTATCTAAAGGAGTGTTATTGTTCTTGAAATTCTTCACAACTTTCATCTCTTGTTTAAAACCGAAATACAACACCAGGAGACTAGGCCATTTGTTGGAGGTTTTGTAATTGACCTTGTTGTTGTGGAATTATTGTTATTCTTGGAGATTGTCGTTTGATGTTCTTATTGTAGTTATTTTGTTCTTGAAGTTCTTCATCATATTCCTCACATTGTTAATATTAAAGTGAATTTAGATCTTTAAAAGGAGAAATACAAGGTGTAGAACTTGTTAAATCTTGAAAGACTTACAACTACCAAGGACTTGTCAATCACATCTCACCAACTTTTCCATATTTCAAGGGCCTTGTTTTGTGGAACAAGTACAAGTCAAGTCTTGCCTTTTGAGTTTAGATTTCAAGAGAGACTATAAGACTTGTGTTTTCCCTCCAAAGTCAATTTCTTCCATTCCAATTGTGTAATGATTAAAATTTCAAGAATAGTCATTAAAAACTTATGGGACCATGGCCAATAAGGAGGTGACACGTCATAAAATTACTATTCACACGACAAATTTTGGCTCAAATTTTGATTTTTTAGTTTCATTTTGTGTCTTTAGTTTTGTTTGTTGATTCCAAATCTAACTTACAAGCTAGTACTAGATTGAGAGTTAGTTTTGAAATTGTTCTTCGTGTTAACTTTCCTTTGTATGTCTTAATTCTTTTGAGTCATTGTAATACATCCTTGTGTGTTTTAATTAGTCTTTGGAGTCATTGTAAACGTTGTATTCACCTCCCAATACCTCTTGGAGTACAAGCAAGCTGACAACACTTGTGAGATTAAGTGTGACGAATCCGAGAGGCACAGAAATAAAGAGAGAATGTGAGGATCTTTCTTGTACAACTAACTTGTTTGGTGTTTTGTAGGTAACTTCTTGGCTACAATGGATAACAATGTTATTAGTGCTATCTTGGCTGGGATTGAAACTCTCAACTAAAACATGATAAAAATGTAAGCAGATGTGACAACATTTGGTGAGAAGTTGGATCATTTGGAGAATAGGATTTCTCGTGCTTTACTCTTCAACTCAATGTTTCCTTAAGTGAGCATGAACAAGACACTTCCACCACCGTTTCCCTCGAAGTTTCACACTAAACGATCTTCCTACAAGACCATCACCAAATGACATAGACATAAGCTAAGCCGCCAAATGTCCTCAAACCCGAGAACTACATAGGTCAATCCCTCCTCCATTCAATCAAGTCCAACAAAAAGGACTTGGAAGCTAAATCTCTCCCGTCCAAGCTCCACAACTAAAGCCTTACTTTACCAAATTAATCCTCTCAATGGAAACTCCACTTCACCAAAGCTGACATATCCATGTAGAGGAGAATGGTAGAAAGGATCATGACGGATATGGAGTCTACGATAATGCTTGTATGATGGTAGGATACTTGTTTCGGATGAGATTAAAGACAAGGCTCAAGATGGAGAAGAAGTCGAGGTTTAAAATAAAAATGTTAACCGAGACTTATGTTATTGAGCTCCCGGGTTCCTTATATTTTTATGGACTATTTTGGGCCATATTATATTTTGCGGGCTGTTTTGAGTGGCTTCTTTGAAGTGGCCAATTGAACAAGGTAAAGCCATGAATTTATGGACAAATTCCTCTTAAGATGAAGAGGATGGTATGAGACTAATCATAGATATAGACTTGTGAGAGTGTGTGTTGGACCCGAGCCTTGGTGTGTGCAATTGAAGTGTAAAAGAGGCCCAAAATGCACACTTAAACTATCCAAACACCACACTTAATCTACACTTGATGGGCGCCCTTAGTGGAGGAGCCTTTTGGTCATTTTAGTTCCTATTATGTAATGTAATATATAAGAAACATTGTAGGGTTTCTTTAGTTAGATTTTGGGAATGTTGTAAGTTATAAGACACAAAAGAACACAAGTCCTCTCTCCTTTAAGGCACCAAGTCGAAACTTGATGAAGAACTAGTGCTGAATCACTAGTGATTGAGTTTTACTTGGAAACGTCGATACTTAAGAGGTGAAATCCGATTTTGTGTCATGTAAGAGATATTTTTTGTTTTGTGTGGTGTTAAGGGTCCAAGAGTGGAATAAGCTCTTGGGTTCTTAAGATTATTCCAACCATTGGTCTATCTATCTATCCCTTTACTTTAATTGTAATCTTGTAGTGTTTCCTCTTGTTTAGTGTAAGCCGTGTGGGGCATTGTTGTTGTTGTTGTTCATATTATTGTTGTTTCATCTTGTTATCCTCCTTGTTAGTTTTTTGGCTTGTTGAAATAGGTGTCAATACACCTTGATATCGTGTTGTTTCCATTGTTGTTGTTTAACCCAAGACTTGGTCTTATTTGGGGGTTCTCGGGTTTGGCTATTTAGTGGACTGTTTTGTGAATTCCTTGTGCTTTCCAAGTTTATATTGTATTAACTATTCCAACAGATCAATCGTATGTTACAAGAGATGTGTGATATATTGAACAGACCATTTATTTGTTTCAACAGATGAGTGATCTATTTTTATTGTTACAACAGATTACTCATTTGTTGCAATAGGTTAGTTATATGTTGCAACAGATAACCTACCTGGTGCAATAGATGTGTGATATATTAGAACTGTTATTTTACTGTTGTACATGTTAGATTTATTGTTATTCTTTTTTAACAATGCATTATTCAATTATAATCTATTTTCTATTCCTTTTAATTTTAGATAATATGGCTCCAGAAAGAATAGAAACCGAATTAAGTCCAACTAAAGAAACAAGTGAAGTAGCTAGGCTACATCCACCACTCTATAATTTTTCTTTACAAGCGTTATCTTAATCAGGGGAAGAAAATGGTGAACATGGGGAGAAGGAATGTTTTAAAAGAGATGATCCAAATGCTAATATCCCTTCCACCGAAGACTTGGTCAAAACCTTTAGCATTGATAGTTATTCTATGAGAATGCAGTGCGATGGTGACACAGATTTAACTTGTGATTTCATGGTTAAGTCAGCCATGGAAAAATCTTTGACACATTCAGAAAAATACTTCGAGAAAAAAATTTGGATGCTTATTTCAGGGACAGCTACTTTAGGCAATATCTTTATTTGCCGGAGGAAAAAAAAGCTCGTATCCAAATGAAAATGGTATACGATTTTCTCAAGCATAGGTTTATATATGAAAATAAAGATAAGATGGATGAGGTATGGATAAATTGTTGTGTCATGCCTGTTTGTTTTGGTTGAAAAGAGTTTGCCATAGTTACTGAACTAAATGTTATCCTCCCTCTCCTTCTCAAGTTATACCTATTCTAACCCAAAAAAGCACACCGCACACCCAAGCTTCAAAAACAAAAATTTGATAGAAGCGTTGAAAGGCAAAAAACTTTCAAAGAAGCACAATAAATCATTGTGCTTGGTTTGGTTTGTACATAATATTCTTTGGGCAAGAGATTTTAACAACAACATACCACTTGGTTTAATAAAGCTCTTTAAGGATCTTGAGGCATTTAACAGCTATACTTGGGGTTATGAAAGTTTTAAAATGGTTGTCAAATATTTGTTGACTCCGTTAACATCAAAGACAGTCAACTAATATGGCTTTCCATGGGCTTTCATGGTAAATATTTCATTTATTATGATATGATTTATTTTTTTATTGAATAATACTTTTGATTTATTGGCATTATTTTATAGGCTTGGGCGTTTGAATCCATTCCTTAATTGAGACAATAAGTGAACTACTAGGAAGAAGTTTCTTGTCCAAGAACTTGAGATAAATGTCGGTCAAAACTGATAAAAATGTAAAATTTCTTGATCTCTTCAACCCCTCGAAGGATGTAGTAAGTCTAACTCTAATTAAATTTTTGTTTTAATTAATGATATTTTTAAATGACCTCATTATCATTCTAATATATGTATTGATTTATGTTAGATTGTGCATCCGTCGCTTGTTCCAACCAATCGAGAGTTGAAGATGCCATTTTTTATACTTTACGGTCTCTACAAATTTTATTGGACCCTAAGGTCATTGACAGAATAAAAATGGAATTATTTGGAGCAATAACCATCAAAAGAAAGACAATTTTGGATGGTGGGCTTGTTGTTGTTGATAGTGGTAGTGTAGTGGAGCTATTGATAGTGCTAGTAGTGCTGTTGTTGGGGCTAATGATGCTCCTCTTACAGTTTTTAAAATAAACTATTATGAGTATGATCATATACAGATTTTGCACCTCCTAACGAATGTTCTACATAAAAATATCGAGACTGCAAATCGAAACATGATGTACTGATTAATGTTATTAATGCATTAACTATTGTAAGGGAATTAACATATAATAAGGGTATCATTCCATCAAAGAGGATTTCATATGCATCCACTCCATTAGAGATTAAGGCTAAGAGAAGAAGGAAAGTAATTTCCAAGGCATTATCAAGCATCCAAAAAAGCAAAATTGTAACTCCGATGTCTTTCCGTTGTACTATTGAGCAATGTACAAGGCCCACGGGAGAGAAACATGAGCTGAATAATGTGAATATATAATATCTATTTCAACTAACAAACAGACACATATTTGTTTCAACAGATGACACATCTGCTGAAAATTATCAAACATATATATGCATTTATTACAATAGTTGACTAACCTGCTGCATCAGATACAGTATTTGTTGCAACATATGTCTTGTATATTTTACCAAATCAAATAGTTCTACATATTATTTTTATTTTTACTGATAGATGACCCATCTGCTGCAACAGATGGGTCATCTATTGGTACAAATTAAATCAAGACTTCCTACTGTTTTAGCTTTTCCAAACAGATGAGTCATATGTTGTAAAAGATGGTTCATCCATTAGAAATTATAATATAGGTATTCCTCATGTTTTAATTTGTCCCAACAGATGACCCATCTGCTGCAACAGATGGGTCATCTATTGGTACAAATTAAATCAAGACTTCCTACTGTTTTAGCTTTTCCAAACAGATGAGTCATATGTTGTAAAAGATGGTTCATCCATTAGAAATTATAATATAGGTATTCCTCATGTTTTAATTTGTCCCAACAGATGATCCATATGTTGCAGAAGAAAGATAATTTGTTTGCTAAAATAGATAATTTACTTGCTAAAATAGATAAGTTATCTTTTTTCATTTTTTTGGATTTTTATGATTAGCATTAAAAATTATGGATTTTCGGGTAGATGTCATAGTAGAAGCTACTGCTAAAAAGCATTGACAATATGCTACTCTTTTTATGGAAATACGGAGAAGCGAAAGCACAGAAACCGTATGCAAGCAAAATTATAGATCCACGATAAAGTCGAATTCCATAGCACCGGATGAAGAACAACTTATCCATATTAAGTAGATTCTTATATCTTAAGTCTGTCAAGGTAATAACCTTACCCCTCCTTAGGAATTATTGGCATCAAAACCTAAATTGTAGACTTATTTGTTGAGATTTGTACCCATAAAAAATTTTTTACATTTTATTTATTTGTTAATTTATTTTATGTAATTTCTGAAGGCTTTGATTTATTTTATTTTGTATAAGAATATTATTTTAGCCTTAGATTTGAACTTATTAATTGAAATGGGATACTTGATTCAAATATTGCAACAGACAAGGTATCTGTTGCAACAGATGAAATATCTGTTGAAAAATATCAAATAGATTTAGACATATGTTGTAACATATAGGTAATCTGTTTGAAATTATCAAATAGGTCTTCTCGCTATTGCAACAGATAGACTTAGATAGAAACATCGGCATAATGCAACAGATGACCAACCTATTACAATAGATAAACGATCTGTCAGAACAGATAGAATATCTGTTACAACAGATAGACAATATGTTGCATTACAAAAAAATTCAACTTTCATTAGACATTAAAAATTGCCACTACATGTAAAGTGAAGTGACTTGAAATAAAAAAGGTGAAACCCATCAACATGCACCTAAAATTGCAGCGATCTTTCACTTTGGCACCTTAAGTATACAGTGTTCATTTTAAACACCTAAAATAGACATCAAATGTGTTCGTTTGGCATTTTTTTCTTGTTGGCGGCTCGCGTGTAATTCACACAACCAAGGCGCGTTGAACCCCCATTTTTGCTGACTTGGTGTCTGATTTGGCCTCCAACAGTTATTTCCCCCCATTGTCTTGTCATATATATTTATATTCTTCCTAAAACTAAACCCTAAATTCCCAAATTTTCTTTCTCTTCATCTTTTTTCTCTATCCAAATTCTTCAAATTATTTGTATTTTTATTCTTTATCTTTTTTTTATTTTTTCCAACTAAGCATGAGAATGTCAAGCTCATCTTCCATTATTTTTTATGATAAAGATTTTTGATATTGTAAGTGTAGTCATGAAGCTCAATTGAGGACTTATTGGACTAAGCAAAATCCAGGCCGTAGGTTTTTTACTTGTAAGATTTTAAAGGTAATATTTTTTCTATTTTAATTAGTTGATTATTTATTGAATTATAATTGTTTTATAATTTTGGTCTTGTATTTATAGAATTTGGGTGGATGTGATTACTTTGATTGGTATGAAGAACGACACTCTTCACAAATAAATCGTGTAATCAGGGGTTTATTGAAGAAATTCAAGGCTTTTGAAGAGAAATAAAATCGAGCAAAAAGATACTACATTGTTGGCGTTATTGCTACTGGTTTTATTGTTGGGCACATGGATATTTAAGCCTATTGCTGAAATTTTCATGGTGGTGTATTTGCTACTGGTTTGGTATTATTGAGAACATGGATATTCAAGTGCTATTGCTGAACATTTCATGGTGTAATTGTTACTTGTGTGATGTACCAAAATTGTTGGTTTTCATGATGGTCTAGTTGTTCAGTTTTGATAATGGTTTATTTTATTTTGTCTCCGAATTTTATTTTACCCTTAGATTTGAACTTTTTAATTGAAATAGAATACTAGATTCAAATATTGGAACAGATAAGGTATCTGTTGCAACAGATTAAATATCTGCTGAAAAATATCAAACAAATTTAGACATATATTGCAATATATAGGTCATCTGTTAAAAATTATCAAACAGGTCTTCTCACTGTTGCAATAGACAAACTCTCTATCAACACAGAAAGAATATTTGTTACGAAAAATAGACAATCTATTGCATTATAAAAAATTTAACTTTCATCAGACAAAAAAGATTGCCAATACATGTAAAATCAAGTGACTTGAAATAAAAAATTATTATGGCGTTTGTGTTACTACATCTTATTCTTTATACACAGGCTCCAAGCGTCCAGTTAGTACCCCATAAGCCCAGACCTCTTGTATCTTTGCCAATACATTGTCACACCAAAAGTTCATTGGCTTGGCCATTTCTGTATTGGTCAACAAACATTCGATGTATTCAAGTGCATATGACCCACACGTGGCACCAGTTTTATATTTTGGAAGGTCTATGTCCTTGTTTCAACCTTCAAAATTCCATGCTTTCTTCATCGACTCTTCCACTGGCAAATCATCCATCAGTTTACTCTGCCTCAATGAGTTCGGGAACAAATCCAACAGTAGTTGCATATGGGTAAAAAATTCAACCTCGTCTAGGGTAGGTAATTGCAGTCTTAAACCTTGATCTTTCCCTACTCGAGTAGTATCTCAACATCCAGATAATGTATGACGTCCACGTTCATGACTGCAAGAATTCTCTTCGTCTTGGTCCATCTCTTATCATATGGATATGGCCTCTTCCCACTAACATATTTAATAATTTCTTTATCCTATTAGAACCCAGCAACTAATAAATCAAATCCTAGGCCACCGGGAGTTAACTCTAGCTTAGTGAGATGATCGTACCTATCCTTGAAATTATTGTAAAAGTTAAGGTCCATTATCCTATCGATAGCATCGTAAGCTTCCAAGTACGCTAATTGCCTACCCCTCATGAGGCAAAGAATTTCTTCAACATACGGTGATATAAGAAGTCAATTTTTAAATAGGTTAGTAATTGTAAAGAAAGAAAACATAGTAGAAAGGTGCAATGGATAGTCCATCTGTTGCAGAGGGTTCTCTGAATTTATGCACAGATTACTGATCTAATGCAACTTATGCAACAGATGGGTAATATGTTGCAACAGAACCACCACCAGTTGCACCAAAAAATTAGATGTTACAATAGATAACACATCTATTGTGTATATTCTTCTTCATGGAGTATATTAGAAGACTAGTTTAGGAAAAGTAAACTTACCTTGTACATGTATTGCGTACGCATATCTACCATACTCTTGAAGTCTTGGCCAGAAAAGGTATGCATGGGGTAATCTTGTATGTCTTGCTAGGCATTCTTGGCCCGTCGCAGATTCCTCTTCTCTATGGCGCCAAGTTATGCATATATGTCCATCTTCTTCAATGTCTCCTCAAATTTAAAAACTTTTGGAGAGGGAGAAGTTGCAATTTTTTTTATTTTCGATTAGAGAGTAATTAGCTATTTGCTTTTTTCTTCCTCCTAACCGCCACTATGGGAGTGCATGGCTCCCTCACCTTCTTGGATGGTTTGACACCCCTCTTGGATTTCAATTCCCGATAGCTTTAGTGATAGCCTTTACTTTTTCAAAGAGTTTATTCTATCTTTCCTTGTACTCTTTGCATTTGCAATGAGAACATGAGGGTGAAGAGGGGTGAGAGGGACCACTGTAAGGGTGGGAGAAACTGGTGTAAGGGTGGGAGACACCTGTGTAAAGGTGAGAGGGACCTGCAAAAGAGATGTTTTCAAACATATTTATTTTTCTTGAGCATCAACATGCTCATCATCACGACTGGCAGCAGTAGGTTGGTCATGAAGAGCCTCAACATTAGGCTGACCTTGCTTAACTGCTCTTCTTATGGCTATTTCTCTAGCCAATTCCTTCTTTATTAACTCAACCGTTGGTTCTGCTATTGTATCAATAAGACCTAGAGTAATAAAATAAGTCATCCCCAGCTCCTTTTCAGTAGCACGATCCATGGATGCACAACCTATAAAAAAAAGGCAAATACATTTAAATCATGTAATAATTTGTAGACAGTTGAGTTACATATAAACACAAACAACTTATGCCATAGATGATCTTTCTATCACAACAACTGATCTATCTTTTGCAACAGATTAATAATATATTGCATGAGATACCAATCCGTTACAGCAGTAGTAGTAGATGGGTAATCTTTTACAACAGATGACCCTCCTGTTGCAACAGATGGAACATCTATTTCAATATCTTTCTTTGAGTCAAATTATTTTACTTGAAAGAAGACGTATTGTATCATCTGTAGGGTTAAAGAGATCAGCCTCCTTAATTCTTGTGTTTCTCTTTGCAGCTAACCACCTAAGGATCCTTAGATGAGAAAACTCATTCGGGTAATCCTTGACCTGCTTTCGGAGGGGATGAATTGCTTCAAGCCTAAAAAATGTAAATAGGTTGCATGCAAAAAAAAGTAATAATAATTATTCAATATAAATTAATGGATGAGTAAACAAATAGTGATTAAATTTACCATAAAAGCCCAAAGAAAGTAGTATAATATGATCGTCTTTGGGGATAGCTTTGTCAGTAAATATTTGACAGCCAAGTTATAGTTGTCATATTCCTAGGGATAATTATTGAATTTCTCAAAATCCTTAGCAAGCTTCAACAAATCATCTTCTATGACTTTGTTGATGTCTCTTGCCAATATAACGGAATGGGCAAACCAAACTAAGCATAATTGCTCCTTTTACTGCTTTGATATGGTTTTATCCTTGAGATGTTTTATCAACTTATTGACTTTATAACCATGGCCAGCAATGTCCAACAACCCATTTATTTTTTCCTTGCATTTGTTGGTCTTGATGGGTGGTCACTAGGATAATGCCTTCCCTCTATTTGATGGTGGTGGTTTGGTTGTACTGCTTGCCTTAAACCTTTTGTGGAGTGTTTCCTTGATGATAGGTCTTTCTGGACGGTCGCATCTCAAGCTTGTCACTATGGAAAATACTTTCAATCCAAAATAAATCGGCATGCCACAGTAGCTGATCCAGATTTCATCCATCTTTGTGCCCCCCTCCTTCAAATATTTATCATCCCCATGTACTTGATCCTACTCTTGAGAAGACCATATACCATGTTCATTTGCAAAATGGGCAGTGTAAGAAAGTGTCCAAAGTATCTCTTCTTAAAAAGTTTGTCTATGTTTTCACTCTTTATAGTTTTCCTAAAGTTATCAAAAGATTTCTCCAACTGACATTTAAGTACTAAATCACCAGTTAGTTTTGCAGGGTCATCTATCAGCATCGTAATTTGAAACTTGTCAATACTAATAGTTTTGGCAACATCGTGCTGGGATTTTAATATTAATTCATACCCCATTGGTGATGCATTATCATCATGTTAATCATCATTCTTTTTCTCACTTTTTTCTCCCTCCTCTTCTTATTTATCTTCTTTTTCTTCCTCCTCACTATTATTTTCCTCATCACCATCTACAGGCCCTTGTCTATCTCCCACAATATTGTTTTTGTATCTTTCCTCAGCTTTACTTTTTCCTGACTGAGATTGTTCAGGAAGCTACTCTGAATTCCTCTGTAATCTAGCCTATTTTGTTAGGTGGTCAAAAGTTGATCCACTTTCACTTTCTTTTATTTTAGGAGATATATTTTACCTACAATCAACAGAAAAATAAAAAAATATTACAATTGATGTATGCATAAATTTTAAAAAATACATTACAAACACCACCAACATCCACCACAAACACCACCAATACTGACACCACCAACTAATGCCACCAACACCACCACCAACAGCCACTGACACCACCACTAATGCCATCAACACCACTACCAACAGCCACCAACACTACCACAAACACCATCCAACAATACCATGATAGTCAATGGAACACTGCCATAAAAACTAGGGTTTTCTCGAGCTCTTCTTGTGATTTTAGCATCAAAGCTCAAAATTGTTAACCCATTTTGAAGATAATACAACTAAAAGTCTTCTTTTTTATCATTAACTAAAAAGACCTAATTTTAAAAAAAAAACAAATGTAGAACTCCTATCAAACTTTGTTACCTATGAAGACAGAGAAAATGATGGATATAAGTAAGAATGAAGTCCAAAATAACAACTATATGGTCGAAAATGGGAAGAAAATCGATCTGTTGTGAAGGGTTGAGCACTATGTTAAGTAGTTGTTGTCTGTATTATTGAAAGAGAAAAAAAAGAGAATTTGATATTTGAAATAATAAAATATTTTTTTCGCAAATGGATGATTTGTATGGGTTGATTTGTATTTTGGAAAAGAATGACAAGTTTTGAAAATGTTAATTTGGTCTGAATAATTTTCTCATCCCTAGTTGTAGTGAAATCAATTGAGGTATCTCAAATAATAAGCTAATATGAATTGTTTCAAATAAGATTGATCTCTTGATGAGGTAGGTTAGGAGGAGCGCAAAACCAGCATCACACAATAAGTTGACCCTATCAACTCATCCCTAGTTGTAGCAAAATAAATTAAGGTATCTCAAATAATAAGCTAATATGAATCATTTCAACTCAGATTGGTCGATTGGTCGATTGGTCGATTGACGAGTCAAATCAGGAGGAGAGCATTACCAATATCACATAATATAGTTGACCCTATCAACTCATCCCTAGTTGCAGTGAAATCAATTGAGTTATCTCAAATAATAAACTAATGTGAATTATTTCAACTCAAATTAGTCTATTAACGAGTCCGGTCAGGAGGAGTACAATACCAACATTATACAATACAGTTGACCCTATTAACTCATCCCTTTTTATAGCAAAATCAACTGAGGTATCTCAAATAATAAGTTAATATGCAGCATTTCAACTCAGATTGGTTGATTGATGAGTCGGGATAGGAAGAGCGCAATACCAACATCACGTAATACAGTTGACCCTATAAACTCATCCCTTGTTATAGTGAAATCAATTGAGGTATCTCAAATAATAAGCTAATATAAATCATTTCAACTCAGATTAATCGATTGATGAGTCGAGTCAGGAGGAGCGCAATACCAATATCACACAATAAAGTTGACCCTATCAACTTATCCCTGGTTGTAGCAAAATAAATTGAGGTATCTCAAATAATAAGCTAATATAAATCATTTCAACTTAGATTGGTTAATTAACGGGTCAGTCCAAGAGGAGCGCAATACCAATATCACGCAATGCAGTTGACCATATCAACTTATCCCTAGTTTTAGCGAAATCAATTGAGGTATCCCAAATAATAAGGTAATATAAATTGTTTCAACTCAGATTAGTCAATTATGAGTTGGGTCAAGATAAGAACAATACCAATATCAGGAAATACAGTTGACCCTATCAACCCATCCCTAGTTGTAGTAAAATCAATTGAGGTATCTCAAATAATAAGCTAATATGAATTATTTCAACTTAAATTAGTCGATTGATGAGAAGGGTCAGGAGGAGCGCAATACCAACATCACGCAATACAGTTGACCCTATCAACTCATCCCTAGTTATAGCAAAATCAATTGAGGTATCTCAAATAATAAGCTAATATGAATTGTTTCAACTCAAATTGGTTGATTGATGAGTTGGGTTAGGAAAAGCTCAATACCAACATCACATAATATAGTTGACCCTATCAACTCATCCTAAGTTATAGTGAAATCAATTGAGGTATCTCAAATAATAAGCTAATATAAATCATTTCAACTTAGATTGGTTGATTGATGAGTCGGGTCAAGAGAAGCACAATACCAATATCACGCAATAAAGTTGACCCTATCAAATCATTCCTATAGCAAAATCAATTGAGGTATCTCAAATAATAAGTTAAAATGAATTATTTTAACTACGATTGATCGATTAATGAGTTGGGTCAAGAGGAGCGCAATACCAACATCACACAATACAGTTTACCCTATTAAATCATCCCTATTTGTAGCAAATTTAATTAAGGTATCTCAAATAATAAGATAATGTGAATCATTTCAACTCAGATTGGTTGATTGATGAGTTGGGTCAGGAGAAGCGCAATACCAACATCACAAAATACAGTTGACCCTATCAAATCATGCCTAGTTGTAGCAAAATCAATTGAGGTATCTCAAATAATAAGCTAATATAAATTATTTCAACTCAGATTAATTGATTGACGAGTCAGGTCAGGAGGAGCGCAATAATAACACCACACAATATAGTTGACCCTATCAAATCATCCCTATTTATAGCAAAATCAAATAAGGTATCTCAAATAATAAGCTAATATGAATCGTTTCAAGTTAGATTGGTAGATTGATGAGTCGAGTCAGGAAGAGCACAATACCAACATCACGCAAAACAGTTGACCCTATCAACTCATCCTAGTAGTAGAAAAATCAATTGATGTATCTTAAATAATAAGCTAATATGAATCATTTCAACTCAGATTGATAGATTGAAGAGTCGAGTCAGGAGGAGCGCAATACCAACTTCACGTAATACAGTTGACCCTATCAACTCACCCGTAGTTGTAGCAAAATTAATTGAAGTTGTAGTTGACCATATAAAATCAATTGAAATTATATAATAATAAATGTTCAACCTATTGCAACAGATGACTTATATACTAGAATTTATCAAACAGATTATTAAATCTGTTGCAACAGATTATCTATCTGTTGTAAATTATCAAATGAACGTTGGCACCTGTTGTGATAGATGACTGAACTGTTGGAAATTTTCTAACATAAATTGTCATTTGTTGCTATAAATGACACATATGTTGGAAGATCTTTTTTTTTATTTTAAAGCAATTTTCTCTCTGAGATACAAAAGATAAAATACTAAGGCAGTAAAAACTATTACTTGGATAACTCAAAAATATCCTCCTTTAGTAGTCTTATCTTTTTTTTTCAATGTCACCATCACCTCGTGCCCCTCAAACCCATCTCTATAATTCTCTCTCCGTAAGCCATAAATTAACTTAAATCGTCTCTCTTCTTTCTTTCAAAATTCTCTTTCTATCCTCTTTAGGGTAATCACAACTATCACCTTTTTTCCTCTCTTTTATCTCCTCTTTCACATGAGGATCCTTTTGGATCTCTACTAATTAATTTCTCAACTGAAATGGGTGTTCTGACCCCTTTGCTTTTTTGACATTGCAGGAATGGTTCACTATTGCTCTTTCTTTCTCATTTACTTCTTTGTATGTTATTAAATTAGATATTTACATTTGTTGTTTTCATTGATTTACCCATTACCAGTATCCTATTTATTGATCAAATTGAAGGAAGAGTGACTTTTAAGTCTTGAATGAACGAACCATTATTTTTATTAAAATATACAAAAAAAAGTCATCATTGGGAGAACTTAAAAAGCCTAGTTTTCAGTATCATATTTTATGTCTTTTGTTTGTTACTTTGTTAATGGTGTTGTTGTTGGGGGTGTTGGTGTTGTTGGAATGTGTGGTATTTGTGTTGTTCATGGTGTTGGAACATATGGTGTTATTTCTTTATTATTGATGTTATTATTGATGTTGGTGGTGGTGTTGCAACTGATGAATCAGCTGTTGGAACAGACTAAGAAATTGTTGGAAGAAATTAAACAAGTAGCAAGGCTGGCTTGATTTATTACAATAGATGAACCATCATTTTCAATATTTCAGCTATCTATTGCCACAGATCCATCGCCTGTTACAACGAATGACTCATTTGTTGAACAAATGGGGAATCTGTTGCACCAGATGGGTCGTCTGTTGCAACACTTATTGTAATGTGTTGTATTCATTCAATTTTGTGTTACCCTTTTATAATGTTATTTTTGTTCTACTTTTGTTTGCCGATAAAAGGAAGTGAAAGTGGATCAAATTTTGCACGACGAACATTAAAGGCTAGAGTAAAGATGGGTTTGGAGGAATAAGCTACTTCCAGATGAAACCACTTCATATATGGGAGGTATGTATTACTGATCAACCTATCATGAAAACACATAACCAGTATACTAATTTTACTAATATTGGTTCTTTACCAATTAGGCATTAATCTTTCAAACAAGACATGGCCTTTTACAATTAAGATTGTTAGGTTTGAACTGGTAAGGCTAAGGGATCAAGAAGGTGGTGTCGATACCCTATTAGGTTTAATGATGATTTTGCTTATATTTATGCATAAAGTTTGGATAAGGGTTCAAGTTTTTGGTGGTAGTGTAGATATTTAAATAGTAATTAGACTGATTATAAGGGTTCAATGGACTTTTGAAAGTCCTCCGAAGCCTCACACTGCTGCAAACAAGAAAGGAAAACCAATAGTTATTGCCCTAGTCCAAATTTATATGGATGGGTTTCTCGAGAAGAATATTATATAGAAGAAGGTGCTTGGCAGAATACATGTGTGGGAAGGGAGGTGGAGAAGACCATATATCAACTCAGACCTAATTAAAGAAGAAACACAGGTTAGGAATGAACGTGTAGTGAATTTGGCTGATAAAATTGACATAAAAAATAAAAAAAATGAATGAGCTGCAAATGTGAAAGTGTATCCAAAAATAAAAACCAATCAATCCATTTTAAAAAGAAAAATGTTGAAGTGGACTAGAGTTGTACACTTTGTTAGGGGACTGTAACTATCTAGCGTGGCCTGAATAAAGACCCATAAAACGTAGGACCAGAACTCTAAGGTTGCAGCTTTGCGAGCACCAATGATGGTAAGATTATCGGCCTGGAATGACCAACAACTCCTGAAGTAAAAATAGGGATCAAGCCAAGGTGGCAATTTCTGAAGTTAAACTTGCATCCCAAGCCTTCTTATTGTGGTTCTGGTCTGGTCAATGGCAGTGGAAACAACAAGGCATAGGATTTCTGCCCAACTTCATACCTTTTTGTTTCTACTGCCATTAAACTAATCAGAACCACAAATAAAAGGCATTGTATGCAAGTTAGACTTCAAAATTGATGCCTTGGCTTTCCTTATTTTTACTTCTGGAGTTGTTAGTTAAGGTTCTTTCTAGACTAGAAATCTTACCAATCCATTGTGCTCGCTAAGCTGCTTCCTTAGAGTTCTAATCCTGCTCTTTGTAGGTCTTCATTGAGACCACGCTCGTCAGTCACAGGTCCTAGCAAAGTGTCCAGCTCCAGTCCTCTTCAGCATTTCTCTTTTCAAGAATGACTGACAGGTTTTAATATTTGGATACACTCACATTTGCAGCTTATTCAATTTTTTCATCATTTAAGTCAATTTCATTGGCTATATTGGGTAGAAGTTCCTTACTTTCTTCCCTTTGTTTCCCCTTAAACAAGGTCTGAGAAGAAATATGGTCTTCTCCACTTCCCCTTTCCTGCACAGGTATTCTCGCAAGCATCTTCTGTTGTATAATAGTCTCCTTGAGCAATCCATCCATATAAATTTTGACCAGGGAAATAACTATTGATCTTTCATTCTTGTTTGCTGCAGTTCGAGGCTTCGGAGGCTTTTCAAAAGTCCATTGAACCCTTAAAATTAGTCTAATCACTATTTGAATATCTACACTTTCACCAAAAACTTGAACCTTTGTCCAAACTTGACTCATAAACATGAGCAAAACCATCATTAAATTGTAACAGGATATCGACACCACCTTCGTGGAACCCTTCACCCTTATCAATTTGTACCTATCAAACTAAACTGTAAAATGTAGGATCGTGCTTAAAGGATCAATATCTAATCGATAAAAAACTGCATTCACGAAATTATTATACTTGTGTCTTTCATGAAAGCCTGATCAATAATACATAACTCCCACACATGAAAGTGGATCCATTCATCTGCACACACCTTATTTTTCCTACCCCATCGTTAAGTAGTGTACAAGACTACAGAGGCTCAGAGGGTAACCATCATCAATGTCAGAGGACTACATGCCCGTCAAGAAAAAACAAGCGCTACAAGTCGTGATTTTTTCATCTTTTTTATTTTTAAATCTATTTTTTATTTTATATAATAAAATAGTCACCAATTTGAATTAATTAAGGTATATGATGACTATTAAAACAGAGGTGAACAGTCATGACTTTTTGTATAACACATTCAAAATAGTCGATGAATTAAATTCCCCATCTGTTGCAACTGATGAATCAGTTGTTAGAAGAAATCAAAACATCTCCTCTAACAAATGGTCCATCTGTCACAACAGATAATACATATATTGTAATAGATGTCTTATCTGCTACATATACAGACCATCTGTTGCAATAGATGGCAAATCTATTGTGATAGTTGGTTATTTGTTGTGACTAGTGGATGATCTGTTGCGACAGCTCAATATAACGGTTGTTATTAAGAGAGAAACCATTTTGAAAAGGTGAGAAGTTTGAATGTAAAAGAAAATGTCACGATTTTTCATAGAAAACACAAAGTCAGTAATTTGAAACATCGTGCCTTTTTGCCTAACACATTCAGATTCAATCCTCTATAAATAGGTCCCTCCTTAATCTTCATCCTACTCTATTTTATTTATTTATTTCATTTTGTCTCTTCGTATTATATCTTCAACCACTTCTCTTCAAAGAGCATATTCCTTTCTCATAAAGGTAAGTTATTTTTTGTATGTAAATCTACCAGTTGGTAGTATACGTTGTATTACATTCTAACTCTTTTATTTACTTTTGTGTTTATGTTTTTTGTCAATTCATGCGTGTTCTAGATATGGTTGATCCTATTTGGGACATTGCTATTCTGTGCGACAACGTGCGGGAACATCAGAGGCAGGTTAATAACCTTAGAGGGAGTTGGTCGTCGTAAGAGCAAAGATTTTTAGAGAGATACAGAGGCTGACGAGGGCACTGCTGCTGTTGGCTGGCGATTGACTGGCTGGAAATAAAAATGATGATGATAATATTAATTAAAATGTGTTTTTTCTTTTAGCGTGTGTATTTTAATTTTTTATATCGGATCTATACCTAATGTATTTTATTTTTCATTTAATGAAAAACTTATTTTTGGTCTACTTTGGATTTTTAATTCTCATTTAATTTATTTTTTTTTGTATTTCTTCTTTTCAAGAAAGAAACATGTCGACGATTAGAGGTAAGGAGTAATTTTGAAGCCAGTAGCAATAACAAAAGTTTTGAGTTCTTTCAACAGATAGACCATCTATTGAAATAGATTGGTCATCAGTTAGGTTTCTGTCAATAGATTATCTATCTGTTGCAACATATTTATCATCTGTTGGAAAAAAATATTCCAGTTTGATGAACTGTCTTGTGTTCTTTCGGCTAATGTCCATCTGTTGCACAGATGAGTAATTTGTTGAAAATAATTTTGTGGTCTGTTGTATTTAATTCCTGTTTTACCTCTTTTTATTGATGCACAAGTTATTAAAAGAAGATATTTTATATAATAAATGAAAACATTTACATTCACAACAATGAGTTAAATATATAAAATCCCATAACAAACAACAACACAATTTTTTGTAATTACAACGATCATGGTGGATTACGGTCCGGGCATGTAGTTCTTTTTTGGTCAGCCTTCTTATATACGGAGCACTTATTTCTTCTTGATGGAAATGATTCTCCAATTTCATGCCTCCTCTTATATGGACTTTTTTCCAATTTTATAGTGTTTAGGTCAATATATGGAGGAGGCATTAATCTCCCTAAAAGCTCTGCAGGAGTAACCCAAGATTCTTCGGAAGGCACCGGAGTAATATGCCCACTATATGCCATTTTATATTTTTCCACTAAATAATATGGAGAGGAGTACTTGTAAGTTTTACTTCCATATTTTACACTGTATTGAGCTCGAAGCGCTGCCATAGCATGTGGACAAGGTATTTTGTCCAAGTCAAAAACTCTACACGTACAAGATATTGTTTAAAGATCGACCATGGCAACATCACTATGACCGTTCATACTGAACTTGTAATATGCTATTTGATTAGAAAGTAACATATTCCCCAGACTGATGTTCGTTGATATTATTTTTTCGGCTCTAGAACAAAATGGGTTTCTGCGTTATCGGACTCCACACATCTTTCGCAAAAAAAATTGCCAAATTTCTTATTTATTAAATCAAATAGAGCTACAATGGGAAATTCTCTTTCATCGCCAAATAATGAATTCATCGATTCAGCTATGTTTCACGTCATTATATTGTACCTATACAAGAAAATCACTTAGCACGACATCATACTAATCTTGCACCTCAAACAAGACATTAAATTCATAAGAATGTACCTATTTGTCGGACAATATGCTCGGCTCCATCTCTCGAAACCGATATGTATGAGATGTTCTACTACCTTGGGATGTATATCCACTATTTGATTGAAATGGTCTAAAAACTCCTCTCTACTATATGCCTTATCTGCTCTATAAAAAAAGGCCATGACCCTTTCATTGTGAAAGTTGGTTCGAATGTTCTCTCCAAGATATCGGATCCAACAACTAAAGTGAGTTGAAGTGAAGAAAGTTAAACCTATCTTTGGAATACTTGGATGCCTATCTGAAACAAAAGACAATTCTTTGGTATCTTTGATGAAAATTCACATTTGTTCAAAAAATATCCATAAGAGGCATCACATTCCTTGTTCGCTACACAAAAAGCAAAAGAAAATATGTGATTCTACACATCCTGCGCCACCGTCCTTTTTTCAAATGTCGAAAACCTTGAATCCAAGCACCATAGGATACAAAAAAGTACTTGAACCTTCCATTTTCATCAACATGCAATGTTATCTTGCTTCCAGGATTTTTAGACTCAAGCATATAATGGTAGGCATCGAGGACTGTATACCCATGCTTGTGTGTCCCCCAAACCAAGTCCTTGGCAATCCCATGACCGTAAATATCTTTCAATAACTAATCATGACACCCAATTCCGTAAGGAGTTAATTGGACATATCCTTTGTCGAAGGGCCTTTTCTATTGGGGAATCTATTCTTGAAATATTCATCGAAGACCTTTGCAGTGGCATGAGGATTTTGGCCCAAAATATGCTCTAAACCACATGTATGATACTTTTCATGTTTATGGATGACGAATCTGTCAGAACTTAGCTATTCCACCGCTCTCAACCACTACTTGAATTTCAAATTAGCACATTTGAAGTAAAAGACTTTGCTCGAATTAACCACCTTCATTATTCTGAAATATTTTTTCAAGGAAACAATAAACAAAGAAGTAGAAAGTTCTTTCTTGTTCTTGAATGACATTCCCTTGTAAAAGTCGGTCTCTTCGTCTTGACGATTGCCAGACTGTGTCGATTGAGAAGAATTGTCCACTGTATTGGTCATGTCAACAGATGTTGGTGTTTGATCATCATCTGGAATAATCATGTCCAGATCATCCAACCTATCATCAAAGATGTCTTATTGTTCTTCTTCTTTTACATTTTGGTTCAAATTCTCTCTCATTTTTTCAACTAGGTAAACCCTTAACTCTGGCCTGGCTAAATCACTAAGATAAGCATTCAACCGAACCTGATCGGTTATCTTGAAAGGTAGTATCCTCTAATTTTTTAAGGAGCTGTGCATATAGCTGATAACAAGTTCTTAAGGTTGACAATTCAGTCCACAATAGCTAATGATTAAGTTCACAAAATCATCATATGAAACATTACTTTGGACTGTCACAGCTATCATCTCTAGTATTTTACCATTTTTCCAATGCCATACATATCGATTGCGCTTCTCGATCTATTGACCATGACAATCCACCCCTATTGTTATTGATCCCTCCATTAGTGGTACCTAAGTAAAGTCATTTTTTAAAAAAAGTTAATAATGATATCATAATAAAATTTATAGTTATTTCATAATGCCGTAACATGAACCCCAACAGATGTTTAATCTATTGCAATATGTGAAAATATGGTGCAACAGGTAAGTGTTCAATTGCAACAAATAACTTACCTATTGGGATTCATTTTACACTCCTGAAGCTGATTTCAATAGATGAGTCATCTATTGTAATGGGTGAATCATATGTTGCAACAGACTATACATCTATTGCAATAGATGAATCACCTATTGGGATAGATATTACAATACTAAAGAACCTTTAAAGTTGATTCCAATAGATGAGTGACATGTTGCAACAGACAACTAACATGTTGTGACAGATGACTTACCTGTTACAATAGACGACGCATCTGTTGGAATTGAGCTCAGGTTCTGTTGCACTAGATAACTAACCTATTGCGATAGATGACTTACCTGTTGCAATAGATGACGCGTCTGTTAGAATCGAGTTCAGGTTCTGTTGTAACTTATTCTTAATCTATTCCAATAGATATTCACCCTATTATAATAGATGACGCATCTATTAGAATCAAGATTAGGTTCTCTTGCAACAGGTTACTAATCTGTTGCAATATATATTTACCTTATTGTAATAGGTAACTAGTTTATTACAACAGCGGGGTCATATATTGTAACAAATGACCCATCTATTCAATTCATGTTGTGGGACTTGTAACGCCCCAAGAGTACACCCTGGGCGCCATATGGTGCTTAAAGTCTTGAGGGACACAAGCTAACCCATGAGCTGGTACCTGTTGTGAGCACTGAGTAAAATTAATAACAAAAGGTCATATGCAAAATTTAACTGAGGAATGCCATAAGATTTTAAGTAATAAATCTGATAAAATCTGCAAAAAAAACTGATAATACTGATAAAATATCTGACAATGACAACTAAACTCTGAGAACTGACTAACTGTCTAAAATATTCGAAAGCCTCTATACTGACTAAATGAGAGTTGATGGGACAGGCCCCAACTAACTTCAACTAACTACTGAACTGAAAGCATGAAAATAAATATAGTCTATCCTTGAAATATGAGGACTTACCACTGCTGCGACTGATAATCTAGAAGGTCTATGTGCGATTCGGGGACTGGGCGTCTGAACCTATAATACGACACATCATAGCGCAAGAAAAGAGTATGTGATCAGTACTTTGAATGTACTGGTATGCTAAATGAGGTAGGCTGATATGCATGGTTTCTTGTATAGGAGTAATAACTTACTGAATGAATAGTATGAAGTAACTAAATAACTGATATGCATGCGAGAATGCTGTAAAATCTGAGAACGTATGACCAAGCATATAATATAATTTTGAAATAGTCTGTAAACTAAAATACTAAAATCTGATAACTGAATAACTGATATCTGTATGTTATGGTCAATGGAAGCCTAAACTGAAGTACACTGAATGCTGAACTAAGACTGTGGGAGCTATCATCTAATCAAAATACCCTAATGAGCAATTTGGGATCCAACCTGTGACCCCAGTTGGAAGGGTATCAGTACCGTATCATGGGTACTAACACTAATTATGTGGATCCACTGATTTACTATCCCGAAAGACTAAGGGTGTCAAGCCTAAACTGATGGGTGACCCCTGGAAGTTAGTCAAGCCTGAACTGGCGGGTGACTCCTCATATCCTACGTTGGCTACGTAGTTTTAGATTACAGGGACTGGACTAACGTCTCTGCCTAAATGATGAGAAAGAAGTCATCCCGACACTCGCTCAGTGCTAAATCCTACTCCCAACTGAACTGTCTCGGAATTACTGAATTGTTCTAGGTTTAACTGATCATGATAACTGACTGAACTGATATTGCTCATAACATGTCTGAAACTAATCTAAAGATACTAAGGCTAAGTAAACAGCTAAGTTTTCGGTTATTCATAACCCTCAGGACTCGATAGCAATAATAGAAAAATAGTACTAAACCTTTGGGGACATAATATGAAAGCATTTATTCAAAATTCATTCTTGTAGTCATTTGAACAAACACTTGATATGCATAGTGTAAGTTAAGCATGGGAATAGTTTAAAGCTTGTAGTAATATCATGATTTCAACATCAACATCACAAATTATGAATTAAATCAGCGAATAACATCATTAAAACATATGTGGTCGAATAACAACGACAATTTCATGTAAACATGGTATAGAATTAAGGTTCACAGGAATTCGTGGTTAAAAATCATAATAACTTATAAAAGATCATAACTTTGAATTAAAAACTTAGATTCTTGGACTCCATGGGTGAAAGGGACCCATGGATGAACATTTAACATACCTTGATTTATAAATTTGTGAGGATTGATGGTGAATTCTTGAGATTTGACCTTGAATCTTGAGGGTTAGGGTTTGTTCTTGAAAGAGACTACTTTTTATTTGGAAGAAATTGAATAAAATAATGACCTAATAGGCTATTGGGGATTTAATCCTGTGTTATTCATGGATTGGGATCATGGAAAAAAGACCAAACTGTCCCTGGAAGAAATTCAATTTTCGTCACTGAAAATCTCAATTTTGACCATCATTGCGACGCAGTGCTAATGCGGTGAGTCACTGGAATTTCACTATAAGTATAGTACAAGGAATAGTGCAAAATTTCACCTTGACGCGATGCGGTGCCATCGCAATCATCACTGGAAAATGGATGATCGTGAAATTGCACCTTGGCACGACGCGGCGCCATCGCGATGCTTTGCTGGAAAAGGACGAACATGAACAGGAACTCCACCACGATGTAGGCTAATCGCGGTGATACACTAGAAATTAAAAAATTGCTATTTTATCCTTCACCACGATGCGGTACTTATCGCGGTGTTCTGCTACTCTCACTAAAACCGCCATAACTTCTCAACCGACTATCGGATTTGGGCGAAATTGGTATCCTTAAAAAGCTAATTAAATTTCTTATAACTTGGTGGGTCTTGAGCTATAAATTTCTCAATATAGTAAAAGGTATACTCATTTGAAGTTGACTAAAGCAACATTCTTATCAAAATTTCAATCGGTAAGGATTATTTTAATTCGTCTAATAGTTGGGAGTTATTTGAGGCCTTAATATACCTCAAACTAACTCATAAAACTATCAAAGAACGATAATGTACTATGCATGAGCTTGAAGCATGACGCTAACATTGGTTTAGATTTTTGGGGTATTACAGCACTATACAATCATAAACATGAATCCAACATATGAGTTTGTCATTACAACAAATGAGTGATCTCTTTAAAAAGATGGCTATTATGTTGTATTCATGTTCCTGTGCTATCTATAATTGAAAAAACAGCACAATGGCAGCTATTCCGATGACAAATTCAACTAAAAATCATAATTTGACTTACCAAAGTCTCCTATGAAGTAATGCCAAAGTGGAAAGTGATGTACGAAACAAAATTTGACCTAAGAAATTGGTCAAATAGTAGCAATAGCTGTAACAACAACAACATAATGGTCAATAAGAAGAAGATGAAGATGATAATGAAATAGAAGATGATGATAATGAAGCAGAAGATGATGAATAAAGTAGCAGCAATAATGAACAACAAAAATCGCTAAGAGGAAGAAAACAATAATGGATGAGAAGAGAGAGAAACGCACTTTTTTCCCTTTGTTTCCTGTTATAATAGGTTAACATTTGGACCAAAGTGTAAATTTAAAAACTTATGGTCTAGTCTCAAACTTTTCCAACTTTCTTAATCCATAATAAAGTAATTGTCACCTCCACTCAATTATTAAAACTTGAGTCACCTACCAGAAGCGGAGCCAGAATTTCAAGTAAGGGGATTTAATATTCAAAGAAAACTAAGTCGAATGGGGTTCAACACCTACTATAACCACATAAAAAATAATTTTAATCATGTATAAATAGTATATTTTTTCGTCGAAGGGGGTACGTTCGAACCCCCTAAAGAGGGCTGGCTCCGCCTCTATCACCTACACCTTATTTTTAAACTCTTTTGTCACTTTTAACAAAATACCTCATGAGTAGGTTGTAAAAGTTGAGTAACAAGTTGGTTATCAATAATATAATTATACCCATATTTAAGTATTGTTAATGCATATACATAGTAATCTATATCTTGTTTCGTAAAAAATAAAACATAGAAAAAACTTCATCATAACATAAATTATCTCATATTTACATAATATATTTAATTACATCCATCCCATATTTTAATTAATGTATCTGAAGACAATATGTATTCGAAGAAATTAAGTGATGTATCCGAGACAGTATGTATCATGAGTAAAATGCAATGCATCGAGACCAACATAATGCATATCCAAAATATAGAAATATTGCAAGATTTTTTGGACAATGCAATGTATCAGAACCAATGCAATGTATTCGAGATTTCAGGTTTCATGAAATTTTTAATAATATTAAAAAGAGTCTGAATATGAAGTAATTAGCTCCAAAAATAGTAAAATTTATGTTGTTTATACAATTATATATAACTTCTTAGATATGGTACTATAATAATGTTGCAAATTTCATATTAAATTATGGTAGGTATTGTAAAAATTTATCCATATTGAATGTTTATATCAGAAAATAGATTCATGAAGATGTATATATAAACGTTTATCACTTAATTATGACTAATTAATACGTATTCTAACTATATTAAATTATTGTCTATCTTTACTTGTTCATATTTGATCAGACACAATCCTATAAAAAAAGAAAAATAATTTTACTATATTGGCCCTATTAATTAAAAGTTGTTAAATGTGGAGAGGTAAGTAGTAGTATTTAATAATAAGGTTAAAATAGACCCAAAAATTGATAAATTATCTCTTGAATTTTTTTAAATGAAAAAGTAAAGTTGGATAAACTATTTTTAGTATGTCGAAAGATTGAAAAAGGGAGTAGTAAATTACTCCCTTCATTTCAAAATAGTTAGATCCTTATTGACTTTACACTCTTCTTAAGAAAATATTTATTAAAATTTTATTTTAGAAAATATAAATTTGAGTACAATCAAATCTCTCTATAATGATAATGTTTGTCCAAAAAATTCATGGCTACTAGGGAAGCGCTGTAATATATGTATATTGCCATTGGACATACATATTTCATTTAGCTGTCACAAATAAAAGTATGAAAAATTAGAAAGAGAATGAATATGAGAAACTCAAACATTAATAGTCTTGTCCTCGTGAAGTTATAAAATAACTTATATACAACAACAACATACTCGATAAAATTTCACAATAAGATCTAAGGAGGTAAAGTGTATGCAAACCTTACCACTACATCAGAGAGGTACAAAAGTTATTTTTGAAAGACCCTCGACTCAAGTGTAGCAAATTCAAGTACAAAGAAGAGGAAAATAGTAAAAAAAAAATATGACAACTAACAAGGAAATAGTGTATAATCTACCAGACAAGCAATAATCAGCCATAAAATAATGCGATAATCAAAATACCATAAACAACAACAATGATAGATATATGTGGTTAAATCCTAAGGTAACATACTACAGTGCACTACAACACTCATACCCAACTAACCTTTTACTCTAATACGAGTCTTTGGCATTCCTTTATTTAAGGTAATGTTCTCGGTAACCTGAATCTACATCATGTCATGTCTAATCACCTCATCCTAATATTTTTTGGCCGACCTCTACCCCTCTTTATAACTACTATATACAACCTTCGGCACCTCCTTACTGGGTGTTTGAACCTCACATTATCACATGTCCAAACTATCTCATTCTCACTATTGTTATGTTGTCCACTACGGAAGCCACTCTTATTTATCTTGAATAATCGGATTCTTGATTCTATCACACCTAGTATGTCCACAAATCCATCTCAATATCCCCATCTTTGTGACATGTATCTTCTGAACATGAGTTTGACTTATCAACACTCTGTCCTATATAGCAACATCAATCTAACCTTTACTCTATAAAATTTATGTTTAAGTTTCAGTGGTATCTCTCTATCACACAAGGCTCTGGAGGCAAGCCTCCATTTCATCGATGTTGCATCAATATGATGAGTCACATTACCATCTATAACTTATGCACATCATTTAAATAACATCTTTTTTTTTTAAAATTAGACATTCGTAGTTGAAATTAATTATTGGATGCATGATATTAGTGATGATTACCATAAATACCTTGGTATCATATTCTTTTTGCATAGTATATTTTTACAAAATACTATTACATAATATTTGAGTATGTTGTTATATGGAGGTAATTTTATGAAGAATGCACCACTATAATAAACGACATTATTGTTATACGTAGAATGTCGTTATATAAAAGAAAAATATAGCATAAAAATTTGATTCAAGAAAAAATCAGACCGCTATAGTGAAATATTATTATAATGAGGTGATGTTATAGAAAGGTCTGACTGTATATACATTTTATGTAGTTATTTAATGATAGCGATAATATTAGAATAACATAATCAAATTCTCCTAATTTCATAAATGAGACAACTAAATTAAAATAAATATTTTTAGCAAGAGGTCCACTAAAATGAAACAGAGAGAGTACTGGGTATAAATATTGGGAGTAAGTACTATCCCATCACATATTAGTTGGTTGCTTTCTCCTTTTTCACGCTTCATAAATAAGAAGGATAATTTTATTAATTTACATACTCTGTTGAAATTTTATAAATAACTTGTTTACACTCTAAAAAAGAATTAATTTAAGGGTGAAATGATAAAAATGTAAGCATTTCTATCTTGATTTGACAAATGAATAAGTAATTTAAGATAATTATTTATAGCAAAATGGAGAAATAATATGAGACGGCGGGAGTATTTTTATGTATAAGATGAGTAAATACTGTCCATGCAAAGAAAGGGGGTTGATGGTTGATGAAAGAAAAAGGGAGACCAAGCAGAAGGAGCCAAGTGTAGTAGAAGATCACCAATCATGGGACGAAGGAGGAGGAGAACAACAAGGCCTAATCTTCAATTTCCATCTCAATCACGTGTTTTCTCCTTTCCTCCCTACACACACACACAATAGAGCCACCCACCGTAACCCCGCTTGCATCATTGCCGGAATTTACACTTCACTGCACTTGTCATTGGTTCTACAACTTGGTTGGTTTTCATTAGTTCATCCATTAGTTGATGCTTGATTTTGTTTTTCTAACCTCCTCTTTATTACTTTGTGATCCTTTTTTTAAAAAATTGGGGGTAGGGGATGCGGAACAGGAGAGGAGGTTACAACGTGGGAAATCAAACTCCTCATCAATATGGTGAGGAGTTGGAGTAGCCAACTAACTTGCCTATTAAGATTCCCTATTAGTTTATCATTTTTTAGAATAAGGGAGGGCGAAATGGGAGAGGAGATCACAGGGTGGGGAAATCGAACACTCACCAACAAAGTGAAAGTTTAACTAGCCAACCAACTCAACTATATTAAGATTTTCCATTAGTTTGTGATTTTTTTTGTTTTAAATGGAGGTAGGGAAGGGGAGGGAATTACATGGTGGGGAATCGAACACTCGCCAACAAGGTTACAGTTCAAGTAACCAACCTCAACCGAGGTGAAAGTTAAGTAACCAACCAACTAAGCGACATCAAGAGGCCCGATTAGTTTGTGATTTTTTTAAAAAAAATAGGGGTATGAGAAGGGGAAATGGAGGGGATTACAATATGCGACATCGCGGATGAAAGTTCAAGTAGCCAACCGACTAAACTATTGAGTTCCATATTAGTTTATGATTTTATTGCTAAGGTCTAGTAAATTTAGCACTTAACACAGTTTATGATGAACCATATGTGCCCCTCAAGTGGAATGGGTTGGACATTGAAGTAGTTTTGGAGAGGTGCTTTATCTAGGATTTGACCTCTATGGATTCAAGTTTGAGATTCTCATTTCAACAAGGATGGCATGATAATCTCCTTCCAACCTCTTTTCTGGCTCTTATAATCAAATCTGATAAGTTTACTTCATTATGTTTCAACTGATTACTTTAGGGTATCTGTTTCTCGTGTTGCTTTTCTATTAGAGAGTGATTTTCAGTTTAGCATTAGAGGCTTTTAGTTGCTTTGCGTCAAACTGAGATTGTTGATGTCCAGTCTGGCAATATAATGGTTTTACAAGATAACTCTTTTCGATGCTTGCGATCACTACGCATCTAAATTATTCATTTCAACTCTGCTCTTTCTCTAAATTAACTATGAACTGGAAGTGCTTAGAAATCACTAGATAAGATAGTTCTGCTGATGCTTACCTTTTTCTGCTCTTTCTTCACTTATATCCGCGACAGCTTATTTTCTACATTTTGATAAAGTGCGTTCTTGAATAAATATAGCAACTCATAGGCACAAGATGTGGGGGGGTGGCACTCCGTTGGTCTTTCTTCCTTTTTACAGCTCTCTTCCTTTATCTTACATGAATTATTTGAAACAAATGGCAGGTAAATAGATGTATCAAGATGATATTGAGCGCATGCAACATAATGTGGAGCAACCACCTCCGACGTCTTCAGATGGGGTCCAGGAATCGATCATTACAGTTGGACAAGAGGAACAAGTTGAACAACCCCAATTAGAAAGGAATAAAAGGAAGTTGGCGACAAAGGTGGATGATGTTTCTTGTTTACTTTTGCTTCGCTTTTATCTTAACTTACACTGATAGGGCTTGTGGTACAAATTAAATATTGCACTGTCTACTGGAGGTCAACATATTATACCTGCAAAAGCTCATTTCCCCATCACCAATCTTGTGGCAAAGTAGCAGCTAGTAACTTGTTTTATTTTTCCTTTTCCTTAGGAGGGAATTATAAATAACTTAAGTTGTGAATCCCCTTCACTGGACTTCCCTTGCACAAATAAAAAGACTAAGTATCCTCCGGGACTATCAATGCAAGGATTCTCATTCCACAATCTATCTTGTGTAAAGAAGTGTACAGACTCCCACGTAAGTTTTGCAGATATTATAGCGACCAAAAGCTAGCAGATTCCCATGCATAGAGTGTTTGTTAATCCACATAATCCAAATAAGGAGATTTCAGAAAAAGAAAAAAGAAAAAAACATCAAGGTTCGGGAACAATGTGACTGAAATCACATAGCCTGAAATTTGTGGAGCAGATAAAACACTTACTGTTTAGTTAATGGAAAAGTTTATTTTCTTCTTTTCTAATGCAACTCATAAATTTAAAGTTTCCATTTGTCAAGTTCATTTTTTTACCTACTGATTATGTATGAAACCAGCTCGGATCTTATTTTTGGCCTTGCAGTTCCCTTTGGTGGATATTCCCAGAAATCTGCTTTTGGCATACCAGAGTCTTGGGGTGGTGTATGGAGATTTGAGTACTTCACCACTTTATGTCTTTAATAGTATATTCGTGGAGAAGTTGCCGCATTATCAGACTCCAGAAACAATATTTGGTGCATTTTCGTTGATCTTCTGGACAATAACTCTTATTCCGTTGCTCAAATATGTACTAATTGTACTGAGTGCTGATGATAATGGTGAAGGTATGTTAAAGCGAAGGCTGTAAATCCAATAATACTTTCGGAACCTGATTGTGTTGATCAATTATATTTGATTGTTACCAGGTGGTACATTTGCTCTTTACTCTCTACTCTGTAGGCATGCAAAATTCAATCAACTTCCAAACCAACAAGCAGCTGACGAGGAGCTATCTACTTACAAATATGGCTTCGCTGGGCAGTCCACATCAAGTTCAGGGTTAAAGAGATTCCTTGAGAAACACAAGAAGTCACGTACAATTTTACTCATTGTTGTATTATTGGGGGCTTGCATGGTCATTGGTGATGGTATTCTAACACCTGCAATGTCAGGTTGATAAGTCTAACAGCAGTTGCTTTCTGATATGTGGCTTTAGCTGGTGTGCATTTGTAATTCAAAAGCTATCAGTTTATCTTAAAAAAAAAAAAAAAAAAAAAAAAAGGAAAAAGTAAATTTAGGCCTACTAGTTGGTTTTATGAAATTGGTCCTTCCTCAGTTGGAGAATGATAGATAAGATATTAAAATTTTAGCTTGACATATTTGCTACCTTGCTAAGCCGTTGTTAGTGTAGAAATGCAACTAGAATTTTTGCATTTATTTTGTCAATTTAGTATTTATTTATATTAATTAAGAATCATTTTAATATGGCAGTTATATCGGCCATTTCAGGAATCAAGGCTGCTGCGGAACACCTATCTCACGGTAGATTTATTTAGATTTACCTCTTTGGGTAAATATTTTCTCACTTTTAAGTTGCTCATCGTGACTTCGATCCACGACATTGATCATTAAATTGTTTTTCATCTAGGTGAAGTGCTGGTGCTTTCTTGCCTGATAATGATTGGTCTGTTTGCTCTACAGCATTTTGGGACCCACAGGGTTGGTTTTTTGTTTGCACCTGTAGTAATCATTTGGTTGATAACGATTTTTGGGATTGGGCTCTACAACATTATATTTTGGAATCCCAAGATTGTACATGCTCTTTCTCCCCATTATATCATCAAGTTTTTTAGGGAAACAAGAAAACATGGATGGATTTCTCTTGGAGGTGTCCTCCTCTCTGTTGCAGGTACATCAAAGATATCAGCTCTTTTATCCAAGATAGAAAAGCAGGCTTCAAATAAAGAGCAGTTGTTCATGCAGATACTTACTAGTTAGTAAAACAAGGATTAGATAACATGTCCTTTAGAATTTAGAATCTCTTTTTCTAATTCATTTTCCATAAGCAGGTACTGAAGCTATGTTTGCAGATCTTGGTCACTTCACTTCCTGCTCAATGAGGGTAAGTCCGCCTGTTTGCAGATTCAGGAAACTGTTGTTCTCTTACTTAATTTAACCCAGAATGTATGTTTTTTCGTGACAAATCCTGAGCTATGGGACAAAAATAATTGAGTTGGGAAGCAACAAGCACAAATTTGTTTCTGGTTGCATTTTAATAGTTAATATTTAATTCCACCAGAGATTCCCGAATAGGGCAACCTTTCAAACTGCTACTGATTCCATGTGCAGACAAGAGACAGTTTGGCTAAGTGAAACATCTTAGTATCTAGAAGAAAAGGTTTGAGAAATCAAAATAAGTGGCTCAAACCATTCCTTCTGAAAAAAAAAAAAAGGCAGCCCCGCACTAAATCTCTCGCTATGCGCAGAGTCCAGGAAGGGCCCGACCATTCCTTGTGACTCTTTCAAATTCGATAGGTATTGTTGTAACAGTTTGAAAATGTAAAAGATCCATTTTTAGAAAACAAGAAGGTTTACAAGGGATTAAGATAATGAATTTGTTTTAATCAGCGAGGGGCTTCACATGAAAACTAAGTGAAGAGAATTTGAATCCCTTTGATCAAAGTAACTTTTGTGCGTTAATTGGAAAATAATTTTGAAGGAAACAGTATTAATAACATATCTAAAATGCAGCTAAAATTGTATAGTTCGTGAAATGGGACCCCCTACATTGATTATCCATGTGACTGGGCAGATTATATTGCCTGTAGTGATCGTTTCTTTGCGTCATCTTTTAATGTAGTAGTTGATTAGTTGTATACTAGAACTTGCACCATCCCAATGTGGAAGTCTTTTTCCTATGCAGATTGCCTTTTCTTTTCTTGTATATCCTTGCTTGGTGGTACAGTATATGGGTCAGGCTGCTTTTCTGTCCAAAAATCTTGCTTCTATTCCAGACAGCTTTTATAATTCAATACCTGGTTAGTTCTTTATTTCGCTGTGGGATGAGATTGTTCTAGGGATTGTTGATGAAGTTATATTCAATTTCCGAACTGCTGCTCATTGCTTTCATGCAGATATTGTATATTGGCCTGTTTTTGTCATTGCTACCCTTGCAAGCATTGTTGCTAGCCAGTCCATCATCACAGCTACATTCTCCATAGTCAAGCAATTGAATGCACTAGGTTGCTTCCCCCGAGTCAAGATTGTCCATACCTCAAAGCATGTTAAAGGGCAAATCTATATACCAGAAATAAATTGGATCCTTATGATTCTTACTCTTTCGGTGGCTGTTGGGTTCCAGGACACAATTTTTATCGGAAATGCATATGGTAAGCCCAACAGTGTGTTGAAGGTATCTTATGTAATATTTGATGCTCCTTGTGACTAATTTTTTGTTTCTTGTTTGAAAAGAAAAGCATTTAATTTCAATATAAAGTAGAGTTACAATCTCCATGGTGTCTATTACAATCATTCTTCCTACAAAAGCAACTCAACTTTTTCTTCTATGCATCTACTGTTATAATTCTACCTATGTGAGCTTCCCAGAGCACAGCCAGTTCCTTAGACCATTTAAAGTAGGAGGGTTGCAATAGTTTGTTAGGGAACAAAAAAAAATAGTCTAATCATGACAAATCTTTTGAGCATAGAGTAACTCAACTAGTTTGAGATTGTCATAGTTGATTGATTGATCTGTCAACTCTCAGGTAATTGTTAGAAGAGATGAAGACGTAAACTTCAATTACCAACCCAACAATTTAAGTTTGAGGAGCAGGTGATTGTTATCTATCACCTGTAAGGAAGATTTGTTAGACTACTGATTGTTGACAAATCCTAGTTTAGTTCTGTTTGCAAGTTTTTCTATGGAACCTCATTGCTTTACATGATTGTGTTCTTCTGATGCGTTGCTCTATTAATGTACTCTTCTTTGCAAACCTTGTGATGGAGGATTTATAAGCCTCATGGGACAAAAATGAGCCTCTTCTTAAAAGATAGAATGATAAACTAAAACGAGAAAAAGGGAACAAGAAGGGATCGCTAATTGCATGACAACACAGTACAGACTGTATTCCCTTGTGCGAAGTACCATGGGGTCATTGTGACTTCTTTTATCACGACACTGATTTACTATTTGTGTTGTTGCAGATACTACAAAAAATTAATGTCCACACTTTGATGCACTTAAAAGGATTCACGACTGGAAATTGTTAATCTAGAAGCTAAGCTCGAAGAAGATGACAGCTAAATCAGGGATTAATCCAGTAATTGTTGCTAAAAGGAAATTATAGAGAGAATAGAGAGAAGAGAGAAGTTGAGATATTATTCATGAATAACATATACATCATATGCTGTATTTATACAAGAGAAATGAATTAAAATGGATAATTGCAGCTAACAGTTCCTAACTAACTTCTGCAATTATTACTTTGGGACTGATGAACAGTGTTAACTGTTTCCCGGAACAGAGTAATGTCTTCTGATCCACAGCTTCTGTTTGAAGCTGGCTTCGATTATGTTGTAAATCCTTTCTTATAGCTTCTAAACTCCTCTGAACTTGCATCACAATTGAATCTTTATTCTAATTTAGCCTTTTTTATAATTCTCTGTTGTTTTCTCATATGATATCTTTTTCTTTCAGGCCTAGCTTGCATAACAAGTATGTTTGTCACAACGTTTCTCACCACACTGGTCATGATCTTTGTGTGGCAAAGAAGCATAGTTCTTGCGACTTGCTTTCTCCTGTTCTTCTGGTTCATTGAAGGTGTGTACCTGTCTTCCGCATTCACTAAATTTCCACAGGGAGGATGGATCTCCCTAGTGCTCGCCTTTGTCTTCCTAGCTGTCATGTTTATCTGGCACTATGGAACTCGAAAGAAGTACAATTTTGATCTGCACAACAAAGTTCCGTTAAAATGGCTCCTTGGCATGGGCCCCAGCCTTGGTATTGTTCGTGTCCCCGGAATAGGCCTCGTATACTCAGAATTGGCAACAGGTGTCCCGTCTATCTTCTCTCACTTTCTCACGAATCTCCCTGCATTTCACAGTGTGCTGGTGTTTTTATGTGTCAAATCTGTTCCAGTACCCTATGTCTCACCTGAGGAACGCTTCCTTATAGGCCGCATTTGTCCAAGACCCTATCGCATGTATCGTTGCATTGTTAGGTATGGCTACAAGGACATACAGCGCGATGATGGGGACTTTGAGGACCTTCTCATCCAAAGTATAGCAGAGTTTATACAAATGGAAGCTGTGGAACCACAGTTGTCAAGCTCTGAGACTCCATCACTTGATGGGAGGATGGCAGTAATAAGCAAAAAAGCTTTACAGTCGACTTCAACACTAATTATCTCAGAGGATTTCGGAATGAGGGACTCCATTCAAAGCAGCAAGTCTCTGACCCTCCAGAGTCTAAGATCTGCTTATGCTGATGAGAACCCACAAATAAGGAGGCGGCAAGTGAGATTTCAATTGCCAGAAAACCCTGGCATGGATCCAGCTGTTAAGGACGAGCTTCGAGATTTAATTCAAGCAAAGGAGGCAGGGGTTGCATATATAATGGGGCACTCCTACGTGAAAGCTAGGAGATCATCCTCTTTCTTAAAGAAGTTTGTTGTTGACATTGGCTATTCATTTCTGCGCAAGAACTGTAGGGGTCCTTCTGTGGTGCTTAACATTCCTCAGATTAGTCTTATTGAAGTTGGCATGATATACCATGTCTAGGGCTCCGATAACCTGGCCTTGGAATTTAGCTTGCCTTTTGGTTGTCGCCTGCAGAATCTTTAGGCTTAGTAGATGATTGGTAGTCATAACTTCAAATTTGGTATCCGATAGCAAATGCTGAGGAGAAACTGGGTAGATGATGTTGGTAGTGGTAGATGATTTTGGTAGTCTCATGAAATCAAATGTGATATTCAACATCAAAGTAGAGGAGCTGTTTAAGTTTTTATTGTCCTACACCTATAATTGTATCCATGTAGAAAGTTTCATGCTTTTTTATTATCTTAGCATGCTGGGAATACATAAGCGTGCACATGTTAGAGTTGGAGTACATCAAGTGACAAACCTCAAAGTCCCATTAGGATAAAGGTTCTGTTTGAGTTGATTTTTACAGCCAATAAGCATTGTCATGCTGCTGCCATTGCTTTGTAGTTCTTCAAATTTTAGGTTCCAAATACCCTTTCTTGTTGAATAATCTTCAGATGATACACTCACCGTCAGCTAAAATTTATTTTCCTCGTCCCCAATAAAAGCAAGAAAGTAAGCATGGGCCAGAATGACTTCCATTAATTTTTTTTTTTCCTTTTCTTTGAATATCCACATTACAAAAACATTCAAAAGGAAGTAGTAGCCTAACTGCTGTAGCTTCACTTGCAATTTATGCAGGGTTCGAATGTCATCAGGGGTCTTTCCTCTTCCTTTTGTTTTTTTTAGCTATTCGCGAGCTAACCCGTGTCACAGAAAATCTTTATCTATGAAAGAAAAAATAACAAAAAAGTTCATTAATCTTACCTTTCTTCCATAAAGTCTGAAGGCAACCTTTAGTGGTGCTTTTTCAGAAAGAGCAAAGCTGATATTTTTTAATTAAAAGATTCCAGATTTTGGAAACTTTATTCCCCTTAACATGAATTCAAGTCATTACAGAATGATTCTGTATGATCTAAACCTGAACTATCAACCTAAGTGAAATAAAATGTATGGACAAAAAAAGGATTTCTCAGTGTAAAGTTTGACTCCCTGCTGCTATGTCTTCCTATCAAATCATTGAAAGAGTGATGTTATCTGTCCATCTCCAATATGACTCTCACAGAATGCTCCCATCTGGAATAATAGCACCCTTCAGAATTACAACTATGCCTCCGGTGATAATGTAACCATTTGCTTCATTATTGCATTCTTGGACATTTTCCTTATTCAAAATCTACATGGAAGATTAATAAAGCATGAATGCAGTTTGATAACGAAAATGAAATAAACATGATCAAAGTTGATACTTCCTTGCATTCAAACACCTTGTCATTAGTTCTATGCATGTTCAAAGAAGATTTTGGGCTTGATAAGAATTCTTTCAAAGTACCTTAACATTTTTGCCGATTCTTACGTTCTTATCAATTATTGTTTTCCTTATCTGTGAGCCTTCTCCAATTCCAATAGGAATGTGCATATCCTCCTCTGCTCGACTATTCTGCATATTTTCAACAGGTTAAAAATCCTTTCACTGGAAACTTGATGCACATTATTATTACCATGATTGATAAGAATCAAATGTAGAAATATGACGGATCTTTCAAAAAGTTTTACTTGAATATGAACTGGATTCATATAGTCTCCGTTTCCGCTATGTGACCATCCACGAATGCCAAATGAAATGAATTCATGTGTCTTACTTGGTAAGTATCAGATCCCATTATTACTGAGTCCTCAATTATCGCTCCATCTCCTACTCTTGTTCTCATGCCAACCACTGTACCTCTGATCTTGCATCTCTGCTCTCAGAAAACACAAAAGTACGAAAGGAAGATGTTTGTGAGACCAAATTCTCGTATAGTCTTGGACATAAATAAAAATTTTAATCTCTCTCTAAATTACAAGGACAGCTGATCACTTTTATACATTGAGAAAGCATCCGTCTCCAATCACAGAGTCTGTTATAGCAGCATCAGTTATCTGAGTCGGAGGCAGGTGCCGAGGCAAAGTGTATAGGGGGGAGTCTTTGTCATACAAGCTGCTATTGAAAATGAAAATTTCGTTAGGTGAAATTTAAGGGATCCAGTGCATTTACTCTAGAGACTTCTTGTGTTCTGAAGATACTGACCTATATGCCTTATTGGTATTCTTTATGCTTTCCATATTTGCCTGGTAGTAAGCTTCAATGCTTCTCATGTCCTCCCAGTAGCCGCTAAATTTGTGTGCGTATACCTGTTTGTTCCAAAAGAACAGTTCAATTAGAGTGAAGACAAAATGTTGAATATCTTTGCGCAGCAGGATGGAGATATTTTATGTTCAAATTTTTGGAAAAAAAAATAAAAATCTTAAAGAATGGCAACTTGGAGCAACAAGTTGCTCAGATATGAAAATACACGACTCTTACATTCATTCCTAAGGAAATTGCACCTGGTACAACTTCTCTTCTGAAGTCATTGGCCATGGGGTGATACTCTGTCAGAAGCTTTATCATGGCATCTTTGTTAACAACATAGATATCCATGCCGATAAACTTATCTTGAGAAACGTCTAAATTTGCTACCTGAAACAATGTTTTGATATTGTTTTAAGGAAAAGAACTTCTATGCTAGTCCATAATGAGGAACAAATGAAGCAATTGGAAGTATGAGGAGAAAGAAAAAGCGACATACTCTCATCTCTGGATTGTCTTTGAATGAAATGACTTGATTATTAGAATTTACTTGGAAAGTAGAAAGTTCAATATCTTTATCCCTCCTTGTGCTTAACACTGCAACAGTTATATCTGCTCTATTGTTGCAGTGGACCTTTAAGAGTTCCTGGAAATCCATTTTGTAAAGATGGTAACCAGGAAGTACCAGAAAATCAACAATTGGATACTCTTCTAGTACCCACAAACATCTTCTTATCGCATCAGCAGTTCCCTGAGAATACAAGAAAACATAAATCATTATTACGGTCTGATTATTCCGATGGATAGAAGAACCTATAAAATCTTTCAAATTCTTAGTTTACTATGTTCAACTCTATGCATTCCTTTATCTGTACAATGCATTGAATGTATAGAAATGGATATAAAGTGCTTCTCTTATTCATGTTAACAACTACTCAAGGGGGAATGTTTGAGCAAGCATTTATAAATATTTGGAAAAGATGCAGGAAGCAAAGGCTCAAAACTGCCTGTTTTTTGTCACTTGTTTTTTACCTGAAACCAGCCCTTGCCTTCAGGACCCTGACAAGCTGCAATTACATCAACTAATGCTTCGTTCCCAATGCGTGCACTCGAATAAGCTCTTGAAAGGTGAGAATTCAGAGAGGCAGAGTTAAATTGTGTAAGTGCATAAATCTTCTTGATATTACTATTGATGCAGTTGCTGACAACTGCATCAATGAGCCTGTAGTTTCCTGCTATAGGAAGTGCAGATTCTGATCTTCTCTTTGTCAATGGATAAAGTCTTGAATTTGATCCATCTCCAAACACAAATGCTGCAACATTCTGGCAACAATAGTAAAGATCTTTCAAAAACTGATTGGAAGAAAAAAGATATGTACATTATAGAATCTTGCCACATTTACATTTTACTGTCTAAAGAATAAGTAGAAAATAGGAACAAATATGTAGGTCCAGGCCCAACTGTCAAGGTAATGCTCGCTCTCGCCAAACTTTCCGGGACCTCCAGGTTTTGTCCCATTGGATTTTAATCCAAAAGACGTCTTGACAGTTGAATTCTGAACCCAACCTTTATAGTCCCCTAACTTTCCCCTCCCATTTCAATGCAGCATTTGAATTAGGCAAGTTTTGCAGTGAAATCCCTTTCTAGTTCAACCGCCAGCAGTCTAACCAAGCTGATACTCCCTCCATCTCAAAATACTTAGCTTCTTGTGTTTTTCCTTTGCACGTCCCTTGGAACATACTGTTCAATCAACTATTTTACCCTTATTTATGTCTTAATATATGATCTCTCTTCATTGAATATTAGTGTATTTGTGTGCCATAATTGAAGTGTTTGTGGTTTTCAAGAACACATTACTAATAAAGGTACAATGGAAAAAAGAAAATTCTCTCTCTGTCCATTTCTACTTGTCCTATATTGATTTGGCACACCGGTACGGAGCAACAAACAAAAGATAATTTTACTATATTAACTTTTTAGTATAATAATTTAATGTTTTGAAAAATGCATTGTGAAATGACTATAGTTATAATAAAGGTTATATTAAAAACTAAATGATAAATTATCTCTTGATTTTCTAAACTGGACAAGTAAAAATTGTTTGTTGCTGGTGGGAGGTGGTAGCTATCCCATGGATTTAGTCGAGGTGCGTGAAAGCTGGCTCAGACACCACGGTTATAAAAAAAATGGACATCTATTTTTAGTATAGTGAACAAGTAAAAATGAATAGAGGACGTTCGTCTTGAACTTCTAAAATGACAAGTTTTTAGGGAAATATTTTTAGTAAGGACGACAAAAGTAGGGAGTAAAAACTTGTAAAAATGTGTGGATATTAAGTAAAATGTCATGTAAACCTGATCTGCTGGAGGACATAGATTGTTTGGACATTCAGAGTGTTGTGTATATGATAGATTCAACTTTGATGGAACAGAAGCTGGAATGATCCTTGATGTAGGCTTATAGCCATACTGAGGGGACTTAATCTTGAGATTCAACCAAGTAGGAAGAGACATGACTAAATATTTTCTATGTCTAAATCACCTACTTGATAGTATATATACTTTGCTTCTTTCTTCCCTTTTTATGTGACGTGACAGAAATTTAAGAAGGCAAGTTTAGGAGGGAATATTTAGCTTTCTTCTAGCTCGTGAATACAGGTAGTTCCATTAGAATATTTTGTCCTTTAGAATATTTTGTCCTTTCATTACTTGGCTTAAAGTGAGCAATGTTGTGTTACCATAAATAAATCTCTTGCCAATGTTCTTCATAAGGTTTTTCTTTGTTCCTTTTTCCTGGTTCTATGTTTAACTTTGATTGTAAGCTTCTCTTTACATGTAACAATATTTTTAAATTTTTTTTATTTTTAGCCAAACACATATACGGACCCTTAAATTTGTCCAAAAATTTCATTTAGACACTTAAACTTGATATTGTTCCAATTAAACATAATACTATATATATCTTTGTTCATATCAGACACAAGAAGTTGAAAACTCATTTCATAAATAAAAGGCGTGTACTTAATCATCTAAGGTGAAAATGAATGTGCAACATATTAAAAATAATTTGGCATATGTGGTATATCAATTTTATTGGTTTTTCTTAAGAAAAAAAAAGATGGGTGGCAAAAAGAGATTAAAATAACTCTCGGTAGATTGAAATAACTTTCAATAGCTTTAAATAATTTTTATTAAGCATTGGGAGCTTTAAATATCCTATATACAGCCAAAAACTTACATAATTTAAAATTTAGAATCCTAAAATATCTCAACAACTAAAATAACTTTCTCTAAAATTTAAAGTTTAAATTCATCGTAAATCTAAATAACTTATTTTACTAAAAGTCACCGCATTAAGTAAAATAAATTTCAACAATCTTCCATGTCAGACGACTAACTACACGCGTTTTATTTATGAAATGAATTTTCGAACTTGTTATGTCTAATAGGAATAAAATAGTATGTAATATTATGTTTAATTGGAACAAATCTAAATTTAAGTGTCGAAATGAATGAGTATCATCCCGCGTCACTTTACGAGAAAACATAAACACCGGAGTCCGCAGTAATAACATTATCAATATGAACATATTAACAATTACGAACTCCTCTAATTTAAATGCTCGTCAATTCTCGAACGCACAATGAATACTTCTCATTTTTATTTTTTTCACTGTTAAGAAAAAAAAAACAGAAGGAATCGGATGTAGAATAATTTTGGGATTGTACATTCAATAATGTACTAATTGTAATAAATTAGTGTACGTATACTAAGGTGACATCATTTGAAAGTAACAAAAAGTAAATATCAATTCGAGACAAAGTAAAGTTTTAATACATCATAGCCTCTTGAACTTGTTAGCAAATTCCATATGCTAAATATCATACTGAAATGAAAGCTATTCCAATTGACCATCTGAATACATAATAAAATATATTTTTTTTGGGATATTTTTGATTCAAATTTTGGAAAAATATGTCTGCATGTCTTCTCAAGCACTCATAATATAAATAAGTTGATCATTTAAAATATATCATCTTCTTTAATTATATGCATTTACTTCAATAAGTCGTAAAATCTTAGGCCAATTGCAATTGAGACTGATGTGTTTATACTTAAAACATATGACATTTACATGATTAATTTAACTACTTAATGAACATAACGCTTGAAAAAACATGCAAATGATTCTTTAAAAATAATTTAAATTGAAAGTGTTGGAATCATTTTATTATGTGTTTAAATATTCAATTCGAATAAGCCTTAGAATTCAAATATCTAAATGAGGGGCTGTCAATATATTTCGATAACTTGTCGGACAAAATAATGCGTAAACCACTTGTTGGAAGAGTGATTAGCATGATTTGATTGGCAATATTTGAAGTTTGAAAGGAATATTTAAGAACATTTTGCCTCTATTTTTTGGCAAATGGGAATGGAGTGGATGCAAAGGTAGGCATTATCTCTGCTTTCGTGTCTCCTGTTATATTTTTCCCTGTTGGACAATAAAATTTTCGAGGTCGAAAGTAAATAATTGAGACAAGAAAAATATATTGCAACAATCAATTTATTAATTCAAATGCGAATGTTACAATCTCTATGAATCCTCTGATTCACTTTTTCAAATATAATTTCAAGAGCTTAAAGCTTGATCTTGAATTTGAACTTGATTTGTTGATTTGAGGGACTTGATCTTGACTTGTGCTTGAATTCAAGGGTTTTTGAGCTTGTTCTTGAATATTGCGGTCTTGATCTTGAATCTTGATGAACTTGATTTGAATGTTTGAGTTTTTTAGAGAAATTGCGGCTTTGATCTACGAGCTTTCTCTTGCTACTTGTTAGAGGTCTAGGGTATCTCTTTCTGAATTATGAGACCCCTATTTATAGTTGTGGAAAAGGAAGAGTCATGATGGAGATGAACTTCCTTTGACCAATCAAATTCAAGTGACGTGGCGCCTTTTATGGGCTTTGATTTTATTGGGTCTGCTGCATTATTTTGACATGTGGCATGATCCTATTGGCTCCTTCACTTGACTTGGCATGTCACGTCATTTGACATGTGACGCTTATTTGGTCCTCTAGAATATGACAATAACTTGGGTTTAGCAAAGTGGGCTCCTCATTTTGTAGCCCAAATCAATGGGTTAGCCCAATAAAAAATTAGACTTTAATTAATTCCATATATGTTTGGACTTAAATAATTAATCAAATTATATTAATTCGCAATATTTATTTGGGACTAATATATTTTGAATTCAATTTAATCCGAATTTAGCACAGATTTAATTTTACTAATATTTTGATATCCACAAAGTGCCCCCTACTTTAAGACTTGTTGAGATATTTAATCTTGAGTTAATACATAAATATGACCCTAAACTTAACACCAAATTATGACTTTGACCTTAAACTTTGACAGTGTACAAATATGACATTTAACTATTCAAAACTGCGCAAATATGACATCCGATCCTACGTGGCAAAACGCGTGTTCAACACACAAAACTGGGCGCGTCCAGCTTAAAATCTAAGGGCATAATACATAAATATGACCCTAAACTTTGACAGTACACAAATATAACATTTAACTATTCAAAGTTGTACAAATATGACCTTTAAATGACTTTTCACTATTATTTTTTTATTATTTTCGGCTCAAAGATGAAAATGGCATCTAATTTCTTTTGTCATTGCGGAAAAAGAGCAATATTAAAAATTTATTAATTAGGTGGGTCAGTCTCATACGAAAAAATCACGCGGTTATGTATATATATTATAAAGCAGAGGGCGAATTTAAGTTATATAATATATCTAAATATTATTTATTTTAATATTAAATTAAAGATGAAACTATACTAATAATAAAAAAATTATAGTTTTAATAAAATGTTATTAAGAATAGTAGTAGTAGTATATTAGATTAACGTTATCAAATTAACGTAATTAAACTGTTATTAAATTAACATTATTAAAACTTTATTAAATTAATGCAAGGGGCGGGCTTACGTGGTTGCATGGGGTTCACCCGAACCCTCTCAATAAAAAAAAATACGTTATATAAATATAAGGTAAAAAATGTTTATTTATGTATGTATATTAATGTTGAACCACATGAAACAAGGCACTTAGATAGCCCAGTGGTGTTATTTGCTCTTCTTGGGCGCTTCCTTCAGCCTACTGGGCGGGCTCGATCCCTGCTAGTGGTTGTTTTTTTTTTTAATTAAAAAAAAGCTAGGTGTTGCTGCTATAGAAATAAATAAAATAATAATAATAATAATAATAATAAAAACGATGCCGTTTTAACACAAAAAGTAAAACTTTGACAGTGCACAAATATGACATTTAACTATTTAAAACTACACAAATATGACCTCTCTCCAAGTCAGCTCTTTTAACGGCATGGCACCGTGTGATTGGATTACCTTTCCACGTAGGCGCGAGTGAGACTCACGCATGGGGTTATGAAATCGGAGGTCATATTTGTTCAGGTTTTGAATAGTTAAAGGTCCTATTTGTGCACTATCAAAGTTTAAGGTCAAAGTTATAATTTGATGTAAAGTTTAGGGTCATATTTATGTATTATCTCTTTAATCTTTCGAAGACTAGAACTGAAGTATCCATCTTTGCAACGATATTTGCGTAACAAAGAAAAGTCGCGTAGCATTTATTTAACTTCCTAAAAGTGGAAATAAAGTTGTTACTTATGTTACACTTACAGGTAAATTATACCCACTTTATTTCATGCAAAAGGATGGCACCTAATTTTCATCTAATAATTCACGTGCAATAATTATTAGAAAATTAAACCCTTTTTTTTCTTACACATATTTCAAAGCTCAACCATGAAATATTATAACTACTAACTGCTTTGTCCTATTGTCATGATGCTACTCTATTTTGATTGGAGAAAAATTGACAACAACCTTATTCCTTTTAGACATAGGACATTATAATTCTGCCGCCTTAAATTACATGTGTACCTGTAGGATTTTCTTCTTTTTTCCTTTTATAGCCTACACGTAATTGAAGGAATAACATTCCTTGTATGATAGGAGCATTCCTTTTCCGAATTCTATTAGAAGTTAAGTTACAAAAATCGACTTCATGTCTGCTATGGATTTCTTAGCCGACTTTAGACCCTTATAAATACCAACCGTTCAACCATTTATGATTCACAATTTCTCCGCTGCAACTTATATCAATTATGTCTATCGTTCGTTGTGTCCGTTGTGGAAAAATTTCATCTTTCTTTGGATCGATCGTTGCATCTTGGTCAAAGTATTATTGGTGAGTTATTTTCCTTAATTTATTCATTATTGTTTTTTTTTTCTTTTTTCTTTTCTTTGTAGGGTTGAAACAAATAGCAATACAAAACAATCGGCTTAGGGTGCGAGAGTTTAACTTCGCCTCCATACACTCTAAGACCGATCAATTTGACATCAAGATGCTGACTTTGCAACAATTGGCTTAGGATGCGAGAGTTTAACTTCGCCTCCGTACACTCTAAGACTAACCAATTTGACTTCAAGATGCTGACTTTGCAATAATCGGCTTAGGATACGAGAGTTTAACTTTGCCTCCGTACACTTTAAGACCGATCAATTCGATTTCAAGAGGTTGAATTTGCAACAATCGACTTAGGGTGTAAAAGTTTAACTTCGCCTCCATACAGTCTAAGACCGACCAATTTGACTTCAAGATGCTGACTTTGCAACAATCAACTTAGGGTGCGAGAGTTTAACTTTGCCTCCGTACACTCTAAGACCGACCAATTTAACTTCAAGACGGTCCCTTTACATAACAAATCCATCAGAATGCCTGCTTAAGGTGCAAAGGGACAAATTTTGTCCACTTTAAGGCATGGAAATTTTTATATCCTTTTAAGGATAAATACGTAAGAGGGCGGCTTAAGGTGCAAAGGAATAAATTTTGTCCACCTTAAGGCATGGGAATTTTGATATCCTTTAAGGATAAACCCGTAAGAGGTCAGCTTAACGTGCAAAGGGAGAAATTTTGTTGACCTTAAGGCATGGAACTTTTGAGATCCTTTTAAGGATAAACCCGCGAGAGGCCAACTTAAGGTGCAAAGGGACAAATCTTGTCCACCTTAGGCATGGAACTTTGAGATCCTTTTAAGGAGAAACCCGGGAGAGGCCAACTTAAGGCGCAAAGAGACAAATCTTGTCCACCTTAAGGCATGAAAATTTTGAGATCCTTTTAAGGATAAACTCGTTAGAGGCCAGCTTAAGGTGCAAAAAGACAAATTTTGTCCACCTTAAGGCATGATAAATCCATGAGACGCCAGCTTAAGGTAAAAAGGAACAAATTTTGTCTACCTTAAGCCATGAAAATTTTGATATCCTTTTAAGGATAAACTAGTTAGAGGCTAGCTTAAGGTGCAAAGAGACAAATCTTGTCCACCTTAAGGCATGTAAATTTTGAGATCCTTTTAAGGATAAATCCGTGAGAGGCCAGCTTAAAGTGGAAAGGGATAAATTTTATCCGCCTTAAGGCATGAAAATTTTGATATCCTTTTAAGGATAAACTCGTTAGAGTCTAGCTTAAGGTGCAAAGGGATAAATTTTATCCACCTTAAGACATAAAAATTTTGAGATCCTTTTAGTTTTAGGCTTGGAGAACTTTAGCATTCCAAATCCTATTGAAGGAACTCTTTTTCTTTTTGACGGGTTGCCCCCGTTGAGTCACAAATATTTGGAGTAAGTTCAAAATTTAATTAGAATAGTTTCATACTTGGCGTTCGTATAGCGAATATTGTAGGAACGTATTTTTTTTTACATTCATACAACTGAACTCAGAATAAAATTTCAAGTGCCTATGTAACTCAGTAAAGAGGATCAAGTCACAACGTAGTTTTGGGGGTGGGTATTTTTATGTGTGTCCTAACTTTTGCCTAGGCCGCCTCTTTCGAGGTTTTTAAACTAGCGGACTTTCATTTTTTTTAGTCGTACACAGTTTATAATCTTGCGGGCCAGAAGTGGACATGCAGTTTATACTCGTGCCTTAAGGAGTGTACATATAGTTTATACTCGTGCCTTAAGGAATGTACATGCAGTTTATACTCATGCCTTAAGGAGCGTGCATGCATTTTATACTCGTACCTTAAGGAGTGTGCATGCAGTTTATACTCGTGCCTTAAGGAGTGTACATGCAGTTTATACTCGTGCCTTAAGGAGTGTACATGCAGTTTATACTCGTGCTTTAAGGAGTGTACATGCAGTTTATACTCGTGCCTTAAGGAGTGTACATGCAGTTTATACTCGTGCCTTAAGGAGTGTGCATATTCCTTCAAGGATAGTACTTTTTCAAGAACTTGGCATTGATGGGGCCAACCTTCACGCCATCTGCATCGAAAAGCTTGTAAGCACCATTTGAATATGCCTCCTATATGACATAAGGTCCATCCCACTTCGGGGTGAATTTGCCCCTAGACTTACGAGAAGTGATAATGGGTCTCCTTACTAGAGGGACTTGATCTCCAACTTGGAAGCCCCTCAAGCAAACTCTTTTGTTGAAGAAACAAGATAGACGAGCTTGGTAACATTCAAGATTTTGTTGAGCCTCTAGTCTCTTCTCATCAAAAGCTTCTAACCGCAAGGCGCAACTTAGTATTTTCTTCATCAATGAGCCCTTTTTGAATAGCTAGTCTCAGAGAAGGTATTTGTCGCTCAAGTAGTAGGACTGCTTCAACTATAAAAGCAAGTGAGTATGGGGTTGCTTGAGTCGGTGTATGGTAAGTTGTCCTATACGCCCATAAATTTTCTTCTATTCATTCATGCCAGTCTCGTTTGGATTTAGAGATAACTTTCTTCAACAAGTTGCACAAAGTCTTATTGAAGGCTTCATCTAGACCGTTGACGGCAGCATGATACATAGAAGACTTGCGCTGCTTGAAGCCAAAGAGATCACAAATCTTATTCATCAGTTTGTTATGAAACGGCTTGCCATTGTTAGTTATTAAGGGTTTCCAAAGCAGTAGACAATATTCACTCGGATGAAGTTTGCAATATTTTCTTTCTTTACTTCCTTAAGAGCAACAGCTTCAGCCCACTTTGAGAAGTAATCTGTCATGGCCAAGATGTATAAGTGTCCACCAGAAGATTTTGGTAGTGGACCAACAACATCCATTCCCCAAGTATTGAACGGCCAAGATGCTACAGTTGGATGTAGTACCTCTGGAGGTTGATGTGTGAAATTTGCATAGAATTGACAAGCTTTGCATCTTCTAGCATAGTCCAAGCAATCTTTTACCATCGTTGGCTAATAATATCCCATTCTTTTAATATGAAAATGGAGTTTTAGTCCAGAATGATGTGATCCACAAACTCCCGAGTGCGCTTCTTGCAAAACTTGAATTGCTTCTTCCTCTCCCAAACACCATAAGAGTACTCCTTCGAATAATCTTTTGTACAGTGTGTCCTTGTAGTAAAGGAAGCGAGGTGCTCAACGACGAATGTCAGTCTTTCTCCTTAGATCCTTTAGAAGTATCCCATAACATAAGTAATCAATGATAGGTTGTCGTCAATCATCTTTTATAGCTACAGACACAATAAGGAGGTATTCAACCTTATTTTATACATCCTCATCTGATGGCGGTACTACCCATTCTTGGCGGATAGTAACTCGCGTCTGATTTGGAAGAGTTAGGGTTAAGGCCAAAGCAGCTAAGGCATCAACTTGATTATTTTCTCTCCTTGGCATATGTTGGAGGGTTACCTCTCCAAGCCACCCCATCAACTTCTGTGCATAATCATGATATGGTCGTAGCTCAGGCTTTCTGACTTCATAGCTTTCCAAAAGTTACTTGATCACCAGTTGGGAGTCACCAAAGACTTGTAATTGCAGTTGTTTCATGTTAACTATCATCTCAAGTCCAAGTATTAAAGCTTGATATTCATTAACATTATTAGAGCAATGATTTATTAGGGTAAAAGAGTATGGGATGACCTCTTCTTGTGGGGTGACAAACACCACACCGGCACCAGCTTCATTTTGATGTGCAGAACCATCAATGTACATCTTCCATAGGGGTCTAGCTTCAATAACCATTGCATCTTCATCAGGAAGTTCATTGCTCAGTTCCCAATCATCAGGTATCGGGTGGTCTGCCAAGAAGTCAGCCAATGTTTGTCCCTTTACAACCTTTTGAGGAACGTACACATTCTCAAGCTGCTGAAATAGAAGGTACCATCTTGCAAGTTGATCACTAAGGACTGGTTTTGACATTACAAACTTGATGGGATTTGCCCTAGACACAAGATGGACAACATGAGCTTGGAAATAGTGTTTCATCTTTTGAATTGAGAAGGCCACATAACTTTTTAATTGGAGAATACTTTAGCTCATTCTGCATCATCATTTTGCTCAAATAGTAAAGAGAATTTTCTTTGCCTTCACTATTTTCTTGATCCAGTAATGCTCCAACTGATCTTTCTTGTGCCACGATGTAGAGTATCAATGGTTTCCCAGGTATAGGTGCCACAAGAACTAGTGGATTCATTAAGTATGATTTGATACTCTCAAAGGCATTACTACAAGCTTGGTCCCATTCGAAGGAAGTGTCCTTCTTCATGAGACGACTATATGGTTGATATTTTTCGGCCAGGTTTGAGATGAACCTCCTTAAATATGCTAGCCTTCCTTGAAGGCTTTTTAACTCATGAATATTTCAAGGCTCGGGCATCTTCAAAATCGTATCAACCTTGTCTTGATCAATTTCAATTCCTCGGTGTCGTACAATAAAGCCAAGAAACTTTCCAGAAGTAACTTCAAAGGCACACTTTAATGGATTCATCCTAAGTTGATATCTTTGAAGTAACTCGAATACCATTCTTAGGCCTTTTAAGTAGTTTTCTCTCTTTCTTAACTTCACCACTAGATCATCCACATAGCATTCAATATTTTTATGGAGCAGGACATCAAAGATATTCTGTATAGCCCTTTGATAAGTTGCACCAGCGTTCTCCAAACCAAAAGGCATCACCTTATAGTAATAAATACCTTTGGGTGTACGAAATGCAGTGAGTTCTTCATCCTTTGGTGGCATACGGATTTGATTGTAGCTGGATGAACCATCCATACAGGACATTGCCTCATAACTGGTGGTGGTATCAATCATCAACTCTGGTATAGGGATTGGAAAGTCATACTTATGGCAGGCGTTGTTGAGATCCCGAAAGTCTACACAAACTCGAATTTGGCCATTTTTCTTTCGTACTGGAACAATACTTGAAATCCATGTGGGATATTTGACTTTATGAATAAAGCCCGCTTCAATGAGTTTGTTAAATTTATTTTCAATCAAAGGAACCAACTCCGGCCTAAAACGGCTTTGGGCTTGCTTAACAGGACGGGTACCATTCTTGACCGCCAACTGATGGATCGCTACTTTTGGATCTAAGCCAGAAATTTCCTTATATCTCCAGGCGAAGACATTTATATATTCTTTGAGTATGTCCATATAAGCGATTTTCTCCTCTACTTTTAGAAACGCACTCAGGTAAGTTGGTCTTGGGTCTTTATTGGTTCCGAGATTAACTTCCTTCAAGGGATCTATTGTGGCCTTTACTCCTTCTTCAAGTTGCGATGGAGCATCTCTAGCATCTTTCTCTTCTTGAGGATCATCATTTTTTATGGATATATGATAACACCAAAAGACATCTTCTATCTTTTCATCAACCTTTATTTGAGACAAGACATCTTTCTCATTCTGGGTCATAACATGATATGAGGGACCAACACTCTCTTCATCTTCTTCGTGTTGCTTGGTATAAACCACAGTATGCATCTTTGATTTTAGCACCTCGTTGCATGAAACTACCAGTTTCGTCTGTCGCTTCATTCTAAAAGGAATCAAACTTTAGAAATCCTTCTATATTTTAAGTAAAGAGTGCATCAGTGTGCTTTGACGACTCCCCTTACACTTGTAGTTTTTCTTTTTATTTAAAGGTCCCAACCTTTCAAATACTGAAGTTCTTGCAGTTGATCCTCCAAGTTGGTCAAATACAGAGGGTTTTTTATTAGCAGTAGTGGATTCTTCTTCCATTTTGATGTAATTACTAATTGCCCTTCTTATGGGGATGCGAACTGGTGGTGGATGCGTATATTCTAGGCCTTCACGTACTTACCTGGTTGTACCCTCCGATGGAAGTTTGCATAACCTTTATGGATCATTAGGATTGTATCCAGCCTTTACAAATAGCTTGTATGCATTTGGGTCGAAGACTTCTTTCGTACGCTTCGTAGGGAACGTCATATCTTATGGCAGATTTTAAGCCACGGACTCTTCGAGAAGTATTGAGGATGGATTTATTCCATCAGTCTTCCTGATAGGTAAAATTAGCCCCTTTACCATATTATCTTAGGAATCTTATAGGTGATCTTTCTCTTTCTTTACCTTCGATACGTAGCGAAGAACGAGAGTTGCTTTTTTTTCATAGAAATGACACTTTCTTATTTAGAGTGGAGAGAGGCTTCTTGTTGGCGACTTTTTTGACAGACACCGTGACCTTCTTAGATGCAAGATCATCACACTTGGTCTCAGTGACATGTTCAACCCTTTTCTCATCCACAAAATATTTCTTTAAGTAGAATTTTGCATCGGCAAAATGTGACTCATCTTCATTAAATGGCTTGTCATCGGTAACTACCTTTCTTTCCACTTCGCCTTCAAGGTACTTCAAGCATTGATAGTAAGAGGATGAGATAATTTTGTTCCCGTGCACCCAAGGCCTACCAAGCAATATATTGTATGAAGTTTTGGCATCGATCACATGCATCAATGGGTTTGATTGAAAATCATCCATATGAATACCCAACTTGATACATCCCATGGCCCTCTGGCCCCCTTGGTTAAAGCCTTGGATCATTATACAACTTTCGTCCAGTTCGCCAGTAGCGATGCCAAGTTCCTTCATCGTACGGATAGGCAGGATGTTGACTCTAGTCCCTCATCTATCAAGATTCTATTGATCTTCTTTCCTAGAATTTGACCTACCATGTATAAGGGATGGTTATGTTGGGCCTCACCAAGTAGAAGATTGTTATTTGTGAATGTGATTTTTGTATCACACACATGTGCCTCTTCGCCAAGAGTTTCAACAAGCTTTTCGGAAGGTGAAGGAACTTCTATGGGTAGATTCTCACCCTTTGCCCCCTCTTTGGCGGTATTAAAACAAGACACCTTAAGGTTGACTTGGGCAGACTTTACACGAAACCAACTCGGTAAGAATTCTTCTAAAATCACCGGACGCTGGTTTTTTGGTGGTGAAGCTCTGTCACTCTCGTCTTCTTTGGAAGTTTAACCAACTTCTATTTTCTTGGTTTCTTCACCATTCTCTTTTTGGTTGGCTGCTCGGACGTCTCCTTTTGCAGGCTCATCTTCTTGCATCTGCGTTTAGTTACCAGTGTCCAACTTTCATCATCGCTTTCGTCAACTGAATACCTATCAGGCTCTAATTCTCAGTATGCTCTCTGACATATATTTGAATTGGGTCGAGCGATCCAAAAGTAATAGAGATTTGATGAGAACTGGTCGTCTCATCGTCGAAGAAGATCTTCTTCTCTTTTGCCAGTTGCATAACTTTCTCTTTAAAGACAAAGTATTTTTTCAGAGGGTGACTTATGAGCCTATGATCTTTGCAATAACTAGGGTTATTGGTCCTTTCAGATTCATTGGGATGCTTCATCTCTGGGAGTTCAATAAGCTTATACTCAAGGAGTTCATCGAAAATCTCAGCAACATCAGAATCAAGGAAAGGATATTCCTTTTCTTGCATCTCCTTTAAAGTTTTCTGATTCGGACGTGCTCCAGAAGTTGTCTTCACACTTTACTTCTTGCTTACTTTTGTGGTGACCTTTACAGGAGACACGTCAATATTCATAGATTCCATGTTGTCACTTTTGGGGACAAACTTGCCCCTTCTTTTGGGTTCTGGGTCATGGATAGGTGCTGCCCCCTTTCCAGCAGAAGACATGTTCAACTCCATATCATGAGCATAGGTAGCTAGCTCTTCAAAGGATTTAGGCTTAATGCCTTGCAAGATGTAGAAAAGTTCCCAGTGCATTCCTTGGACGCACATCTCTATTGCAGAAGCTTCGCTGAGCTTATCTTTGCAGTTTAGGCTAGCATTTCTCTATCGATTGATGAAGTCAATGACTGGTTCATCCTTTCTTTGTCGAGTATTCGGGAGTTCTACCATGATAACTATACGCCTTGTGCTATAAAAACAATTTAGGAACTCGTGCTCCAATTGCTCCCAACTATCGATGGAATTAGGCTCAACGTCCGTATACCAATCAAAGGCATTTCCCTTTAGGGAATGAACAACTGTTTAACAAGATAGTCACCGTAAGTTCTAGCATTATTACATATCTCAACAAAGTATGTGACATGTTGTTTTGGGTTCCCTTTGTCCTCAAATTGTTAAAATTTGGGGGTTTGATATCCGGCAGACATTTTGAGGCTATCAATCCTTGCCGTGTAAGGCTTGGCATAAGCAAGGGAAAACTTAGCGACAATACCATACTTGTCTTTAAGGGTCCCTTCAATGAATTCCCTCAATTGCCCAATTAGGATCATTCTCTCAGAAGAAATTTGCACCTCTTTAATCGGTGGTATTTGTTTCATGGGATTTTCTGTCTCATGAACCTCTGGAGATTTTTAGGTGCATGGATAGACTCTCCGTCTATCAGGTCTTCCACCCTATCCACTATCTTATCAATTTGAGCGTCTTGATTTTGAACATATTTGGTTAGGCAATCAATTGCTTTTGCCAGATTCGCAAGTTGCTTCTCCATAGACGAGGCATCAGTTACCATCGCTTGCATAATCACTGGAGATGTTAGAGAGTAGCATGGATTATCACACAAGTTGATTTTTTAAGTGCTCAACTTATGCGGCGTATTCGGAGATGACATATTTGTTGAATGACTATCACTCTTTGCGCCAGAGTATTTGGAACTAGAATGCTCAAGTAGAGCTAGAGTTTTCTTAAGCGATTCCGCGACACTTCTTCCTTCTTTAGAAGTACTTGTATTGGACTTCGTTCCTTTTAGGGTTGAAGATCCAACAACTGTAGTTGGTGCAGGCGACACTGGATGTGTTTATTGTCCTAGCAGGCCAGCCTTGCTCCTTGTAATAACTCCTAAGCTTCTGAAAGTAACACCAAGGATACTTTCTACTTTGGCAGAGAACTTTGAGTCAGCAGCCTTAGAAGCAGTTGATTGAGAGTTGACCTTCTTGAAAACCATTTCAGTGTTGTTGAACTTTGTAGTTGGAAAAGTTGATATGAGAGGTAGAGATTGTCCCACTGGGCATGCCAGAATTTGTTGGAAAATAAAATTCTCGAGGCCGAAAATAAATAATCGAGACAAGAAAAATATATTGCAACAATTAATTTATTAATTCAAATGCGAGTGTTACAATCTCTATGAATCCTCTGATTCGCCTTTTCAAATATAAATTCAAGGGCTAAAAGCTTGATCTTGAATTTGAACTTGATTTGTTGATTTGAGGGACTTGATCTTGACCTGTGCTTGAATTCAAGGGCTTTTGAGTTTGTTCTTGAATCTTGATGAACTTGATTTGAATGTTTGAGCTTTTTAGAGAAATTGTGGCGTTTGATCCACGAGCTTTCTCTTGCTACTTGTTAGAGTTCTGGGGTCTCTCTTTCTGAATTATGAAACCCCTATTTATAGTTGTAGACTTCCTTTAACCAATCAAATTCAAGTGACATGGTGTCTTTTATGAGCTTTGATTCTATTGGGCCTGCTGCATTATTTTGACATGTGGCATGGTCCTATTGGCTCCTTCACTTGACTTAACATGCCACGTCATTTGACACGTGACGCTTATTTGGGCCTCTAGAATATGACAATATCTTGGAGTTAGCAAAGTGGGCTCCTCATTTTGTAGCCCAAATCAATGGGCTAGCCCAATAAAAAAATTAGATTTTAATTAAATTCATATATGTTTGAACTTAAATAATTAATCCAATTATATTAATTCGCAATATTTATTTGGGACTAATATATTTTGAATTTAATTTAATCCAAATTTAGTACAAATTTAATTTTACTAATATTTTGATATCCACAGTCCCTCTATAAATTCTATAGCAAGTAAGTTCTAAGGTATTTTATTTCCAATTTTATTATTATGCTAAACAGATGGGCTACTTCTTTTTATAAAAATGTTTGTCTTAGCATAATTTGCTTTACAACTAATAATGATAAGCTTTTTGTTAGTATGGAAATGTTAAATTATAGAAATTGCCATTTTATATTTACTATGCACACTAATTAAGGATTTCAAACTTTCAAACCTTTCCAACAATTGGTATTTTTAAGAGATATAGTTTATTGTTAAAGTACACAAACAATGAACAATTCATTATTTGGTTAAATGTTCTGAAATTTGTGAGAGTTTTGCAATGGATGATTATAAGAGAGGTATAAATAGGCTCAAGAAGTATTGAGATAAGGTGAATGGAGTATTTACATAAATAGTATAAATATATAGCCTTATTCATTAATCATAGTATATTTTTATTCTTAGAGTTGACAACATAACTTTTTTTTTATCAAAACTAATTAATACATATATAATATATTTTTAAACACAATTTTAATACAATAACACAAACTAACTTGAATAGCATTTAAATTTTTTAAATTTAATTATAATACATTTTGAATATCATTAATGAGATAAAAAAAAAATAAACAACAAATTTAATATAGTTTAGTATGGAAATGTTAAATTATCAGAAATTGCCATTTTATATTTACTAGGCACAATAATTTAAGATTTCAAACTTTCAAACCTCCCTAACAATTGGTATTTTTTAAGAGATATAGTTTATTGTTTAAGTACATTAAATTAGACAATTGATCCCACAAAATTAAGAACCGATCTTATTGGTTATTTGGTTAAATATTTCTCAAATTTATGAGAGATTCCTGATGGATGATTAGAAGAAAGGTAGAGGTAGGCTTACGAAGTATTGAGGTATTTACATAAATAGAATAAATATTTAGGTATTGTCATTAAAGTTGACAAAATAACTTTTTTTTATCACATATATATATATATATATATATATATATATATATATATATATATAAAATACATTTTTAAACATAATTTTAATACAATAACACATAAACTAACTTGAATAGCATTTAAATATTTCAATTTTTATCATAATATGTTTTGAATATCATTAATGTGACAAAAAATAAAAAACAAATTTAATATATTTTAAATTCAATATATTATACTTATTAAAGACGTATTTCAATATATGTGGTAAATATATACAACAATTTCTTTTTTAATACAAATATATTATAAGTATGATTCGTGAATTTCAAACATTTCATTATAATTTAAATTAGTTTACGTCGTTAACATATACTATATTTGTTATGCAATAACAACTTTTGAACAAATAAAAATGTATATAATATGAAATTCAAATTGTATTACAACAATCCTTTGTTTATAATACAAATTTAATACAAATCACAAGGCCGCTACCGCTCTTTCCCGTCACCCCCACCAAACTCTGGTCAGAGCTCCGTCACCACCATCAAACTCCAGTCAGATATCCACCACCACCCAACCTTCACCGCCACCCAACCTTCATTTATTTGAACAGAGAATCACCTTCGCAATCAACTCACACCAGCGAATCAGTCACCAAACAACCCTCGTCTTATCCGACGAACTCATGACGCCGGAGCAACCAGCAAATTCAATTAGCCACTCTATTTCTCCTCTAACACCAAACAACTCCGTCAAAATTCAATAATTTTGGTCAGATCCGGACAATTTCGATCAAATTTGGTTGCTCTATTATAATTTTGATGTGAATGTGGTGGCTGTTGGAGTTGGAGCTCTGACAATGATTGTGTTAAAGGGAAAAAAATGACCAGCGAGTAGTGTTCTACGGAGCAGTGAAAAAATAAAGAGGCCACTCTAGAGTCGTGAGTTCGCCGGAGAATAAGAAAATGACGGAAGCGGAGAGAGCAAAGTTGAGGAGATACAGTGAAAAAAAAGTGAAGCATAATGTTATTATTAAAGTCAAAGATAAGCTATAAGAGGTAATAAATTAAAAGTTTTAATATACATGATAATAAAATATATTAAAAGATATTAATTATGTAAAAAAATTGAAGGTGATTTGTCAGACATAAAGCAAACTCTATATATCAAGAACATAACCTTAAATGAGAGGTTATGAACGATATATTAGAGTATAAAATTAGTTAGGTATTCACGTTTTCCTTTATATTAGTAGTAGTACTACTCTAAGGGCTTCTTGTTATTTTATTTTTGTTACTATTTATTGATTTTTGTACTTCGACTATCGTATTCTTTTTTTGTTGCACTAATTATTTCTTTTTAGTATGTTTTGTCATGTTTTCTTTAGCATTTGTTTGACTTCTTCTCATCAATTGCTTTTTTTTTTTAATCGCCTCTTTATAGAGTTTATCGAAAAACACAGTTTTTCTGTGTCTGAATATAGAAATACGGTCTATATTCATTATCTTTTTTAGACTCTATTTATGAAATTAAACTAAATTTATTATGACTGGTTAAATATTTGTTAAATTTATGTGACGGGAGCTCAATTGTTATATGGTTCAAATGGTGGTTGAATAATTTCTACAATTTTAATGTGAGAAACAAAATATTCTAGATCAACCCTTGATTACAAAATCTAGAACTACATAAAGAATGAATAATAAGCGACATGGGACAGTATAATAGCAAGGGAATTTTCATAAGATATGCTATTGGCGTTGGGTTTTGTAAAATATAGCGAGATTTTTTTTAGAATGTAGTGTAACATTTTCTTAAATAAAATTTTATGGCTTTTCAGCCATTTTATTGATAATCAAATAAAAAATAGAAGGTCCGGCTTAAGGTCCATAAAAAATAATACAACATCTGAAAAATTATTGTGAAAAAACCCACTTTCTAAATTTGAACCTAGGTATAAAAATGTAAGAATCTCTTTTCTCTGTCATTGCCCTAGTTTCTTCACCATGGTCCCTAATTACAGCCGTTTCAACTCCTAACTCAATCTACTTCTACTTTGGGTGACTAATGGTGTTTCCGGTGTTGTATTAATGATATTCTTCACAAAAGTGTTGTCAAAACAGCATGGTTTCTCTATTGACCTTCATTTTTCCTTGGATCTTCTTTTGATTCTATTCCTTTCAGGTGGTTGGGTTGTCTCTGAGGTGAAGTTAAAGAAGGAAACATCTGAAGTTCGCAGCTCTTCTATAGATATCTCATTTCCTATATCTTCTTTTTTAAAATTAGGATACAAGATTTTAATTTGTTCTTCTAGATGAGAGTACTGGAGATGATTTTTCCATTATTGATTTTGACTTGTGGCTGGCTTTTTATGCTGAAAGACTGACATGACGCAATTTTCTTTTGTTTTTGGTGATGACTTTTATGAGCTAACGTAGTTTAGCCTATCTGATTTAGCAGTTGTGGTATTTCGTATATAGAAACATGATCTATTATAAATTTCTCTGTTGCTCAGAATCTGCATGTTGCATGTCTAGACTAGGTCAAAAACTTTGTGAATATGACTTGATCCTTGTGATTTTAATTCTCAAGTTTGATATTTGCATCTTGTCCATGTTTATTATCTTCCTGCCTGCTGGTGGTAGTTGGTGAAAATTATTGAATTTTTGAATGCTCTCTGTTTCAATAGTTAGATTAGCCAAGTAATCAGCTAATGAGTTACCCTCTCTGTATATGTGTGTGATTATAGCTTTTATTATTGACATGAGCTTCTTAATTTCCTCTACTACTTCTCTTAGCTCCCGTGGTATCTGTAATTTATTTCTTATTATTTTTACCATCACCAATGAATGAGACACGAATTCCATCCACATGTAAACTTTTTGATACACAAAATCTTAGAGTTTCTAGGATTGCAGTCTTTTCAGCCTCCATATTATTTATCATGCCTAAATATTCAGCGTGTGCATGCACCAGATTATCATCTCTATTTCACATAGCAAAAACATATAAGCCACATCCCAAATTCCCTTCACATGCCCCATCTGTATTGCATTTCAATCCACTTTGTTTAGGTTGCACCCATTTAACTGCATAACTACACAACCTTGGTTTGTATCTTCTTAGTTTAGTTACCATCTCTATTCAATTATTTTCAGTATTGATCCATGGGTATCTTATTCTTAACATCTGTTCTGTAATGGTCATCACTTAGTGTATCATTCTCTGAAGACTTGGATCTTCTTCATGTTTTCTCTTGTTTTTTCTTTTTCACAAAATCCAAATAATGATTGCAGGCCTAGTTCTACAAATTTGCTGCAACTTTATGGGTACCTCTCTATACCACCAAATACTTATAATGTGTGCTAGCTGAGCTCCATCCATTGTGATACCTACAAAATCAATAAAGTGCTTTCATAGCTGGATAGCTATGGGAGCAATTAGAAATAAATGTTTCATGGTCTCATAATTGTATTCCTCACAACACCAACACCTTGAAATAATATTTATTATCATCCTTATTAAATTATCATCTGTAGCAATTCTCCCCTTCCATGCTCTCCTCAGGAAAAAAGCATATTTTAGTAGACAAGTACTTATTTCAAATCTGTTTGCAGTTTTCCCTTTTTGTTTTCTTCTTTCTGAGTATTTCATACGCATCTTTGATAGCAAAATTACCATCAGAAGTAGGCATCCACCATGCTTTATCTTCTGTCAGCTCCATCAATACTTGGTTTGATCTTTTCTATTATTTGACCTATCATATCTTCAGAAATGTAATTCCTGAATTTGTTAATATTCCATCTCCCATCCTCAGTGATAAAATTCTTGACTTCCATTTCTTCCTCATTATTATTGCATTCCTACAGAAAGTATAAATCTCCTAACTTTATCTAGTTATCAAACTAGAAACTGGCTCCTCTTTCTTTCATTTGCCAGTATATATATTATGTTGAGTATTTATTCCATATGAAGTGGCTCCATAAAGATTCAGTAGATGTTCTGAAATTCCGCCACAGTTTTACAAATAGTGCCGCTGAAATTGTATGAAAAATTTAAAATCAACTCCGCCTTCCTCCTTTGGATAACATAACTCATTTCATGCAATTCAGTGTTTTCCTTTTGAACCATCTATTCTATCCCCAAAAAATCTTGCCATAAATTTGTGTAGCTGATCAATTACTTTCTTTGAAGGGTTCATGGAAGACATCGGATATACTGGCATTGATTGTAACACATTGCACAATAACAGATATCATTCCTCATAAGTTAATAGCTTATTATGCCATGACATATTCTCTTTGCTACTTTTGTGAGTATCTGCTCAAATACACCTTTTTTCTACCATAAGAAATTAGACATTCAAGATTAAGTGAAAGGAAAGTTTTCTATAGCAATGTCAGTTAATCTCTTCAATCTTTGCTTGTCTGTCAAAGGAACTTTCTCCTGCAAATAAATGGAACTCTTAGATAGGTTTATTAACTGATCAAAAACTTTTTCATATTTTTGTAACACTTTCATCATCTTCTTTACTGAACCCTTATGTACTGAATAAAAGAGTATTGTATCGTCCATATGAAAATGATGATTTATCTTCTTACTCCATTTTGATAATCCAAAACCTATGAATTCATTATCTTCATTAAGCCAATTTAGACTTCTAGCTAGAACTTAGCTGGAATTATGAACAAAATTGGAGACAAAGGAACTCCTTGTTTTAATCCTCTTGAAGAATGAAAAAGTCCAAAAGAACTACCATTAACTAGTACCGAATATCAGTTGATTGATACCAACCTTCAGAACATATCTACTATTCTTTTAGAAAATCAAATTTCCTCGACACTTTCGTTAAATAAACCCCAGAGACTCTGTCATAAACTTTTATCATATCTAATTTAACAACTAAATTATGGTTCTTATTCCTTTTGTTGATAGCTCTATTGATTTCTTGTGCTAGCAATATGTTTTCAGTTATACTCCTCCCTTTCATGAATCCAGTTTGATTTTTTTAAATGATGCTTGGCTAATATACCATAATTATTTCATAAATGACCTTGGATGTGACCTTATTTATATAAGTGTTGAGACTGATTGGCCGTAGGTCTGCCATTCTTTCAATCTCCTTTTTAGGATTAGAACTAGGCTGGTATGTGTTTATGTATTTAGGCAAATCTATACCACAAATAAAGCTACCTATGCCTTTTTCAATAATGTCCTAACAATTTTGAAAAAGTTCACCTGAAAATCCATCAGGACCACTAGCAATGTCCTTATTTAGTGAGAAAAAAAACATACTTTACTTTTTTAACAGTCAAGGTTTTGTCCATTTCACTTCTGTGACCGTCTGTGATTATTTTTGGTAAGCAATCAATCACTGAATGGTTTGTGTCAGTACTTGTTTCTCTGAATTGCTCACTAAATGCATTAACTGCTTCCTCACCAATCTCCTGTAATTCATTCAACAAGATACTTTTGACTATTTTTATCTCTGTTATTCTCAATTTTCTCCTTTTTCCTTTAACATATGAATGGATGAACTTTGTATTTCTATCACCCTCTTTGAACTATATCATCCCAGCCTTTTATTTTCAGTATTCTTCCTCTATTTTATACTGATGCATCAACTCATTTTCTGCATTCCTCAGTTCCAGTTTATTAGTCTTTGTATTGTTAATCTCCAATTGCATCTCCTTCATTTTAACATTATTTTCCATAGTTGCCACTTTTTGAAAAATGTCCTTATATGTTTCCTTGCTCCAATTCACTAATTCCTTCTGTAAAGTTCTCATCTTCTCATGTATTACTTTGAAAGGACTGCCCTGTATCTCTATATTCCAAACTTCTTCAATAATCTTTTTGATAGAATCATGTTTGGTTTAGAAATTCGTGAGTCAGAAAGGTTTAGCTCCCATCTTCATTTGTATTGCAACTCAGTTGTATTGGAGCATGATCCGAGCCTTGTCTAATTAAATGGTGCACTTTTGAAGAAGGGAATTCATTGATAAATACTGATTTTCAAATACTCTATCCAATCTTTTAAATATACATTTATCCTCTGCCCTTCTATTTTACCAAGTGTAATCACTTCTAGAGTATTTCAAATCCATAAGAGAACAAATGTTTACACATTAATTAAAATTGGTAGTTTCATTATAATTGATTGTTAGACCACCTTATATCTTTGAAGAAACCAAAATGACATTGAAATCACCTCCAACTATCTATGGAGCTAGTCATGATCCGAACCTGAACCTGACTGTGACGAGTATCTCAAGCTCACCATGAATCGAGGACCACCCCCTTAGCCTAACATCTACAACACAATAAAGTAATACAATAAAAGCCAATTAAACATAATGATAAGAAGAATAGATAAATTAAATGAGAGTTCTAAGAATAAAAACAAACATCCAACTCACACTTGTCCACAAAAGTTTCTAGAATCAAAAATGTCAAATAGGTCGGGACATGCCCCCAACCATGACTAAAGGAATACAAAATGAAATACTAAGAAGTAAAGGAAATAGATGAAATGACTGAGCCTTCCAAAATATCGAGGCTCACCACTTCACAAAAAATCAACCGATGTACCAAACCACCTAACGCTGCATAGGAGAAACAGAACACCCTTTGAATCCTACGTCATGAAACGATCTAGCGTTCATGGACGGTCAGTGGGATAATCACTGGCATGTAACTCATAAAAAATGATAAAATAATTTCAATGCCAAAAACCAAACATAATCATATGCATAACAATTATATATACATATATAAGATGTAGGGATAGGTGCAAGGGTAATGAACATGAGAGTTTAAACCATTAACCTGAACTATGTAGATCACTCCGTCCTAATGGCACCCACGGGCTATATGGAGCTGAAAGAGCTCTAGTGTGTGTTTGTTGCACAAACCAAGGAATCCAAATGAAGGTCTAAAGACACCAAGCTTTAGCCATCCCAAAATATGATGTGTGAATCAAGCACATGGTTATATAGACTCCTATGTCGGCAAATGTGGTTTTCAGTATTAGTCTCCCTAGGACTACACCTTCACAGCGAGCTACACAATTTTTTTAAGCCTAAATTAAAAAAGTTTACACATAAACGCAATCATTAATACAGAAGTCTTATATTAAGGCATTTACCATTTGGTATTGTTATACCAATTATGCTTGTAAGCTCATATAATTATGCCAAATCAATTCATGAAATCATTGGACTCCCAAGTTTCATTTTAAAATTCAAACCATGGCCATCAAGAGTCTTTCAAATCCATTTTAACTAATTATCCATTAATATAATACAATGGGTTCATAAATAAGTTGAATTATGCAATTATCCATGTTCAAAACTCTAAATACAAAGTGGATTGAGGTTAATGTCATTACCAAGTCAAAAAGTCATCAATTTGAAAAAACCATCTGCCTTATTTCAATTTTCATAACAATGCACCCATTCAGTACAAAATCATAAATTAAAGCATCAATCATCCATTTAAAACATGAAAAAACTCAAGTAATACTAATCAAAACTCCTTAACCCAATTTCAAATCCATTAATTCAAACCACATGGCTAATGAGTAAATAAGTGCCACAATGAAAAATTAAAGTTAGGAAATGAGATACATGCCTAAAATACACAAGAAATTGAAGTAAATACGATGTTTGGAGCTTGAACAGTAAATTTCTTATAAAACCCTCGAGATTTCTTGGGTTTAGAGTTAGAGAGAAGAAGAATGATATTTGATCTTTTAAAACTGAAGGAAAAGGAGTTATTTTATGTTTATAGGTCGTATAAAGGATAAAAAGATCAAAAGTTCCTCACACCCAGTGAGAAAAATAAAAATTGGGTGATTTTATCACGACAACCGACACACCAATATTATGAGGCTAGCCTCCAGCCATGCTGCTATCGCGAAACTCCAATGGTGTGGCACACTACTATCGCGGAGGCACACTACCTCAGAGTTTTAAAATAGTCCCAAACCCCTTCCAAAAAATTTGAAACTTTTTCAAAACACCTTTTTAACAACCCTAAACATAATTCAAGTCAAAATCAATATTACGAACTCGGAAGGGTCGAGAATAAAATCGTTGAAATTTAAAGGGGTCTGTAATGCTTCGAGAGTTCACCTTGGACACCACACGGTGCTTAAAGCCCCAAAGGACCACAAGCTAACTAATTTTGATACTTGCAGTGAGCACTGAATAAAATAACAAAGAACATATACGGAATTTAACTGTAAACACCATAAGGTTTTAAAATATTAAAAAAATCTCTGAGATAATGAGCATGAAAACAAATGTCTGAAAATAATACTGAAAATTTGTTAATGACAACTGATAACTGACTAACTGCCTAAAAGTGTCTGAAAGCCTCTAACTGAACGACTATGGAGTTGATGGGACAAGTTTCAACTAACTCCGACTGACTACTAAGACTGAAATACTGAAATAAATATAATTTGTCCTCAAAGTATGAGGACTCACCACTACTACCACTGCTGATGTGCTAGAATATCTAAGTGCGGTCGGGAACCTGAGCATCCAAACCTATGATATGAGATATCATAGTGCAAGAAACTAGTATGCGGCCAGTACTTTAAATGTACTGGTATGCTAAATGAGGTTAGACTGATGTACATGGCATGAATAATAACTGACTGAATAAATAGCTTGAGATATCTGATGTATAGTATGCGAGGAAACTATAAAATCTAAGAATGCATGACCAAGCATATAACATGATATTGGGATAATCTGTAAACTGAAGTGCTAAAATACTGATACTGAATAACTAATAACTGTATGCCATGGTCAAGCAAGCCTGGAAACTGACCTCTGAACTGAATATGTGACTGAGATTGTGGGAGCTATTATCTAAATGACATACCCCAATATGAGCTAATTGGGGTCCAACCTGTGACCCCAGTTGGAACAACCTGTGACCCTAGTTGGAAGGGTGTCAGGACCATGCTACGGGTGCTAACACTGGCTGTGTGGATCCACTAAAGTGAAGTTCCGAAGGACTAAAGAGTCACCCTCTACTTTCAGGTGCCCTAGCGAGATATTTGTTAACCCTCGAATGGCAGATTAACATCTCCAACCTATGCTGGCTACGTAGTTCTGGAACGCAGGAACTGCTACTAAATGTCACACCCTCAACTGGCAGGTGAGCCCCCATCGCTAGGTTCGCTTGGTGCTAAATCCTACTCCCAACTGAACTAACTCTAATTACTGGACTAAACTGAGCTTACTGGCATAAGGTACTGATTGAACGGATAATACTCTAATATATCTGAAACCATTCTGAAAAATACTAAAACTAAGTAAACAACTAAGTTTTTGGGTATTCATACTCCCCTGGACTCAATAACATTAGATGTAAAAGCATATAAAAACTTTAAAAGCATAATAGATAGTCCTTGCTCAAAATTCATCTCTTAGGTATTTCATCAAACACTTGAAATTCATGAACTTAGGCGTAGGAATAGTTTTAACATGTAAAGATAACATGATTTCAATACTAAAATCACTAATTAAGTCTTAAATCAGCGAACAAGCACCATTCAAAATATGTAGGGTTTAATAACAACAATTGTATGTAAACATGATATAAAATCAAGATTCATGAAAATTCATGGGAACATGTAAAAACCATAACTGGTAAACTTAAAATTAGGTTCTTGGACTCCATGGGTGGAAAGGACCTATGGATAAACATTTAACATACCTTAATCGAAGAATTCTTGGAAGTTCTCGGTGATTTCTTGAGAATTAACCTTAGACCTTGAATGGGCTTGGGTTTGTTCTTGAGAGAGAATGATTTCAATTTGAGGGAATTATGAAAAATGAGGCAAAATGTTGTTTTGGGACCTAAATCTCATGTTTTGGCTGAATTAAAGTGGGGTAAAATACCCAAATACCCCTCTGAACCTAAAATTAATTAAGCTGAAACATGGCCAGTGACATGTTTGGCGACGCGCCGTGTTGCTTAACCCGATGTGATAAGCATCGCGCCGCGTTGCTGCTACCAATACGGTACCCAATGCTATATGGCCATATCACGTTATTCCACTGGTTTGGCCATCCAAACATGCACCAAACATCATCTAAAACACCCGAAATGAACTATCAACAAACCTGATCATGAATTAACGTAGAAACCAATTTTTCAGGATCGGGAAGGTCGAGAATAGAATCATCAAGTTTAGAGGTCAAAAATGAGACTAAGTCTCCAACTCTTAGCTAAATTTTTAAGGTCTTAGGCCTATCATGTATATATTATGAGCTGAATTGCACTAGGAAGAGTATGGGGGATTACAATATCTCCCTTTTGGGAATATTCATCCTCGAATGAGACTGGTTAAGCTGAGATTTTTTAGAAACTGAGATTACGTGTTAGATATGCATAACTAAAAACATGATTACATAACTGAGTTTAAAACTGGTGGCTGACTGAACTAATTCATAAATGCATACAATGACATGAAGATGACTTCAAGGCTGAAACTAAGAATGGAAAAGAGATACTCTAAGGAAAACTATTACCTTGAGTTGAGTCTGAGTTTGTGGAGAAGAGATAAAGGTAGTTGGTTTGCATATCTGCTTCTGCTTCCCAAGTGGCTTCCTCCACGGACTAGTTTCTCCAAAGAACTTTGACCAAGGAAACTTCTTTGTTCCTCAGTCTACGAATTTGACAATCAAGGATTTCAACTGGGAGTTCTACGTAAGTATGGTTGTTCTGAACATCCAAATTTTCTAGAGGGACAATGACCGATGGGTCACCAATACACTTCTTTAATAAGGACACATGGAACACTGGATGCACTAAAGCCAAATCTGCGGGCAACTCAAGCTCATACGCTACCTTCTCATGATGGCTCAAAATCTTATAAGGGCCTACATATCGGGGACTGAGCTTCCCCTTCTTGCCAAACCTCTCCACTCCCTTCACGGGAGAGATATTCAAATATTCCAAATCCCCAACCTCAAACTCATGATCTCTTCTTCTCACACCTGCATAGGATTTCAAACGGCTTTGGGCTGTCTTAAGACTCCCTAATCAACTGAACTTTCTCTAAAGTATCAAATACCAAATCTGGCCCTATCAATGTGGTCTCACCTACCTTAAACCAACCAATAGGAGATGTACATCTCCTCTTATACAGAACCTCAAATTGAGCCATCTGAATATTGGAATGATAACTGTTATTGTAAGTAAACTCAATCAATAGCAAGTGATCATCCCAACTGCCCTTGAAGTCGATAACACAAGCTCTCAACCTGTCCTCTAAGGTATGAATGGTCCTCTTTGCCTGACCATCTGTCTGATGGTGAAATGCTGTGCTGAGATGAACTTGGGTACCAAGACCCTTTTGGAAAGGCCTCAAAAAATAAGAGGTAAATTGAGTACCTCTATCTGAAATAATGGACAACGGGACTCCATGCAATCTAACAAATTCTCTAATATAGAGCTTGGAATAATCCTCAGCTGAATAAGAAGTATGGACTGATAAGAAGTGGGCTAATTTGGTCATTCTGTCTATAATAACTCAAATCAAATCATGCCGATGATGTGAACGAGGCAACCCTATCACAAAATCCATATTCACTTTTTCCCACTTCCACGTGGGGATGTTGAACTCCTGCATAGAGCCAATGGGCCTTTGTTGCTCAACTTTAACCTGTTGATAGTTAGCACACTTGGTAATAAACTCTGCAATATCTCTCTTCATGCCACTCAACTAATAGATTTCCCGTAAATCGCAGTACATCTTAGTAGCTCCTGAGTGAATAGAGCAATGCTCATCATACGCTTCTGCAAGAATTCGTTATCTCGAACCATCTACACACGGCACACATAGTCTACCTTGGCAATGCAACACACCATCTCCCACTTGGGAGAAACCTCTACTTTCTAATCTCTGACTGACTACTTCAACTTAACTAGACTGGGCCCTATCTTGCTTTTCTTTCACTTCGGCAACCAAAGAAGATTCCAAACTATTTTGTACCCATACACTACCCTCAGCTGAGTCAACCAAATGAATGCCTAATTTAGCCAACTGATGAACTTCCTGAACCAACTTCTTCTTATCATTCTCAACATAAGCAAAATTACCCATAGACAATCTACTAAGGGCATCTGCCACTATATTGGCTTTGCTAAGATGATATAAAATAGTCATATTATAATCTTTCAACAATTCTAATCACCTTTTCTGACGAAGATTTAACTCTCTCTATGAAAACACATACTACAAACTCTTATGATCCGTGAACAATCGACATACACCCCATACAGATAATGCCTCCAAATTTTCAAGGCGAAAACAACAACTGCTAACTCAAGATCATAGGTAGGGTAATTCTTTTCATGGGGCTGAAGCTATCTAAAGTCTTAGGCTATGACCTTACCTCTCTGCATCAATTCACAACCCAAACCAACTCTGAAAGCATCACAGTACACACAAACCCATTTGAACCATCGAGCAACGTCAAAATTGGGGCTAAGGTGAGTCGAGTCTTAAACTCCTGAAAACTTCTCTCACAAGAATCTGACCACTGAAATTTGACTTTTTTCTAAGTCAATCTGGACATAGGGGACGCAATAGACGAAAACCCTTCAATAAATCGCCTGTAATAGCAGCCAAACCCAAGAAGCTCCTAATATCTGTCGGAGTAACGGGCTTGGGCCAGTTTCTCACTGCTTCGATCTTTTGAAGGTCAACTCTAATGCCATCACCAAAAATAAAATGGTCAAGAAAAGCTACTGATCTTAGCTAAAATTTAAACTTACTGAATTTGGCAAACAATTGATGGGCTCTAAGAGTATACAATACTACTCTGAGGTGGTCTGCATGATCATTTTCATTACGGGAATAGACAAGAATATCATCAATGAAGACTATGACGAACATATCAAAGTACTATTTGAACACTCTATTCAGCAAGTCTATGAAAGTTGTTGGGGAATTTGTAAGACCGAAAGACATGATTAGAAATTCAAAGTGACTATACCGAATTTTGAAAGTTGCTTTTAGAATATCGCATTCTCTGACTCTGCGCTGATGATAGCGGAATATGACGTCTATCTTGGAGAAGTAACTGGCAGCCTGAAGTTGGTCGAACAAGTCATCAATTCTGGGGAGTAGGTACTTATTATTGATGGTGACCTTGTTCAACTGGCAGTAATCGATGCACATTCTGATAGAATCATCTGTCTTTCTCACAAAAAGGATTGGAGCGCCCTATGGGGAAACACTAGGCTTGATGAATCCCTTATTTAAGAGATCTTTCAACTATTTTTTTAACTCCCTAAGTTCTACTGAAGCCATTCTATAGGGCAGAAGAGAGATAGGCTAGGTATCTGAAAGAAGGTCTATGCCGATGTCAATTTCCTTTTGGGAGAAACTCTGGGAAGATCTTCGGGGAACACAACAGAAAATTCTCTTGCTACTGGAACTGAATCAAGATTGGGAGTCTCAAAATTTGAGTCTTTAACTCGAACAAGATAGTATAAACATCCCTTGAATATCATTTTTCTCGCTCTAAGGTACGAAATAATATGACCCCTAAGTGCTGAAGTACTAGCCCTCCATTCAAGGATTGGTTCATTCAAAAACTGAAAATGAACAACTAAGTTTCTACAATCAACTGAAGCATAGCATGAATGAAGCTAATCCATGCCGAGAATGACGTTAAAATCATTCATCTCTAACTCTGCAAGATCAGCTGAAGTGACATTTTGGGATATTGTGATCGGACAGTTCCTGTATACCTACCTAGCTATAATAGAGACACCTACTGGGGTAGACACTAATAAGGGTTCTGCTAAAGTCTCAGGACTGACACCAAAGTCAACAGCTATGTAAGGGGTTACAAAAGAAAGAGAAGCTTCGGGATCTAACAAAGTATAAATATGTAAGTGAAAGACCTATAACGTACTAGTAACCACATCAGGAGAATTTTCCTGATCTTGTAGGGACTGAAGTACATACAATCTGTTTGGGTGCTGACTACTAGTGGCACTGAAAGCGACACCCTCCTGAGGCGGGCGATTGGATGAAACTGGGGGACGAGTGAACTGACCCTGCTGACCACTCTATGGGAAATCCATGACCTATGGCCTGACTTGTCACACCCAAAGCATACATCACAGCCAGTTCTACACATACCCTGATGGTTTTCATCGCATTTCTAATAAAGAGATTTATGGGACCACTGTTCACACTTTCCTGGGGCTTAGGTCCTGACGCCCTATCTCGATTATCATTTCTGAACTTCGATGCTGGCGCACTAGCTGAAGATGGAGATGGGGCTGAAGATTTCTAACGAAATTAACGGTTACCGCCCTCCAACCTCGGCTGAGTAAAACTGAAGCTACCTTTTCTGGCCTACTTATTCTCCCTATCTTTATCCTTACGCTTTTACTCCTCAATCTGTTGAGCATGAACCATCAACCTAGATAAGTCCATCTCTTTAATCAATATCGGGGTCTTACACTCTTTGACTATGCTATCAGCTACACCAGAGATAAATTTACTCTTTCTAGACCTATCATCAGACACAACATTAGGAGCATATCTAGCTTTCTGAGTAAACTTAAGAGAATAATCCTTCACACTCATATTTCTCTGCCTTAAATTAATAAACTTCTGCACCTTAGCTTTTCTTAACTCCAAGGAAAGGAACCTATCTAGAAAAGCTGTAGCAAATTTCTCCCATTCAATAGGCCCTGCATCTGCCCCTCTATCTCCCTTTCACTGCTTAACCAGGTGTGAGCAATATCCTGCAACTGGTAAGCACCCAACTCTGCACTCTCACTAGAAGTCACACCCATAATATCAGTTACCTTCTGAACCATATCAAGGAACTCCTGCGGATCCTCATCAAACTTAGATCCCAAAAATAGAGGAGGGTTCATTCGGATGAAGTCCTAAATCCTAGCTACGGCAGTATTAGCCACCAAAACGAATGGGACAATAGCCGACTAAGTATTCTGGGCTGCTACTGAGTGAGCTAAGGTAGTGAATGCCTCTTTGAATTCGGCCTGAGAGACATGCTCGTTTAGGGGATTTTTCTGAACAGGTGGAGGTGCGGGCTAATTCCCATTTCTCCTTAACTTTTACTAAAACGTCTTGTAACCTCTTGTTCATAAGTGTGGCGCGCTTCACATACATGTACAAGACTCTACTCAACGTGGATTTTAGACTCCCTAGGACACTTTAAAACCTTAGGCTCTGATACAAAGTTTGTAACGCCTCGAGAGTTCACATATTAGGTAAGAATTATGCAGTTCATAGTTCAACTAGAGATTCTAACGCTATATTCCGCATAAGGTAAGTTCATAATTTAATAGTTTGTAATTTCAATTATTGAAAAACAAATTACATTTTTTTATCTATGCTTCATCTTTTTTTATTTGACTTCAAGAATTTTCTTCATTTTTTTGTTGAGATTTTCACTATTTTATTTCATATGTTACTCAATCTGAATTCGCTTATAGATATTTCTTAAAACAATCAATTTTGGTTCTTTGCTTGTGGCTTTGCTGTATTTTTTCCATCAAGATGTGTTGAAATGTCCTTAGCAACCAAACAATTTTCTATTTAATTTTCCCCTTAAGGGTTCTAGTACTTGAAATCCTTGAACAATTTCAAAAATACATTATTAATCTTTGGATTATCAAAAAAAATCTATTGTTGACATTCACTAAAGTCCGGAAAGTAATTATTGAATAATATATTTTATGCATTGTATATTAAGTTATCTAAACACGCCAAATATAAGTTATTGACGTTGTTTCCTATTAACTTTAGTAACTATATCCCATCGAGTAATGAATCTTTCCTCCATTCACATGATTTCATTTAATATAGCTGTATAGATTTATAATATAACATGCATAAAAGTCACTAGAAGACCTTCTATCACTGTGACACTTTCTTCAAAGTAGTGTCACTATATTGAGCAGTCGTTTGTTCGTTACCCAAAAAAAAAAAAGATTATAAATGGAGAAGAAATTATTAACTTCAGACTATTAGATATTGGACTACGAGATATGATATATCATGAAAAAGAACTCAAATAACTGGCTACAAAAAATATATCAGTAAGCAGAAAAAATTTGTCAGAAAAACGTAAATTCAGAGTTTAGAGGAAAAAGGGAAAGGAAAACGATTTGGTTCATATTTTTTTTGCGTATAAAGTTCGTACTCCAAGTTCTTTGTTATTGACAATCTTTATACAACTATGACTTCTTACAACTTCATGAAACTTGATCCACTCTTATAAATCAAGTTTACAGTTTCCTTATCGGGTCTTCACAAATGCACATTTCATTTTCTTACTTTTTTCTTATGTCATTGATGAAGATAGGGATAAACATTTGACAATAATAATAAATGCACAATTTTGTAAGGCGTTGATCGGCTTTTTGTCAAGGACAGAAGTGCAAAACTTTTTAAATGTTTTAAGAATTTGATCAAAAGTGAAATTATGCAAGCTGGAAGTCCGAACTATTAAAATGAGTAGATCTTTGCTCTCATTCTACATAGAATTTCACACTGTTGTTTTTCTCCTATCTTTGGCCAAGAAATGATGCAGTTAGATTTATAGAAGGTAATATGGAGAACAACCTAAAAAGCAAAAAATCATAGTTCACCTACCTCTTCAGTTGAAGTTGTTAATAGAACTTTATTGAAGGGAAGAAAGGCTAAGGTTTACAATATAATCTGAAAAGCATAAAACTGACTAAAGCAAGAGTAGGCTATATATACATAGCCAATAACCTAAAGGTCCATAAACTAAAGGCCCAATAACATATGGGCTAACATCCCCCCTCAAACTCACAATGCAACAGCAATAAGCATTGAGAGTTTGTCACACAAAAAACGAAATCGAGATGCCGACTGAGCCTTCGTAAAAAGGTCAGCAATCTGCAAAGACGATGGAACAAAAGGAAGCGATATGGTCCCGAGCTGTAAATGATGACGGGTGAAGTGACAATCAATCTCAATGTGCTTCGTACGCTCATGGAAGACAGAATTCTTTGCAATTTGTACCGCACTTTTGTTATCACAATGCAGGGGAGTAGGCATAGAAATGTGAACCCCCATATCTGCAAGAAGCCAACGTAACCAAATAATCTCACATGTAGTCACAGCCATAGCACGATACTCAGCCTCCATGGAAGATCTAGAGACAACATCTTGTTTCTTGCTCTTCCACGAGATTAAAGAGTCTCCAAGAAACACACAAAAACCAGTGGTGGATTTACGATCATTGCGATCTCCATCCCAATCAGCATCACTATAGGCTCGCAACTCGAGAGATGACGTCGAGGGAAACAAGAGATTCTGAAACTGAGTGCCACGAAGATACCTTAGAATACGAAGTACAGCTCCCCAGTGCACAGAAGTAGGAGCAGTAACAAACTGGCTAACAACATGAACTGCATGTGCTATATCTGGACGAGTAACCGTAAGGTAAACCAAACTACCCACAATAGTCCGATAAAGACTCGGATCTGATAATGGAACACCATCACTAGGAGAGTAACGTGCATTGATTTCAAGGGGAGTATCTACAGTCCTGTTGTCAGAAAGACGCGCCCGTGTAAACAAGTCAGATATATACTTAGTCTGAGAAAGAAGATACCCTTTCTTAGACTGAGCCACCTCAATACCCAGAAAATAACGCAGCAAGCCCAAGTCCTTCATTGCAAATCGATGAGCCAAATCATGCTTCAATAACTCAATACCACTATGATCATCACCAGTAATAATCATATCATCTACATATAAGGACAATAGAATTCGCCCTGCACTTGTACATCTAACAAACAATGCTGAATCATGGTTACTCGGGACAAATCCAAGGGAAGTAATAACAGTGGAGAATTTCTCAAACCAAGCACGAGGGGCTTGTTTGAGACCATATAAAGCTTTTCGAAGTCGACAAACTTCACCTGGCTGGTGGTCAATACCTGGGGGAGGAGTCATATAAACTTCCGCGTGGAGATCACCATTCAAAAAAGCATTCTGGACATCCATCTGAAATATCTTCCACTGTCGAACGGATGCAACAGCAATCATAGTGCGAACAGTCGTCATCTTTGCTACGGGGGAAAAAGTCTCCTCATAATCCATACCATATTGTTGTGAATACCCTTTTGCCACAAGTCTTGCCTTGTATCGCTCAACAGACCCATCAGATTTTGTTTTTATCTTATACACCCATCGACAACCAATCGCATGCTTACCAGGTGGGAGAGTAACCAAATCCCATGTATGTGTATGATGAAGAGCAGCAAGTTCCTCAGCCATAGCATTCTGCCAAAGAGGATCAGACACAGCCTCTCTATACGACTCAGGTTCAGACAAATGATGTATGTTTGCAATAAAGGAAGCAAATGAGGCTGAATATGTAGAATAGTAAAAATCTGGCAGTTTGGTGGACTTACAAGGTCGAGTAGACCTCCTCAGAGGTGGTGGGTCTCCAGTCTCAACAGTCGAAGGAGCAGACTCAGGCACAGGCGAGGCTGAAGCACTATCAGGTGGCACACCAGATGGCATGGATGAATCCGGAACTGGAACCTCTATGTCAATCCCAAAGGGATCAATAAGCCGAATATCTGACTTTGTCACATCATGGGTTTTAGCTGGAATGGAATAAAAAGGAATATGTTCCAAAAAAGTGACATGTCGTGAAACATATAATTTCTGACTTACAGGATCATAGCAACGATATCCTTTTTGTCCAATACCATACCCCAAAAACACACATATAGCTGATTTTGACCCTAATTTATTTCGTTCAACATGAGGACGAAGAACAAAGCAAGTACATCCAAAAACTCGTAATGCAGAATAATTCGGCGGGTGACCATATAGTTTCTCAAACGGAGACATTCCTGAAGTCAATGCAGTAGGAATACGATTAATCACATATACAGCAGTTAGAACTGCTTCTCCCCAAAAAATACTAGGAACCTCTGCAGACAAAAGTAAAGAGCGTGCTGTCTCAACAATATGACGATGTTTTCTTTCGGCCAGACCGTTCTGCTCAGGAGTGTCGGTACAAGATGACTGGTGTATGGTACCATCAGAGGCAAGTAACTGAGTGAATTCATTAGAAGTATATTCACCCCCTAAGTCACACCTGAAACACTTTATCACAGCCGAATGTTGTGTTTTAACAAGGGCTCTAAAGTTGTTGTAAATGCCAAAGAAATCAGATCTGCGTTTCATAAGATACACCCAGGTATAACGAGTATAGTCATCTATAAACGAAACATAATAGGTCGATCCACCCTTAGTGGATACTGGCGCTGGTCCCCATACATCAGAATGAATAATATCAAAAGGAGCAACAGAATAAGACACACTTTTATTAAACGGTAAGGCAGAAAATTTTGCCAGTTTACAACCACTACAATCTGAAATATCACTAGTGTTCACATGACCCAAAGCACCACTAGAGACCAAAAAACGTAAACGTGAAACTGACACATGTCCTAATCTGGAATGCCAAAGATAAAACTGAGAAGACAAAGGACTCAAACGAAAAGAAGATAAATCTATGCTAGAGGCAACAACTACAGACACTTTGAGATTCTCCAAGACATAGAGTTCCCCCAACCTACGGCCGGTCCCAATCACCCTCTGAGTGTGTTGGTCCTGTATAACACAAACAGAATCAGAAAAAAACACCCAATTACCAGCCTTACACAACTGACTGACCGAAACAAGATTTAAAGCAAGTTTGGGAATGTAATAAACATCAGAGAGGACAATGTGAGGGGTAGTAACAGAACCAACACCCTCGACTGACATAGGTACAGCACTCGCGGACATAACAGAGATTGGTGAAATGGGTGACAAAGAACCAAACGATGACAAATGAGGGGACATGTGATGAGACGCACTAGAATCCAATATCCACAAGGAGGAAGGAATACCTGAGGTACTAGAAGAAACTGAACCCGAATGAGACATAGATGCTGACATGGCCGTAGGATTAGAAACGAAGAACTGTCTGAACTGTTCGAAAACCTGGGGATCCAACGCAGAAGGTGGCATAGTGCTAACAGACTCAACATCTACAGATGGTGCAGCAGCAGCGAACTGTGGAGGACGAGATGACCACGGAGGAGCACCAGATGGGCGTGACGGATACTTTTGCTGCCCATATTTCTGTTGCTGCCCAGATTGAGGCTGTTTGAACTTGTTAAGTAACAACGGACACTGAGCCTTCCAATGATTTTTCTGTTTGCAGAATGCACACTCATCAAATGCAACTTTAGGAGATTGTCGAGTCTGAGTACGTGGTGGCCTAGACTGATCAGTTGAAGCAGCAAACACGACAGGAGTAGTAGTTACTTTAGACCCTTTATCCACTTGAGACTTGATACGAGTCTCCTCTGTAATCAGTTCATGAACCACAGAATCAACAGTAGGGAGGGGAGATCGATGAAGGATTGTTCCACGTAGGCCCTCAAAGTCAGAACGTAGTGCCATCAAAAACTGAACCAAGCGTTGCTCTTCCCGTCTAGCAATGTACGGCCCAAAACCTTTTAACTCTGCGGATTCAGTAAGTGCCAATTGATCCCACAAATCCGACATGGCAGCATAAAAATCTTGAATACTGAGATCATGCTGTTGAAGAGCACGGATATCATACTCCAACTGGTACTGCTTAGCAAAATTAGACTGAGTGTACAGTCTTTCCAAATGATCCCAGACCTCCTTTGCTGTGTCATACTTAGCCAATTGCATACCAATTGACTGAGTTACAGAATTGTTGATCCAAGTGATAATCTTGGAGTTATTAGTTTCCCATAAGTCCACCAACAAATCAAAATTTTCAGTTTTATCATCGATAGGTCTTGGTTTTACTCCAGTGATATAACCCCACATATTCTTCCCACGAAGAAAATTCTTCATGACATAACTCCAATATGCATAGTTCTTACCATCTAATTGAGTACTAATGGACTGGAGAGAATCATCCTTTCCAGTCATTGTAAACACAGCAACACACAAACAATTCAAAAAAACAAAAAGATGCAAAACCCTAGGTTGAACAATTCCGAACGAACAACAGTGGCAGCAAGCAAAAGAACGAAAGACGAACAATACCAGACAGCAAACGAAGACAGCAACGAATCAATCCAACCAAAAAACCCAACGAAAATAGCAAACGAATACAGCAGCACCTCAAAAAAATTTGGGGCTCCGCCCCGAACCCCGGACGGGGGCGCGCTGCCCCCCGTACCCCCCAGCGAACTCACCGCGGAGTTCGATCCGCGCAGTAGGTGCCTGCTACAAAATCTTCAACCAACAAATCAAAGGACATGGATCGAACTAGCTTTGATACCATGTTAATAGAACTTTATTGAAGGGAAGAAAGGCTAAGGTTTACAATATAATCTGAAAAGCATAAAACTGACTAAAGCAAGAGTAGGCTATATATACATAGCCAATAACCTAAAGGTCCATAAACTAAAGGCCCAATAACATATGGGCTAACAGAAGTAACCTATGAAGCAGAGTTCTAACATTTGATATGTGCTGAAAAAAGTGAGAAAATAGTAAATCACATACTTCTTCACTGTGGAATGGCTATAGGACATATTTCTAACTTCAGCTGCCTTTATATGACCATATATGATGGATTTAAGCATTTTAATATTAACTGTATTATTATATTCTAATGCTTTGAGATAATGGCTTTGTCTATAACTATCCCATAAGTTCATTCATTTATAACTTGATAATGCAACTGTTAGTTCTTTTTCCACTAATGGCATTGCATGCCAATTATAATTTATGGCCATTAAACACAATTATATGAAGTTTCTTATTGCAGCAGTTGACTGCCTCTACTGGTTAACAATTGATGCCAATTATTTCATGCATTTATGCCATTTTTTGGCACGTTGCATGGCTGCAGCTTCCAAAAACTCCCATTTCATTTGTGTTATAAGACATTAATCTTTTTAGAGTGGGTAAAAGTCCCACATTGGTTGGGAAATGGACTGGTAGTTTACTTAGATGGACTTGGACAATCCTGCTCCTCTTAAGCTAGCTTTTGAGGTTGAGTTAGTGTCAAGGTTCATTCTTGACATGGTATTAGAGCAGGGCTCATTCTCACCCAATGTTGGGCCCCCGAATTGATATGTCAGGGAGATTGTCCATGCCTAGTTGAGGTCTGGGAATGAGGTAGGGTGTTAAAAGATTGAAAAGAAAGTCCCACATTGATGGTTAATGAGATGGGTGGTCTCTTTATAAGGCTTGGTCAATCCTCCTCCTCATGAGCTAGGTTTTGGAGTGTGAGTTAGGCCTAAGACCAATTTTAACATGGTATCAGAGCCAGACACATCTCACCCAATGTTGGGCCTCCGGATTGAGATCCGAGAGAGATTTTCCACGCCCAGTTAAGGTCTGGGTGTGAGGGGGATGTTAGAAGAAAGAGAATAAAGTCCCATATTGGTGTTTAATGAGATGGGTGGCCTCCTTATAAGGCTTGGGCAACTCTCCTCCTCTTGAGCTAGCTTTTGGGGTGTGAGTTAGGCCCAAGACCAATTTTAACAAATGTCAATAGTTAGTGGTGGTAGAATGTGGACATAAGTTTCATATAACTCTTATAACATGCACCATTATTATACCTCTTTATTTTTGAAACCTTTGTAACTTTGTAACTTCTATGCCATTCATCTACTACATTTATCTTCCTATTCATAACATGGAAGATTTCTCACCTATAAATAGAGATAGTCTTGCATGATTTTGGTACACATATACACAAGATAATATAGAGTTCACAAAAGATAGTAAAAAAGAGAGTTCATTAGTTGAAGGAAGGTGTTCTTATTGTGGAGCTTTGAACTCAACTCTTGTACAGAGTTGTTGAGTTGTTCTTTAAGAAGGTTGTTGTATCCTGGAGGGGACAAGTCAAGAAGAGTACTTCTGGACCGGTGAAATAATTTGTTGTAATGGGCTTGAATCTCCTTAAAGAGAGTGAGATATCCACGCCTCAAACGAAGAAGAAGATATTTTTTTATTTTATTTATTTGTAATTTTCAATTGTAATTTTATTGTAATTTCACCAACAATTTTAAGGAGATTCGTGGCAACAACTGAAAAATCCACGGATGTCAAGATGGGAGATCTTAACAAGTCATTCCAGTTCAACGATATTCACTTCAAGAGGTGGAAGGGTAAAATATTTTTCTACTTAAGTCTTCTCAACGTTTCTTATGTGTTAATGAGAAGAACCCAAACAAAGTAGATAACTCTTTCATGACTGATGAAGAACTTATCTTTCTTCAAGAGATAGTTGAAAAATACGATGGTGACTCCTACAAGTATCGGTACTTTTTACTTAATTGTCTATCTGATAACTTTTATGATTATTATGATAGGACTTACTCTAGTGCAAATAAAATTTGGAAAGCATTGCAGAGTAAGTATAACACTGAAGAGGCGGGAGCAAAAAAATAGTGGCTAGCAGATTTTTTCGTTTCCAAATGGTGGACAATAAATCAGTGGTAGACCAAGCTCAGGACTTCATAATGATTGTTGGCGATCTCAGGTCCGAGGAAGTCAAAATTGGAGATAACCTTATTGCTTGTGGCATAATATATAAACTTCCACCTTCGTGGAAGGAATCCAGAAAACTATGCGTCATAAGCAAAAGGAAACTTCTTTTGAGACTTTGATAATGAGAATCCACATGGAAGAAAAAGCAAGGGGCCAAGATGCACTGTTGCAAACATAAGAGAACAACATCACACCAAAGGTAAATTTAACTTCTTCAAATAATGCTTCCCTTGAAACTAACAAAAATACTACTTTGAACCCTAGAAAGAAAAAATTCAAGAAAAATGACGATAGACATCCCAAGGACAATAATGGTGGAAACAACCAAGCAAAAAATCAACATGTAGAACAAAAAGGACCGTTCTTTGTTTGTGGCCAGAGTGGACATATTGCTCGATTTTGCAAATTTCAAAAATGTGGGCCTACACCTCAGGCAAACGTTATCGAAGAACCATTTGTGGAAATGATAAAATACATTAACATGGTGGAGAATATTGATGGGTGGTTGGATGACTCTGGTGCAAATCGTCATTGTCTGTTATGACAAAGATTGATTTAAAAAATATACTAATTTTGAGAAGCCCAAAATCATCATGCTTGGAGATTCACACACAACTCATGTACTTGAAATGGGAGATGTCGAATTGAGTTTTACTTTTGAAAGGGTTTTGATATTAAAATATGTACTTTATACTCCTTCTATAAGAAAAAATTTAATGTCTAGTTTTCTTCTTAATAAAGCAAGCTTCAAACAGATTATTGAATCTTATCAATATGTAATTGTAAAAAATAATGTGTTTGTGGGAAAGGGGTATGCATGTGAAGATATGCTCAAGTTGAATCATGAAATGAATAAAACATCTACTTCTGTTTATATGTTTTCTTCTACTAATTTTTGACATGCTCGTTTGTGTCATATAAATGATCGTTATGTGGAAATCATGAGTAGTTTAGGATTAATTCCAGTGATCAAAAAGAATTTTAAAAAATATTAGGCTTGTAGTAAAGCCAAAATCACAAAAATACCTCATTTTCAAGTAGGAAGAAAAATTGATTTATTAGAATTAGTTCATACTAATATTTATGAACTTGATGAAATTTTAACTCGTGGACGAAATAGATATTTTATCACTTTCATTGATGATTTTTCTAATTTTACATATGTTTACTTAATGAAAAATAAAAGTGATGCTTTTGATAACTTTAAAACTTTTTTTCAAGAAGTTGAAAATCAGTTTGGTAGAAAAATAAAAAGAATTAGAAGTGATAGAGACCGTGAATATGAGTCACATAAATTTAATTCTTTTGTTAGATCATTGGGTATAATTCATGAAACTACTCCTCCTTATTCTCCTGCATCTAACAGTATAGCAGAAAGGAAGAATAGAACTTTTCTTGAATTAACTAATGTCATGTTAATTGAGTCTTGTACACCTTTAAGTTTTTGGGGTGAAGCTCTTTTGACTGCTTGCTATTTGTTGAATCGTTTGCCTCATAAAAAGACCAAACTAACACCTTTTGAGTTGTGGAAAGGTCATAAGCCAAATTTAAGATATCTAAGAGTTTGGGGTTGCTTAGCCTATGTAAGGCTAATGGACCCTAAAATCTCTAAGTTGGGTAAAAAAGTTACTACTTGTGCTTTTCTTGGTTAAGCTTCAAATAGTACGGCCTATAGAGTTTTTAATCTTGACGATAGTGTGATAATAGAATCAGGTGATGCTATTTTTTATGAAAATAAATTCTCTTTTGATTCTAAAAATAGTGGGGGTCATGGGACTGAAAAAAATATTTTGTCATTACCTAGTTCTTCTACTTCTACTTTAAAAAATAAAAAAATGATGATTTTGAGTTAAGAAGAAGTAAACGACCTAGAGTAGAAAAAGATTTTGATCCTGATTATTATGTTTAACATTGGAGATGACCCTATCACTTTAAAAGAAGCTTTGTCTTCACATGATGCTATTTTTTGGAAAGAGACTGTAAATGATGAAATAGAATCACTAATTTTTAATAAAACTTGAAAGCTAGTTGATTTACCACTGGGTTGTAAAATAATTAGATGTAAATGGGTCTTACGTAAAAAATTAAAATCGGATGGGTCTGTTGATAAACACAAGGCTAGGCTAGTGGCTAAAGGTTTTAAACAACTAGAAGGCCTAGATTTTTTTGATTTTTTTTCTCCGATAACTAGAATTACATTCATTAGACTTTTAGTTACTATTGCAGTAATTTTTGATTTACAAATTCATCAAATGAATGTAAAAACTACTTTTTTAAATGGGGACCTAAATGAGGAGATTTACATGGTACAGCCCGAGTGTTTTGTTGAGGCAGGCCAAGAAAGCAAAGTATGTAAACTTAATAAATTCCTATATGGCTTAAAACAAGCACCAAAGCAATGGCATGAAAAGCTTGATTCCTGCATAATTGATAATGGGTTTAAAACAAATGAGTGTGATAAGTGCATATATCATAAGTCTTAGAATAATTCGCATGTTATTATTTGCCTATATGTTGATGATTTACTGGTCTTTGGCTCTAATATGAATATTATTGGTGAAACTAAAAATATTCTTAGAAGCCATTTTGATATGAAAGATCTTGGTGCGGCAAATTTTATTCTAGGAATAAAAATTACTAAAACATGTGATGGAATTTTCCTTGATCTGTCATATTATGTTGAGAAAATATTGTAAAGATATAATTTCCTTGATTGGAAGCATGTTGTAACTCCATTTAATTCTAGTGTTCACTTGTTTCCTGTTGAAAGTGAAAATGATGTTATAAATCAAAAGGAATATGCTAGCATAATTGAAAGTTTAAGATATGTAACTGATTGCATTAGGCCTGATATTGCATATGCAGTAGGAGTACTTAGTAGGTTTACTAGCAAGCCAGGTAATGAACATTGGCATGCTATAACGAGAGTAATGAGATATTTAATTAAAATGAAAAATTGTGGTTTGTTCTATAAAAAATATCCTACTGTACTTGAAGGCTTTTGTGATACAGATTGGAACACTTTATCAGATGATTCCTTATCCATTACTGGTTATGTTTTTACTTTGAGTGGTGGTGCTATTTGTTGGAAGTCTAAAAAGCAAATTATTAATGCTAACTCTACCATGGAGGCTGAACTAATTGTTTTAGCTTCATCTAGTGAGGAAGCGAATTGATTGAGAGATTTTTTATTTCAAATACTTTATTTTGAAAAACAAATTTCTCCTATTCTAATTTATTGTGATAACACCGCTGCAATTGATAGAGTTCAAAATCATTATTACAACGGTAGATTCAGACCTATAAGGAGAAAACACAGTAATGTGAGATCATATTTGACAAATGGTATCATTAATGTTGATTATGTCAAATCTTGTGATAATCTTACAGATCCATTGACTAAGGCCTTAGCAAGAGAAAAGGTTTGGAGCACATCGAGGGAGATGGGATTGAAGCCTATTGAATCTTGAGTCATATGTAAAGAATCTCAACCTTGGGACTAAAGATCCTATAACCAGGTTCAATGGGAAAAACGAATCACATGATGACTTGTTGTGAAAAATGCACATTTTTTATCTCTCCCTATGGTGTGAGTGCATTAACCTGTAATGATGGTGAGTGAGTTTAAAAACACTTAATGAAAATCTGTAGCTCATATGAGTGGGTTGCTAAATTATAGGAGCACTCTTGACGAATTTCACTTACGTGAGTGTGGAGGTAGGCCGCTTCCTATGAGAATTAGGCTCATTCTCAAAAAACACATATTAAAATCGGGATAACACAAGACCATAATGTGCTGGCTATAAAGCTCATGTCAACACACTGATTATTAAGTGTAAGCAGTAACTTTTTATTTTTCTTAAGCAGTCATAGTTCAAGTCTGAGACCACTATGACTCTAGAGTAAAAAATACCATTTTACTATGTAGAGGTTTAATGCACCTTCATTATGCATGTTAGTTTTCCTTTATCTAGTGGACTCTCTTATTAATATGAAATTGAGTGGGGAATTGATGGATTTAAGTATTTTAATATTAAATTTATTATATTTTAATGCTTTAAGATAATGACTTTGTCTATAACTATCCCACAAGTTCATCCGTTTGTAACTTGATAATGCAACTGTTAGTGTTTTTTCCACCAATGACATTGCATGCCAATTACAATTTATGGCCATTAAGGACAATTATATGAAGTTTCTTATTGCAGCAGTTAACTGCCTCTAGTGGTTACAATTGATGCCAATTATTTCATGCATTTATGCCATTTTTTGGCACGTTGCATGGCTGCAGCTTCAAAAAACTCCCATTTCATTTGTGTTATGAGTCACTAATCTCAATAGTTAGTGATGGTAGAATGTGAATATAAGTTTCATGTAACTCTTATAACATCCACCGTTATTCTACGTCTTTATTTTCGAAACCTTTGTAACTTCTATGTCATTCATCTATCACATTTATCTTTCTATTCATTGCATGGAAGATTTCTCACCTATAAATAGAGGTAGTTGATCTTGGGTGTATTTATACACCTAAGTACCATAACTTACTCATATTTTAGCTAAGTTTGGAGAACAAAGTGCCTAGTTTCTTATATTTTTACTCTACTTTTATGTAATTGAGCTAACCGATATGATTAGCATGATTTCAGGTATTAATGAGGTAGATGGAGACATAATGGGACTATGAAATGCGGATGGCATATGACATAAGAGAGAGTATCAGTCTGGACCAAATGTGGCGCCTAGAAACTATGTTCAAGACTAATTTATCATTTATAATTAGTTCAAGAACTTAGAAGGCAATTATGAGAGAAAAGATTATTAAAAAGACTTGATGCTGAATTTTTACCATTATTCATTATTCTGCATTATTTTTGCACTGAGAGTGGCGGCTTAGCACTAAGAGATAAACGCAACTTCTTCTTCTCCACCAGAATTGGATTTACTTTTTGGTATGATGAATATTTCTATTGTGATTCCCGTTTTATTCATGAGTAGCTAAGTTTATTAGTTAGGGTTATGAAAGCCTTGTAACATACAATCTATTACTTTGGGTTTTTGAATTCATCATGTATTGATCTGCTTATATCATACTCTCTTCGTTTATCTTGAATTCTCGTGATTGTAAACATAAAGGATGTGCCTTAAAACTCAACTTGTTCGATAGAAAAGTTGAGGTTCAGAAAAGAGGGTAGTGACAAGAAAATAGGATTTCCAACCCCTATTTCATATGTTAATGCCTTAATAAGATTAACTACTTGGAGATTTCGTATTATTTTTGTAAACACTTTTGATTCGAGAGAACTAAAATGAATTAGTTCTTGATGGTTGAGAAACACTAGGATTATGTTATTAAATACAATATGTTTTTCTTTAAGCACGATGCATGTATGAATTCGTAAAGCCCATAGTTAGAAAGTATTGAAAAACTACAAGGTGGACATAACTCTAGCTTGCTATTTTTTTGAATTTGAATACTACTACACATATCTCATCTTGTTAAACTGAAACCATTAATTTGTGAACTCAATCAAACCACCTTTTTGTTTTATGGAAACAAATGATTAAAAGTCAACTAATCTGCATACAACTTAATTAACAGCATATTTTCTGTGGGATTCAACCCCAACCTAGTTGGGTTATATATTTGAAAATGACCGCTTACGCTCTTGTAAGAGAGTTGTAATTTGGGTGTATCAGTAGTCTTGCATGGTTTTGATACACATACACACAAGATAATATAGAGTTCACAAAAGATAGTAAAAAAGAGAAAGGGAGGTGTTCTTATTGTGGAGCTTTGAACTCAACTCTTGTCCAGAGTTGTTGAGTTATTCTTTGAGAAGGCTATTGTATCCTGAAGGGGACAAATCAAGAAGATTACTGCTATACCGGTGAAATAATTTGCTACAGTGGGGTTGAATCTCCTTAAAGAGAGTGAGATATCTACGCCTCAGCCAAAGAAGAAGAAGATATTTTTTTTATTTTCTTCACTTGTAATTTTTAGTTGTAATTTTATTGTAATTTCACCAACAATATAGAATGCGAGGCATTTCTACAGACTAGCCTAGATAGCTTCGAAGTGTCTATGTCCTATTTATCAATTGAAACCAAATGGCAGGTGAGTAGAATTCATTATTAAATAAAAATGTACTTTCTTTATTTCTTGTACAAAGTATTCTTGAAATTTTATTATGTAGTTAATAATACGGAGTTAGAAGAAAGAACAATAGTTGCTAAACAAAGTGCACTTTATTATCTACAACCAATTCAACTAATTTTATGGGACAATTGTTTTCACTGGTAAAATATGTATAAAATTTCATTGCTGTCAATGGATCTCTTATAAAGAGTTGGGCACATGTATTTAGATGTAGACTGAACATCAACCCAATCTCGAAAAGTAAATAGAAAAGTACAAATTCATATCCTTCTCAAATCAAATATAAGGGCTTGGTACTCTCCGAGATTATCAAAATAAGGTTTCTCCAAGGTAAAGGAGTGTTGTCAATTTGAAAAACAAGGTCTTTAAACACTTCTTTATATAAACAGGTGCATGTATCTGTCTTATTCCATTTCAACGCTCCCTTTTTATATAAAATGACCAAGCTATAAATCAAAAGTCAGGTTCTTATGTTTATATCGAGAAATGTAGGGTGAGTTTCATTTGATACGTCAATGTAACTCAATGCATACTGCATAACATCATGTCCTCTTTTGTACCCCTATTAGATTGCTTTCTTGTGTCAAAAAGCATTCACTAATTTGTTTTTGATTGTTGAATTTGTCATCAGTCAAGTGACAAAAGTTATTTGTTTAGCTCTCAATATTTGAAGCCAACCCAACCTTATTACCTATTTATAGAATTGATACAAAACTTAAATTGAGGGTGACAGATGTGGCAGTTGTTAACTTTATAGTTACAATAGTAGGATTATGAGTCTATTTGATAATGTTCAATAAAATTAATTGATTATTAGCTAATAGATCATTATTATGAGTATAGATTGAGGAATACGTTGTTGTAAAGCTAATAAATAGATTTCATAGAATCTTATTTACTTGGATTTATTTTTTTGGCTGCCTCCGTGCTCCAAATTTATAAATAGATAATTCTATCTACTTATTTGATGTTTCCCTTTAATATGATTACTCAACATTATGAAATGAAAATTGTTCTTTTCTTTAACTTAGATAATTTTTTTATTAAGTTAAATGATTGATGTACCTATCTGGTAATGGAACAGATTACACTTGAGTCGCTTTTATTTTAGTTTTTCTGATTTTTTTTAGTTTGATTATGTTGCAGATAAACCTATTTATATATTTTCACTTCTCAGGATTGACATTAATTTTTTGTAAGAATAATTGCAGTTAATTTGATTTTACTTCCATGTGGTCCATGTATTGTAGGACTAGCCATCAAGAAGTCTACTCTTCTTTTAATTAGTATCTTGATCCGCCAAAAAGAATATGGCCTATAGTAAATTTCTTTGGTGTGTTCCTTCAAAGTACATGAATGATAAACTAGAGCTAAAAAGACAATATAATGCCAAGTAAGCGAATCACTTTTCTGGTGAGGGTATTGAACAATTCCAAAAGATATTATAAATAACTTCTTCAAATATAAAATTAGAATAGAGACAGAGCTGATGTTATATAGGAGAATGTGGAAAGGTAAAAAATAACTAAACGAACAAATGTAGAAATAAAAGCTTTGCTCAATTGGTAAGAGAATTTGTGTTAACCTTATTGATTATACAACTCAGAAATTGAGCTTGATTTTCTCCTTTAGCCTTGAGAAGATGTAATTTGGTATTAGTTTTATAAATGTCAACTTTTGTCTTCATCTTTATCCTGCTTCATGTTTTACAATGCAGGAAGTATCTACTTTTTGTTTGGAACTGTTTTGCTACTGGAAATGAAACCTCCTTTAGGTTCTCAAGATAATGATTCTGACTTATCTTCCTTTCCTTTTTTTTTTTTTCCATTTTACATCTTTTATTACATTTAAAAAGAAGTTGTGTAGAGTTTTGGGGACCGCTGCAATCACGTAAAAGGTAATTTAGATGTCTTTCATGTTGTTGTGCAGTATTAAAGTTATAATAGCTAATTGTACAAAATGTTTACCTTAAGTGTTTATGAACCCTTTCAATTTGATGAAAGTAATTCCTGTGTTGGATATAAGAAACGACATCAACAACAACATTAATAAACTTTCCAAAAACATTATTGTATCCTCTCAGATTCTTCAAAAGTACACTATTTTTTAAGGATCTGATACACACCCGTTATAATCTAAATACCATATTTATTATCTATTGATATGCCAAATAACTTATACCAACGAATTTCAAATGTATATCTAGTTCTAGATTTTCAATGTTATTTATTATCTTGTGTTGTTCTTCTTGTAGTGAGTTTTTAAAATTATATAAACTATCACATGTACTTTTATCTAAATTTTCTAAGGTTTTTTCTATCCATATTAATTTTTCTTTTAGATTTTCCATTATTTTCCTAATTCGGTTTCTATAATTTATTTCATTATTTAGATTGTCTTGATTTTCTCTAGTTTTTCTAATATATTCTAACATCTTTTAATCTGTATAATATCCTTCTGGGTAAATTTCTTCGTATAACTGTTCTAGCCAATTTATAGTTTCAATTTCGTAGTCTATTACTTTTTCGAATATTATTTTCTTAATATCTATAATTTCTATATTTTTAAGTATATATAAGATTAAAACTTTAAGATAATCTAAATGATCTATCTTTAAAATTGGTTTTATTATAATATTTTGTAGTTGTTTGTTTTAGCCTTAGTAGTTCTTGCATATTTTTATTGAGAAATTCTATGTATTTTATATCTTTATTTTCCATGTATTTGTCTATATTTATTTTTATCTGTTTTTCTAGTAACTGTATGTTTTTCATGTAATTTATCATCGTAAGTATTTATAAGAGTAGTTAGGTAGATATGGTATATAATTTACTCTAGTCATGTAATATTAACCAAAAGCTTTTTCTAATATGATTTTTCTTATATCTACTACTTTTATATTTCTAAGTGCATACAAAATAAGTATTTTAAATTTATCTACCATCACATCAGATAAATAATTATTCATTTTCATAAAATTGCTTTTTTCAAAATATTCCCTTCAACTATGTACATAACAAAATATGGTCATCTTAGCTTACTATATACTAGATTATTCTTAAATAATATGTTCTTCGGTCACTATTAACATGGTAATCCGGATACTTTTTCCCTTAAACAGCGCCTCTACTCTGGTTACTCCCCGCCATGGCTTCTTGCCTCATTAGTTTCACCTTTAGGATGGCATAGTCCTTAGGGATTTTTTTCCGTTTCCGCTTTGTTAATAAACTTCTTAACATATTATTCTTCGAATAATTCTACAATAAAGTAACTAATATGAATTTATTTTATCATATCATGATTGTTGGGAATTATGAATTTAGCTATTCATAATCATAAATAAATATACTTGTTCGGGTAGTTTTGATATTTCTGAAGTTTGTTCCTCCATAGCATTTTCCATTGAAATATGTCTATTTAATTAACTGAGTAAAATATTTGTTGTGGAATGGAGAGAATGTTTGCTTCAACGCATGAAGGCTTGCACGCATGAAGGCTTGCCTTTGCAATGCCTTCTGCTTTCTTTATTTATAGAACAAAATCTGAACCAAATTTCTACAAATCTTTACACGTTTTTAAAATGTAAAACAAAAAGCTAAAAAGTCAAAAAAAAGGGGTTAGGCTTCTAACTAGCCTACTAGCCTTTTCTTACAAATCTACAAATCTAATTATTACATCTTACGTAAAGTCTAAACAATAATTCAAGACTTTGTACAATAATTCAATAATATCTTGTCTCCGTTGATTTTGTCATATCTGCTATATCTCCATTATTGCTTCTTATCTTATCTTTCCAGTTGGCATTTTGTCTTCTTTTATTCTAGATGTACTTCTGGAATAATATTATCTTCTCCATTACACCTTGAACATTGGTGATCTGGATATTTGTGTCCAATTATTTTACAATATCTTGTCAGTAGTCCGTCTGAAATAAATCCTTTTTTTATTGCTCTTGCGGTAGATTGTTTTTCTGGGTTGAGTAGCGTCATTATCCATTGTCTGACATCTTCCATATCTGCTTGTCGTAGCTCTTTTGAATTTGAGTAAATCATTTGATGATCTCTTGAATAATAGCTCCATATTGGGTTTCCATTAGTATAATTATTTGCTAGTTCTTGGATAATCGTAGCTAGTCCAATAAGTCGTTTGTTTGCGTAGAAATCCGGTATCTCAATTCTGGGTATCTCTGGTTGCTGTGTAATATCTTCTGGTATGATCATATCTCTAGTTAGTCCTATCTTTACAACTTGTATAACTGGTTTTATTTCATCATATAGTATCTCTGCCGGTGCTGTATAACATTTTATATAAAATAGATTGCCTTTTGTGATCCTTTTGTAGGTAGTGAATATTTTGTATAATTCTTCCATAGCTGTTAATTCTTCTCCGTCTTGGGTATATATGGTGTTTAATAGTCCATAGTCAAAACAATTTTTTACTAAGCTTGAGTTAGTTTTGGGTTGTGCAATTAGTTTGTTATATCCTTGTAATTTTTGGGTTATATAGTTGGTGTTTGGTTCTTTGATGTTTGTAGCTCTGGGGTTATGGTTTAGAAAAGTTTGTACTCTGTATATATTTTCTATGTATTTCTGGACGGTGTAGTCGTAAACTTTTTTGTCTTGGTTTAGGCTATCTCGGTATGTGTTAACTTGTGGGGGTATGAACAAGTGGTCTTTTTGTGTTTTTGGTGTAAATGGTTTTTCAAATATTTTATTCATATTTACATTCTGGTATCTTGGTCGATTAACTCCTTTGCTTGTACCTGCAGAAGTAGATTGATAAATGTTATGGGTTTTATGGAGTATCCCAACGTCTCCTTCTAGCTCTGGAACTTTAATGTCTTCCGATCGACATGGCTCTGCACACTGCTGAGTTAGCTGATTTGTAGCTATAGACTTCAGTTTATCTTTATTAGTCTTTAGCTTTTCTATCTCATTACCCATACTGTCCACTTTCATTGAAAGCGTAGTTAGGGTGTTAAGTATTTTTTCTAGAGTATCTTCTTCTATTATTTCAGTCTGTGTAGCTTTGTCTTGATATGTAATCTGCAATAACATTTTTGTTAGTACTGATCACTTCAATTGTAAATGTGAAATTTAATATATTCAAAACTAGTCTTCGAATCTCTTTTGTTGTAACTGAATTTTGTATTTTCTTTGTTAACCACCAGCGTACCTGTGTATTATCTGTTCGTACAATAAATTTGTTATGTACAATATATGGCTCAAATGCTAATAAACATTTATATAATGAACATAATTCTTTCCTATTTATTTTCCATTTTACTTCTGTCTTATTGAACGTACCTGAGTAGTATCTACAATGGTGTTCTATTTTTTCTGCTTCATATCGATATTTAAGTACTCCTCCGTAACTATGTTCACTAGCATCTGCTTCTACTATATATATAAATTTCCTATTTTCATCTGAAAATTGTAATTTTGGTAATTCTTTACAAAGTAATTTTATTTTTTGAACTTGTTTTTTATCTTCTTCATTATAGTTATATTCTACATCCTTTTTTAATTTTTTCTGTAGTGGTTTTAAAGTTTCTGCTAATTTTGGAATATATTCTCTTACTTGGTTTACTAATCCTAAAAATGATTGTAATTTCTTCTTTGTATCTAATTCTTCTTTCGAATTTATTATTTTTTGTACTATATGTTGTTGCATTTTTACTCCACTTTTATCTATTTGTATTTCTAAAAATTCTATCTGGTTTTTCATAATTTCAGCTTTCTTTTCGCTTAGACTTATTCCCGATTTTTCTATTATATCTGTAAACTGCTCTAATAATTTTAAATGTTCTTCTTTGATTTTTGTATATAATAATATATCATCTATGTATACTATACAATTAGATAATTGTTTAAAATAATTATCCATAAAATGTTGATATCTACCTGGTGCATTTTTATATCCAAATGGTAATACGTTCCATTCATAAAATCCTTGTGGTACCGTAAATGTGGTTAATTCTTTAGATTCTTCTTCTAGTTTTAGGTGGTAAAATCCTGATTTACAATCGAATTTGCTAAAATAATTATATCCTTGTATTTGTCTTATTTTTAATATCTTATTTGGTATTGGATAATTATATGTTATAGTTTTTGCATTTAAATTTCTATAATCAATTACCATCCTACTTTTTCCTCTTTTTTGTTCACTATGTTTATTTAATATAAATGCTGGACTATTATGTTTACTATTACTTTTTTGTATATATTGTTTTTCTAATAATTCATCTATATGCATTTTAAATTCTTTTAAATCGTCAAAATTATATGTTAATGGTTTTTGGGTTATTATGCTATTTTTATCTATTAATTCAATTTTTATAGTAGTTTTATGTTTTTCCCATCCTTTTAATGGATCTTCAATATATAATTGTTCTAATTTTTTCTGAATTATTTCTATTTTATTTATTGAAAATATAGTTATTTCTGTTTTATTTATCGAAAATACTACTAGTTCTATTGTATCTTCAGTATTTTTTATATTTTCTAACTTTTGTGTAATTTTTTCACTTCCTTTTATCCAATCAGTTTTCTTTCTTATTTTATTATTAACTCTTTTTGCTCTTACTTTCTGCTTACATGGTGTTGTAAACCACCAGTCTGTTTTGGTTATTATATGTGGGTATAATTTATCTAAGAACGACATTCCTAAAAGTATATCTTTTGATGTTAATTCATAATTATAAATTTCTTCTATTGTTAATATCTTATCCCATACTTGTATTTTTACATTCCTAGCTTTATAAGTAATTAGGCTTCCTTCATTATTAAATCCTTTAACTATTATTGGTGTTTTAAATTTATCCCATTTACTTTCTGGTAAGCAATTATATCTACATAAATTAGCTTCTGCTCCTGTATCTATCATAGGCGTATAATATTTACTGTAATATCCTTCTACTACTATCTTCATTAATACATATATCTTCATTTCATGTTAAGGCTCTTTTTAAGAATAATTTTTCTTTGTTATATGTTAAGGTTAATTGTGTATGTTCTATATTGTATGATTTTACTTGTTCTAACCATTTTATTCCTAATATTATATCTGCTTTTTGCATTTCTTCCTTTACTTCGAATTCTATTTTTATTTTTCTAACTCCTATTATTATTTCTTTTTCTGCTATATTTTTATTATTTATTAAACTTCTTGGTAGATCTGGGCGCATATCATTATCAGTCTTTATTTCTTCTTTTTTTACTAGATATTTTGCTATATAATTTTCTTCTTGTCCTGTATTCGAAAGTATTAGATATTCTTTTTCATTTATTTTTCCTGTTATGTAATATTGGTTTAAATTACTTATTGAATTTGTTTCATAACTTGTTCTTTTTTATGAGCTTGATGATTCTGGTTTTTCATTAGCTATTCTTTTCGTTGTACTTATTCTATCATTTACTATTTCTAAATTTTCTTCTGTATCTATGTCTCTATAGCTATAATCATTATAATCTATTGTTTTTACAATTTGTTCGAATGGGCTTTCTATTCGTATTTTGTTAATCTTATTTTTTCCTGTTTTTTTATGTTTTGTTGTTAATACATATAGATTTTTGCATCTTGCTGTAAATATTTTACTTTCTGGGGTTAATTCTATTCCTGATATTTTCCAATATAATACGAGTGATTTATCTATATTTCTATCTATTACTGCTACTGAATAATTTGCACTTATTATAAATTTAAATTTTTGGTATATTAGATTTCCTTTTACGACAGTTATTATGCTTTTTTCTATAGGTTTTATAATTCTATCATCTGCTAAATATAATTCTATTGGTGTATCTATTCCTTCTCTAAAACATGCTTTTATTAATATCTCTGTACCTCCAAGGTGTACATATTTTATTGGATCTCCTTTACTTTTTATTTCATTTATTTCTTTATTAATTATTCTTTTTGTTACTAGTGGTATACTAGCTTTGCCTTTTGCATATCTGCAGTCTATTACATGTTTTTTTTGGCATACTACATAATATTCATCCTTTTTCCTAGTAAAAATATTTTTTATTGTTGGTATTTAAAATATTTTCTCTACACTTAAATCTAATTCTTTTCCTTTTATTTCATCAAATATGTTACTGTCAAATATTAGTTTTTGTTCAGTTCTTTCGTCATTTAAATATTCTTCCTTTGTTATTATTTTTATATCTTCTTCAGTCATTTGATTCATATATTTCATTATCTGTTTCGTTTTCTGAAATTTCATATATACTATCCTCACTTTCTAATTCATAATCTATACAATCTATCTGCATATATTCTGTATTATTTATTTTTATTTCTGATATTTGTTTATTTTTTGGATTTTTAGGTAATTTACAATCTCTAGCTAAATGTCCTAACTTTCCACAATTATAACAAGTACATTCTTTTATAGATTTCTTCTTTTTATATGGTCTTTTGTATTTATAATTTTTTACATAATATCTTTTTCTTGATTTCTTATATTTATATTTTGATTTTTTATATTTTTTATATTTCTTATGTCTTTTTCTTTTCTTATAATATCTTTCGTCACATCCAAATTGGGGTGCTATTTTATTTTTGCAACATGTTAAATTCCTTATTAATGTTTTTTCCATTTTTAATTCTTCTCTATATTTTTCACATAAGTTTCTATACCATTGTTGTAAAAATTTTATTCTTGCTCCTAACGTATCTACTATTTTTGCTTCTTCCCAACTTTTTATTATTTTCGAACTAAATGGCTCAGGTAATTTAGTAAAATATAATTTTCTTATTTCTTTACTTTCTTTTATACTATATGGTCCTTTGTAATAATATTCTTTAAATGCGCAAGTATATTCATCTATATAACACATATTACATATTGCTACTTTTAACATTAAATTTCTATTTGTATCTTTTTCTTCATCTTGTTCTTCTTCTATTGTTGTCGTACTACCAAATTCATCTTTTATAGCTGTTTCATATTTTTTTAATAATTCTATAGGGGTTAGTTTAGTTATTGTTGATGATGTTCCTTCTATAGGTTTATTAGTTCTTAATACTTTCTTGCTATTTTCGGTTAAATTTGAAAACCATAGTTTTACTGATCCTATTAGTGTTCTTTCTATATATTCTGGTGCATCTGTTATATTTATATTATTATCTAATAATTGTTTTGTCATATATCCTATCCATAATTGTATTATTTTTTCTGTATCTATTACACAGTCTAGGTCTAAAAAGTTATAATTTTTATTAATTATTTATTTTGGTGTCCATTTGTCATATTCATTATATTTTTTAAACTTATTCTTATAATATATAGGTTTTCTTATTTCTGTTGTTTTAGGTATTATATTTTCATCTTCTTTTTTATCAAGAGTATTTATTTCTGTGTAGGTACTTTCTAAATTTTCCTCATTAATTTCTTTTTGTTTTTCATTGATTTCTAAATTTTTTGTATTTGTTAATATTTCTGTATATGTTTCACTATCTTCGGAATCATAATTGTCTGTCTCTGTCTCTTCGACATCTATATTATTTATTTCTAATTCTTTATTTTTTATTTCCAATTTTTCCTTAAATTGATTTATCTCGTATAGTAATTTTTGTTCTCTATCTTTTTCTTCTTTTTGTTTTTGCCTTTGTTCATACAGCTCTTTTAATATTTGTAATTCTTTTTCTAACTCAGCAATCCTATTATTTTTAGTTTCTTCTATTTTTCGTATTTCTTCCGTAGTTTATTGTTTTATTTTTTCTATTTCCTTTTTCCTATCTATCTCTTCATTTTCTTTTTCTATTCTTACCATTGCTGTTAATTTATCTTCTAATTTTAATTCTTCTTTTTCTAACATTAGATATAAATGTTCACCTATTTTCTTATATCTTCTTCCTAGATTAGAAAATACTATTTTTATTTTTGATCTTTCGTGGTTTTCATATATTTTTTCATCTATTATAAATTCTTCTTTGTTCATTTTATTGTGAATAGTTCATGTTGATATATATATTCTAAACTATCTATTTGTGATTCTAATTTTGATATTTCATCTTTTTGTGTATTTATTGAATTTTTACTAACTCCGGCAAATATATTATCATGTAGTCTTTTTATTCTTATTTTTAATTCTTTACGTTTTTCAGAAATAATTTGTTTTAATTCTTTGTATTGTTGTACTTTATTCATTTTAAATTATATTTATAATATCTTGGCGGATATTTAAATCTAATTTTATCATAATTAGGTAGTACGTGTTTCATTCTCCTAGATTTTAAATGGATTATTAATTTTGATTCAATACTAGATATTAATGTAATTAAGTAGGCTAATCTTTGTGGGTTTTCTTTTGTTTTATTTAGACTTATATATTCTGAATAATTACTAATTAAAGATTCTTTAATTTTTCTAAAAGCTTCTCTATTTTTAAATGGTCTTCGCACAATTAATTTAATAATTTATAGGTAAATCTAATAACTCTAACATATTAATAACTCTAATAACACTTCTAATAACTTTAATAACACTAACATATATCTCAAACTGCAAATCAAGAACGACAGCAGAACATAATTATATCTAATTTACCATTGATAAGGCAAAAATTTATTTCGAAATTGTTCACTTACCATTTCCCATCTTAATAAAAAGTTTATTTTTTTAGTTCTATGGATCATTTTGAAATTGTTCACTTATGATTATCTATCTTAATAACAATGATTTTCACTTTTTCAATTCTCTTCCTTTGATAAATAGATGCATCTACAAAATATCATATTTTATGTACGGCACTTCTGGCCATAGATCTAACTTTCTGATGTTGTATTAGCTTCTATTCACTTACATTGTTTGGTAATACAAGTGATAAGGTGCATATATATATTACTACTCTATAGAAGTGCGAGTCAGCAGTCAGCTCAAGCAGGCAGTTGGCGGTTATCGTACGTGCTTCCAGTAGTCTGTTTGCTCCATAATTTTACTATATCATTCTTAATTAATTATTATATTCTTTTTACGTGTTTAAAAATTAATAATATTTAATAAAAAATAAAATAGACATTTATGACATATCTGCTTCAGCTGCTTCCATCGCAATTTTACTATATCACCCCTAATTAATTATTATAAGTCATCTAAGTATTAAAAAATTAATAGTATTTAATAAAAAAATGTAAAATAAATATAAAATGATAAATTATTTTTTGGTGTTTTAAATTAATTTGACATCTTATATGAGACACACTTAATTTTTTCTTACAAGTATAATAATCTGTTATATCACCTCTAATTAATTATTATGAGTCATTTAAGACATATCTGTTTCACTACTTCAATCGTAATGTTTGATTGACTCTGTAACGACCCCCTCCCCCCCTCTCCCCGATCATTTGTGAATTTTTTTCATCTTCTCTATTTTAGTGCTCTATGTAGTTGGTGTACGTGAATTATAACTCACGGAATAAGTAGTCTCAATGCTTGAGGTGTTTAAAAGTTTTGGATATTTTAAATAATTTGTTAATTAATAAATATTAATGGGTAAAAATAGTAATTTATTTACTTACGTGGTTAATATAAGAATTGAAGTAAGTAGAAAAGATTTACCCTATATAACAATAATATAATACCCCAAAAAATGTAACACAGAAGCAGTGGTTGAACGCAGCAGTTACAAGATTCACACGAAGGGTTGAAGGAATTCTCGATATTCATCAGGTTAGCCGCTTGATAAATTATTAATAGTGTTATTTTTGTAGGCATGAGGAGGTAATTGTAGTAATGAATATGGTGTTAAGTAGTGCTGGTGGTGTTAAGCAGTTGTTAATTGGAATCGGGTAATAAAAGAACCAATTACTTAAGAATGGGAAAGTGATAATGGCCAATAGAATTGGCCAATTACGGGCAAGACTTTGGTAAGCCATTTATGGCAGGACTTTAATAAGCCATTTATGGCAGCTTTAATAAGCCATTTAGGGCATTGGAATGCGAATAAGTCCAATTACAGCATATGTTGTAGGGATCCGTACAACGATTATGTTTTTCTTATTATTTAATTATTATTTTTCTCTTTCCTTTTTTTTTTTTGTAATTTACTTCATATATTGAAAAGATTGTGGTTTAGGTCTAGAATTTTTAGAGTAAGAATATATAAATTGGGGTTATTAGATTCATATTTTTATACGAATTATATTTTTTGAACAGATTTGGACTTTTCAAAAGCTTTACGAAAGGGCAAGAACTTGGCAAATTAGCTTGCGTTTGAATTCTTCGGTTGAGGTAGGTTATGGTTTAATTGGAGTTTAGATTCGACTTAATTGCGTGTATACTCCTAAATTGGATACTTGTTGATTGGTATTTGAACATGCTTGAAAATATTGATGTTTGAATTATTGATGCGTGTATAAATGATTATTGAAAATTTACTTGATAAAATTGTCTTATGACTTTAAGTATACTTGTAAACTTGATACATTGTGTTGTATGAGGTTGTGTAAATGTGATATTGATAATACTTGTTTATGTTGGATCGGGTACCACGCCGATACGGATATGTATATGTTGGATTGGGTACCACGCCGGTACGGATATGTATATGTTGGATCGGGTACCACGCCGGTACGGATATGTATATGTTGGATCGGGTACCACGCCGATACGGATATGTATATATTGGATCGGGTACCACGCCGGTATAGATATGTGTATATGTTGAATCGGGTACCACGCCGGTACAGTACATGAACATATATTGTTCCCTGCAGGTCATGACTATTTGGGCAAAAATAAGTCCACTAGCATGTGTGTACATATTGTGTTGATTCTGTGGATGTTTATAGTATGGTTGATACTCTTGATGGTTATGTAACTTGTTTGTGAGCACTGGTTGACCTGTTATTGTTGTTGTATTATTGATTAATTGAATATTTGTTATGTGACGATGCCTATCTACTTGTTATTTGATTTATGTTGTGTACATGCTATTAAATTGAGTTGGCCTATCATACCTACCAGTACATAGTGGTTTGTACTGATACTACCATGTATTCTTCTTTTATTGAGTGCAGAAAGTGTTCTAGAGGCTCAGACATGACCTACCTCTAGAGTTTGATAGCAGATCTTGATCCAAGGGTGAGCACTCCGTCTCCAGGCTACCATGGGTTATCTTATTTATTTTTGTCCATCTTTCAGCCAATGAAACATTCTTTATTTACTTTATTTTTTGATATCACTTTAGAATGATCTTTGTTTGTAGTTCTTGTACAATGACTTTCACGTCTTGAAAATTTTAGTAAGTAGTTTGTTTGACTTCCGCATTAATAATGATTAGTCCTGAATTATTGTTATTATGTTGATTTTATAATAATATCATCTTAACTTTGACTAAGTGATTGGGTAATGATTCGATTTAGATGGTTCTCCTATAGGAAGATTAGTGTGGGTGCCACTCATGACCATTTGGGTCGTGACAGACTCTCAAAATTATATCAGTGTCGCTTAAATTGGAATAGAAAAAAAATATTATAAATCACAATAAACAAAAATTTAAATTATTTTAAGAATATAATTGACTGTTAATGCTACAAAAGTTAGACCAAGGAGAGTATTATAAATTACAATAGCTAACAATTTAAAATAGTAAATTAGAATGTCAAAAAGTGTTATAAATTACAATAGTTAACAACTTATAAAAATCTAAAAATATATTAAAAATATAATTGATTATCTAAATTTTATTTGTGTCACATAAATTGAAACAAAAAAATAAAATATATTGACACGTCCCCTCATACCTACTAATTTACTACTAATAATGAGGGGCAATAAGAAGGCATGAGGTCGACATGCCTGCTTGTGCTGCCTGCTTCTACTTCAATCGTAATTTAACTATATCATCCATAATTAATTATTATAAGTCATCTAAATATTAAAAAAATAATAATATTTAATAAAAAATATAAGATATATACTTATACTTATACAACTAATAATAAGGGGCAAGAAGCAGGCATGAGGTTGATATGTCTACTTGTGTTGTTTGCTTCAGCTACTTCAATCGTAATTTAATTATATCACCCATAATTAATTATTATAAGTCATATAAGTATTTAAAAAATATATATATAAATAAAATGATAAATTAATCCTTGATGTTTTGTGCTGACTGCTTCAGATGCTTCAATCGTAATTTTACTATATCAACCCTAATTAATTATTATAAATTATCTAAATATTAAATAATTAATAATATTTAATTAAAAAAGGTAAAATAAACATAAATTTTATTTGTATTAAATGAGAAAATACATTATTTCCACCCTAAACTAAATTAAAAAGAATTATAAATAAGCCAGGCATGGTATGCAATACCAACCTGCATGACAAGCTAACAAGAAGCTTTGAGCAGTGTGTTGATATTAGATTAGACTTTGAACAAAAATAGTTGAAAAAGATGATGATAACTAGAGCTTTAGATTGTTGTTGGAAGCACACCACTCTTCTGTCGGTTAAATAGAGCTACATTGAACTTTCTATTTTTAAAACGTCTTCTATTTATGATATTTATCCATTGATTTCATTGCAAGCATGTCAATGTTCCCGTGCTTCTACATTCTACTTTAGGTATACGCGCCCCGCGTGTACCTCATTTTAATAAGTTCAAACGTTTTATTAAATAAGATATTTATTTAAATAATAAAGAAAAATATAATAATTAGATTTAACATCTTTTAAACATGCAAAGATAAAAAAAAATTATTTAATTAAACCTAACATTTAGCAAAAAAAAAAAATAACCTTAAAGTCAATCAAAATTTATCTTCCACCTAGAAACTACAACAAAACAATACGATGATAGAGATAGCAAAACAATACAATTAAATCTAACATTTGCAAAAGAAGTTTCCTCAAACTCGATCGACATTCATCTATCACCTGTAAACTACAACAAAATAATTTGATAATAGGGATTTCATAACAATACAACAAAATCTAATCTTTATACATACAAAACAAAAAAAAAATTTAAAGTAGAGATATCAAAATAATACAATTAAACCTAATCTTTACCTAAAAAATTTTTCAAAGTCGACCGATATTTATCTACCACCTGTAAACTACAACAAAATAATACGATGATAGAGATATCAAAACAATACAATTAAACCTAACCTTTGCAAAAGAAATTTCCTCAAACTCGATCGACATTCATCTACCACCTGTAAACTACAACAAAATAATACGATAATAGAAATATCACAATAATACAATAAAATTTAATCTTTATACATACAAAAAAAAATAAAGTAGAGATATCAAAACAATACAATTAAACTTAATCTTTACCTAAAAAAAGATTCAAAGCCGACCTATATTTATCTACCACCTGTAAACTAAAATAAAATAATACGATAATAAATATATCAAACAATACAACTAAATCTACCTTTTACACAAAAAATTCATAAAATTATTATTTTAGTAGAAACCACAAAGTTAATAACGAAAATTTGTTATTCATGATCAATAAACCAATGTCATAGAAAGGGAAATTTAAAACCTAGAAACAACAAAGTCACATTGTAGATTCAATAACGAAAGTTACATATAAACATGAAAAGATGTTTCGTTATTCTTGATTAATAAAAATAACGTAATACAAAAAAAAATTCAAAACCTGAAAATTAAATCAATACATTATATTAGAGATCCAATAACAAAACTATTTACAAAAATAAAAGAATGATTTATTAATAATGATCAATAAAATCAAAACAGAATATAAATAAAAATTTAAAATCTAGAAATCATAAAGTTACCCAATAATAAAGCTACGATAAAAAAATTTTATTACACAAACAAGATATCCGTATACTCCTAAATTAAAATATTACTATAACAAAAGAAGAACAGTCCTTACATTAAAAAAACAAAACCTTTTTTTTCTTGAAAAGTTCACCTACCCTTTTCAATTTGGAAAACTCACTGCATTTAATTTTTGCAACAAATTTTTTTGTTTTTTCTTTTGGGAATCTTAACATGTTTTATGTAAAAATAGTTTCACCAAATTTTTAAAAATATTTAGAACTTTAATTTATATAGAACTTGTTTATATTGCCATAAATTTAGGAATTCAACTAAAAGTAGAAAATCTTCTCCATTTAATTCTTTTATAGAGTTATTATAGTTAATATTCAATATTATAAATTGAAGAAAAACTATAAAAAGATGAGTTTGTCTATAGTAATGTCTTTTAATGAAGCGCAAAATGTTCAAATCACTTTTTTAAGGGTCTTCACACTTTTAATATACTATAGATACTAGTTTAGTATGTGCATTTCGCGCGTATATTTAATGTTAAAGGAAAAAAGATTACATATATTTATTTGTAAATATTTAAAACTTGTAGTTACAAAATTACACGACGTTGTTAGTGAAAAACATAATTTAATGTTTAATATAGTATCGAAAATGCAGAATGTTCCGGTTAAAGTTATATTAAATGCAACATTATATTCAATTAAATCACTTATATGTACAATAAAATAGATGCAAACGCTAATATCGTTAATTTGAACATAATAAAAGCAACAATATACCTAATCTAATTCCAAAAGTGAAATTTGAAGAAAGTGAGATATACACATATTTCAAAGTTAGAAAAGTTATTTATGATAGACAACAAAATAATAAAATAGAAACAAATTTAAAACAGATGGTAATACTCATCGAAGAATCAACATTAATGCAAACATCTTATTTTTTGGCCGACTCATTGTTGGCCTTTGTAGCAGAATCAAAGATTTTTTGTAATTTTCTTTCTAGTGAGAAGCTCCTCCTCATAATCATTATTCGCCTTGATTTTTCCTGTAATTAACTATATGGTTAATATTACACATCAGATATACACCAAATGAAGGTCAAGTACTTTTTTGCTAATGCAACACAATTCAAAATTGCTGAATAATTGACTAAAAAATATATAAACGCCATATTCAACAACAGAATAGTCGGTGCTCATTATGCAAAAAAAATGTATAAGATAACTTAGATTAAACTCTCGATTTTAGATATTGCTTGTTTCAATATGTTTCAAATTGACTTTTATGTTGTCTTAGGTGTATTACATGAGTTACTTCATTCTCAGATATATGTAAACAAAAATTGCTTGTCTCTTCCCCACATATTATTTTGTTCCTTAATTCTCCTAATATTAAATATAAATATCTAATTTCTTTCCATAGATTTATTTTGTCAATTTTTTTCTCATATATTTTAGGAACTTATATTTAAAGAAATTATTATATACTCAAAGTTCTATATAAGCTTAAGTTGTAAAATTTTTAATAACTGAAAAAATCGTCTCACCGTACTTTATTTAAGGTAAATCATAATTTTTTTAGGTAAACTATAATTAATTTAGTATCTTAAACATTAGCATCGAATTCATCTAAGTAAAGATTTGACAAACAAAATTTCAGTTTAATTTAAAGTCCTATATATTAGAGAAACAATTGAAAGACTACTTTTTCGATGCAAAATTTATTTTAAAAGATCAAAAAAAAAAACATAAAATTTTACTTGATATCAAAAGGTCATCATTCAGATTTTTAAAACTCTATCAAAATGAACTTTTGAAAATAATTAACACTATAGTACTCATCTTTACATGACAAAAAAATTCTAGGATCTTCTCTCATGTATATTAACATTATATATATATAAATTAAAAATTCTAAAATATATGAGAACAAAAAAATATAATAAGAATTCTAGGATTTTCTCTCATGTATATTTTTTTCCTTACAATTTATTCGGAATTTCAACTACTAATTAATTAATTAATCAATTCTGTCATGTTTTGGTCTGAGGTGTTGTGTGCTCAGAGAATTTCTTACCGTGGTAAAACTCGGACTTGAAGAATTCACATGATCTATCTTAATTAATTTTTAGGTTATTTGTATATTAAAATATATTGCTAGATTTGTTTGAAATTATTTTATGAGAATATGACATTAAATAGAAGGATGTGAAGGACACAAATTAGGCTAAAAGGTTAGTAGGTCGAAACATCTTATATTGTGTAGTTGAACACAACACATTGGATCCATATAGAAATGTTGATTACTAAAGGCTATATTTAAAATTTCTCTAAGAAGAAAAATAGAAGCAAAAGAAGCAATTGTATTAACGACTTCTTCTCTGAGCCTTGAAATGGAGTCTTTCTTGATGTATAGCCTTTTGACTACTAATTTAGCATCCTCGCGATCTTTCAAAAAATGAGGCAAGAGAATTTTCGATAAATTTATCGATGGAAAAATATTACCAAAATTATAGATTAAGAAATAAATCTTATCTTGAGGAATCCCTAATCTGCACACTTTAGTCCACTCTTTAATAAAAGTGAAAGTTGTGAAACCATCCATTCCAGTGTGTGCATGTCTCATTGATAGAGCCAAGCCACCACACTCAAAATTCTGTGATTTGGACAATGACAAGCATAATGAACAAGTTAAATGTCATCTACATTTCAAGTATCTTGAAGCCAACAAAGGATGCAAGGTTGATATCCTTGTGTGCTTTCTCAAGAAATTCATTAAGCTTACTATTTGCCTTAACTTTTACAAATTTAACCCCTTGATCTTTGCATGATATCAAGTCATTTCCAACGATAAATATGCATAGGATAAACATGATAATAGGGATATTTCAAAAAAATATAATTAAAACTAATCTTTGCACAAAAACCCTCAAAATTCGATTGAACATTCATCACCATATGTATTAAGTAAAAATTGAAATGTCTTGATTACCTCAAGGCCCGATCAAATATTCATCTACCACCTATAAACTACAATAAAACAATATGGTAATCGAGATATGAAAATAATTCAATTAAACCTAATTTTTACACAAAAGATCCTCAAAGCTTGACTGAACATTCATCTACACCTCTACTAAGTAGAAAAACAACGTATAAAAATAAAATAAAAACTACAACAAAATAATACGATAACCAAGATATTAAATTACTTACTCGTGCCTAATCAAGCATACGTGCTTTGCACGTGACACATTTTTGTTTAAGTGAATTATCATAAAAAACCACACATCTAATCTAACAAACTAACACTAAATAAAAAATAATCTTGCTCTAGCATATGAGAAGATAATCAACTAATTAGAATTAATGTTGCACATATTTTTTGTACAAATCTCTTATTATTCATGTATGAATATTCATGAAGACTTTCAATATTTATATGATTATTTTTTAAATTGAGTTATTTTCTATTTTTTTTTATTTTACGGATATTTTTTTAACTGAGTCCTTTTCTAATTCTCCTATTTTAGGAGTCTTTTTCTAATTGGGCATGAAAAATATTAATTGATTCTTTTTTTCAAACTTTTTATTTTTTAGGGTTTACTATATATTTTAGGAGAACTTAATTTTTGAATTTTAATTAAATAATAATCGAAGAAAAATAAGTGAAAAGACGATTTTGTATAATGTAGAGTTATTTAATAAAGGGGAAAAAGTTCAAATCACTTAGAAAAGTTATTTGAACTTTTTATCTTTTACTAAAAGACTCCGCAATAGACAAAAGCGTCTTTTCACTATTTTTTAAAAAATTATTATATAATTATTTATATAAAAAAAGAATAATACATTTAATTACTTACCTAAAATATAGGACATTATTTCATACTTTTTAGGTGTAAAAGTCATTTGTCCTGTGTTGGGTTAATCTCGGATTCGTTGGTGTGTTGGATTAATTTAGAATTCGTTGGTTTATTTATATATTTGAGATTCTCGCTATCAATTAATAGGATTCATTATATATTTACCAATTCTTTGTTTAAGCTTAGGCTTAGTTTAGGTTTAGGTCTAGGCCTTCGTGAAATTATTGACAAGGAAGTTTTTGTCACCAGGTTTATCTTCAAAGTCGTCTTTGAGATTTAAATAGATTTTACTATTTCTCAAAATTCTTAGTATATTGTTATTGTTTCTTTTTGTCTGTTTGATGGTTTGGCATAAGGAACTTGCATGTATTAATAAACAATAATTCACATATATTGTTTTGTTGGGATTTTTATAGATCTCATACCGTGTTGTATATATGCGGCATTGTTTCAATGATTCGATAAATATAATATGTGGACGGATTATATCTTTTAGCCATAGCTACACATCAACAATCTCTCAAGAATTTAGGATCTCAAAACGAAAAAAAAAAGTAAGCCTTTTTTTACGGTCAATTAAATCTTCATGACTGGATTTTCTAATTTATTCTTTTGAGTTTTTCTTTTTTAGGTTGCTCTTCAGATAAATGATACACATTCACCAATTTCCATTGTTGAAGTAATACGAGTACTTGATGCTGAAGAAATTTGGTTTGGATTACAACATGAAGGGCTTTAAAATCTCTGTGGGTCTTTTGGGTAGTGTTCTTCTTCAACATTTAATTTAGAGGTTTGTTTCTTACAAAAGATTTTGTGTATCTCATAGTAGTTTTTAGTCTGTGCTTCAATTGTTTTTTCTCTCATTCATATTGAATGTCATTCATTTTGCTCCAGTGCTAGCTTGTTTTATGTGTTTATCAATTGGGGAGTGATTGTCTTCAAGTTATTTCGTTAAAGATCTCTTCATCTGATTTAATGATTCACCTTTTATTGTAAATTATAGAGAAAATACCCAATTACCCCCCTGAACTATACTCAAAAAGGTTATGACACACCTCAACTTAAAAGGGGTCCTATTACCCCCTAAACTAATTAAAAGTGTAATATTGACACCCTTAGTGCCTACCTGGTGTATACATGGCACACACATGTGCCTATGTGGACATTTTAGTATGTCGTGACACGTATATGCCACGTAGGCACTAAGGGTGTCAAAATTATACTTTTAATTAGTTCAGGGGGTAATAGGACCCTCTTTAAGTTGAGGTGTGTCGTAGTATTTTTGGATATAGTTCGGGGGGAGGGGGGTGGGGTAATTGGGTATTATCTCTATATGAGATAAACTATCGTCTCATGGAAGATCTGAAAAATGTTTTGGTTATGACTATGACAAACTTTTTCGAAGTTGTTAAGTATGGAATAGTGATGGCCCGAGTTGATCTAAAATATAATAGTGAGTATTCATATAGCCGACCTTAACTTATTGGGGACGGAAGCATTGTTGTTGTTGACTTAGTAGTATAGCCACATACAGAATGTAATGGAATATCACTGGTGAATATAGAAGATCGTATCCAATTAAGTAGGCTGGCAGTGTGAAAATCGATTTATAATTCATGGAAAGACTTTGTAGACATGGATAGTGGGTTGAAACCAAGATCATGTCAGGATAAATTGATGGAGAATAAAGCCCCTAAGAAGCTATCCAGATCTATATGAGATGATGAACGATTAAGAAGACACCTTGGCAGGCTGTTTTACTGGATACAATTGGAATATGCACCCAAGTCTGTTTGAATCTCAAGATTCAAAAGATACCACATCAATTGAAATGGAGAAAGTACTTTGGTAATATGCAATGTTTGAACATATGATAAATATTTTTAATATTATGTGTTGAATTTGCATCCTTTTTATCTTAAACTTTTGTATCAACTTCTCAACGTGCTTTCGTTACCCTATTTTTTTCTTTTAATGTTATGGACTTTAGAGAATTTTATATTTCCCTTGATTTAATTTTTGTACAAGTTTGGACATATTTCTTTCTACATGACTAAATGTTGCGCAACAATACTCTATTCTCAGGGCCATCAAAATAGATGGAATATTTGAAGGAGAGGAATTTCATTGACCATGAATAATAACATTGAAGATGCAAGCCTTTTGAAATAGGGATAAGGTTTGTATATAGTCTACTCTCTCCAGACACTAGGTATGTTGTTGTTGATGTAGGCACCCTGAAAAGGGCTACCTTTGGATAGTTGTTCATGAAGCTTGCTTGATACATGATATCTACAAAAGTGAAATGCTAAATCAATTTGTCCTATGTTGTAAAGAAGCACAGAATCAGTCAATCTAATGCATGTTTGATAGTATATTTGCAACAATGTGAATGATGCCAGGAAGTTCCAAAGCTGCAGTTATCAACTAATAGGACTGAAGATCAAAAAAGAAAAAGAGAACATATGAAAAACCATACCATTATGTATATTTTGGACAAGTTCTGTTTGAAAGAAATCATTGGTGTTTTGAAGATGAGGAAAATCTTATTCTTTTGTTAAGTTTAAATGCTCCCAGAACATGTATTTGACATAGGAAAGAGGCTAGATAGGTTTTATATTGTATCATGATCATTCGTGAATTCTCAAACAACCTGAATTCCATCAAATTTGTAACATATTAGTACAAAAGTAGGTGTTAATCTAAAATATCAGAGGTAAGGTGTCAAGCAAATCGACCCAACTTGTTTGGGATTGAGACGTTTGTTGTTGTTGGATATTGAACTATTAGTCGAATGTGCCTAGAGAGACAATATACTTATTTAATGAAATAACATTTGTTTTACCGACTCAATTATTACTACTTGTTATTTCTTTGTTCGGTTATCATATTATTTGTTGTTGCTACTATTTCTTTTTTGCAATATTTTTTTTTCTTTTCATACTTGATTTGATAAATTGGGACAGAGAGACTAATAATATACCCGTGCATTTAAGTTACCTTTTAGAATTATACCTACTAACATATTTGGATGAGAAAAAATTAAATTGTAAAATAAACCTATTATAATTAAAGATCGATGCATTTAAGTTCCAATTTAGATTTTAAACCTATTGACATATTTCATTTATTATTTTTTTCAAATAATTATCATTTAATTAGTATCCTAGTATTTATGATTTTGCAATTAATTAAAATTCTTATTTGATCTAGGTAAGAAATCATAATATTTAATATTTATAAATCAGTTAAAATTTTAATATATATATATATATATATATATATATATATATATATATATATATAACATTCTACTATTGAAGTATTTCTATAATTTTACTATTGAAGTACTCATATTCTAATCAAATTTTACCAGAAAATATGGCGCTTCTTCTACTTCTGCCTTTTCTTCTTATTTTTTATTTTGATTCAAGTGTCTTCTTACATTCATTATCACCATCCTTTATTCCTTTGTAATAGATAATTAAAGTTATATATAAATTATGTATAATCAACAATTGATAATGGATTTGCCCTTTTTGATAACTTCTATGTTTTTATTTTAATTGAAAGTTTTTTATCGTAAAATTGGATGAAACATGCATGTTGGCTCCAAAACATGATTGCCACACAGATTTTACTCATATGTATTCGATAGTTTTTAGGTAGACTAATTTAAAGTTACCATAGAACTTAAGTTACAACTTTTGAGTCTCTAAAAATTTGAGTAGCTTTTGTGATGTTTGCTTGTTGGAATTGGCTTTCAAGCAAGAGTGTAGGCATCACAAATATAATCTATTTCAATTTACAGAACCAACAATATCAAACTACAAATCAATGAAATCAAATATTCAGTAAAACATCATGAGCCACTATTATTTACTAAGCAACCTACCAAGATGTTGTTATCATCACAAAAAGAGCATTTGAATATTGTCCAAGGACTGAGATTAAATGGTTGACGTTGATTTTATAATGTTATTTTTTGGTTAGACTTATGTTTTTTTCGTCCATTGTTTAATTGTGACATAGTTTTGATTATATTGTTTTTTAAAAGTTAGGAATTCCAACTAATTAACATATTTCTTTATTCACTTTAGAAAAGCGTATGATGGTCATGGAGGAATTGTTGGAGGAGAGGGAGAAAGTCTTGGAGACTAAGGTTGCAGAGAGGATATGATTTGTGCATAGAACAAGGCGTTGAAGAAGAGGGTGAAGGCGTTGAACAACAAATTAATTTATTATTTTATCTTATTTTATTCTTGAGCAGTAATAAATTAATGAAACTATAATAGTTTTTTTTATAAAATATTGTTTTGAAAATAATCTTTAAATTTAAATTGAATGTTTGTTTAGAGTAATTCATTATTGTTCCATCTATTTAGAATTGTGCAGGTTGAGTATGAAAAAATTCTTAGTATGGAGTATTACCACCGAATGGGCTCTACTCGATGTAAATCAGTTTAGTCAGGCTCCAATGTGGTTTCAGACTTTCGATGGAAATAAAAAAAAAATATGTAGGCTTACAACAATATCAAGATTTTTCAAACATTTATAGTATTCAAGTTAATAATATTGACATGACATACACGTGTAATGCACGTACCTAAACTAGTATATAATATATATATATATATATATATATATATATATATATATATATATATATATATATAGGAGTCCTTTTCTAATTGGGCATGAAAATATTAATTTATTCTCTTTTTCAGACATTTGATTTTCTTCTTTTTTAGGGTTTACTATATATTTTAGGAGATTCTTAATTTTTAAATGTTAATTAAATAATAATTGAAGGAAAATAAGTGAAAAACAATTTTGTCTATTGTAGAGTTGTTTAACGAAAGGAAAAAGTTTGAATAACTTTTATAAGGGTCTTCACACTTTTGGTATATATATATATTTTACAATCTAATGGGGGGGGGGGGGGGTAGCACACAGCTGATCGTCAACATGTGTGCTTCAGCTGTGTGCTTTCTCAATGTAAGATTTGATTTGGTCTGATGGTCCAGCGTTGCATGTTTCAGGCATGAGATCTCATGTTTGCGCCTCAACTGTGGCATTGTTATTTTGGTCTTTTAAACATCGTTGTGTGGCCTATTGAATTTTGCAATCTTAAGAAAATTAGGCCCATTATTTGCATTTTTCACTTTTATTTATATTTATTTGTGAATATTATGACATTCTATAGCTTGTATTTTCAGTTGTTTAATATTATGGAATTCTATAGCTTGTATTTTCATTTGTATAATTTTCACTTTCATTTATTTGTGAATAATATGGCATTTTATAGCTTGTATTTTGATTTGTTTAATATTATGACATTCTATAGCTTGTATTTTCATTTGTATAAAAATATTTCAATAGTAAAAAAACTTTTCCAAATAATTTATATATTTGAAAATAATGTAAACATTACAAAATCGCAACAATTAATAATTTAAAAATTTACAATTAAAAATTTAAAAGATGTCACATAATTGAACAAAGAACATTTTATTTTCATTTACAAATACGATTAACAGACTAACATTATATTTTAAAAAAAAAATATTTCTACCATCTGATTTTGTATTATTGGGCCCGTGCCTTGAACAAGCATCTCGCAACTAATATCTATAATCTATATGTATAATATATTAAAAGTGTGACGACCCTTAAAAAAGTGAATTGAAATTTTTGTCCTTCACTAAAAGATTCCGCAATAGATTTTTTTTTTTGGTTTAATTTGCTATTTTATTAATTAAAAATTGTCAAGATGGACCAACCCATTCATCTCAAAGCAAAAACAAAATTTGTACAACAAAGACCGGCCCAATAAATTGACCCGACCCAAAATTAACACATAAAAGAGCATGTAGGGTTTCCAATTTGAGCTTAGACCTAAGCTCCACTTCAGACCGCCTCTTCCACCATGTTCCCTTTCCACAACGATGAGTTCAGTCTTCTCCAGTTGTGGGTTGTCAACGTTGTGCCATGGATGCATCAATTTGAAGCTTCTCCAGCTTGTATGAGTGAGTATTCCTTTTGTTAGCTCAATTTGCTTCACTTTGTTTCTCTTAGCTTCTATTCAGCTTCTTTATTTGATAAATCTTTAGTTGAGATCTCCAGGTGCTGACAATGTATTTTGGTGCCAAACATATCGGGTCTAGTCCACTGAGGCTTTTGTCTTTCTTCAAGTATGATCTGTACCCCTTTTTGATTAGGGTCTTCCTTGTAGCTTTCTTTCCATATTTGTGACATGTTTGATCTGTAGGTATAGCTGGGATGGAGATTCTAGGATGCTCGGACCCTTTGATATTTGGAGAAGTTCAAGTACCTCAGTTGCTTAAGATAAATCTGACCAGAGGACCCCTTATCTTATGAGACTCTTTTTTTGTTGGCTGGTTAGATAGGCTAGTTAGAATTTTCACCTTTTTTGTTGATCTTTTCTGTTGTAAATAGTGCCTGTAAAACTTGTTGTAGCCTTTTCAGTCCCTTACCCCTTTATTGGTGTTAGTCGCAGATATGGACATTGCTGTTTATCACTATTTAGTATCTTCCTGCCTAGGATTGGTAGCTGAATGAATGATGTGAATGTGAAGTTTCCTTGTTGAATTTGCTAAATAAGCTAAATAATCAGCCAATTGATTGCCCTTTCTGTATATATGTTGTATGATTACCTACTTTTCTTTCAATGCTTGCTTTATCTGTTCTACCATGTTAATTATTTTCCATGGAACTTCCCACTTCTGATTTATAAAATTCTACATAGCTAAAGAGTCTATTTAAATGATAACTTTTTGTTGACCTGCTTGTTTGGAATAATTAACTGCATATAGGATTGCTTTTGCTTTTGCTTCCATGTTATCTGTGTCATCTATGATAGCTCCCTATGCATGAACTAGATCACCTTGTGCATCCCTCAAACAATAAGCCCATGACCTCCTTCCTGGGTTCCCTTTTGATGCCCTATCTGAATTATATTTGTACCATCCTTGTTCTAGTATCTCCCATAATACTAGCTTGCAGCTGATAGTAGGTCTCAATTGACTTATGTAACACCCCGAATCTGGTACCCAAAATGCTATATGGTGCTCATGACCTCGAAGGACCACAAGCTAACCTATGACTGATATCTGTAATTGAGCACTGAATAATATATTATAAATATGCAGAATATAAGCTGTAAGGCCATAAGGTTCAAAACTGAACTAATACTGAATATAAAATAATGTCTGTAATGGGGAATAACAATACCTAAAACTGAAATAAACTGTCTGAAACATGCTGTAGTCTGAAAGCCTCTAAACTGTTTGAAAACTGTGGAGTTGATGGGACATGTCCCCAACTAACTTCGAACTACTAAAATAATAGAGTAATAAAATAACCATGCTATCCTTGAATGATGAGTACTCACTGTTAGTCTAGCTGCTGAATGTCTGATCTACTAAGGATGCTCAGGAGCTTGTGTTTCTAAACCTATGGTATAAAACACTATAGCGCAAATGAGTCAGTACGACTGAATGTACTAGTATGCAAGTGAGGTAGGCTAAATAGATGGGGTTCATATGCATGAACAATACTAACTGACTGAATAACATGACCGTGAGAAGACATGTATGAATATATAACTATAACTGATAATGATAACACTGACTCCTGAATTCTGATAACATAAATTTACTGATATCTGAGTGCTAATACTGGGATACTGAATAACTGAGTCTATAGAGTACTGAGGAACTGATATCATATTACAAATAAAGGAATGACTATTTCTGACAGTTCTGATTATGAAGAACTGGTCTGATTGACTGTATATGACAATTCTAAAACTGAATACTGATAACATGAGTTTTGTACAATTAATGTACTATTAACTGAGTGATTGTGTCTAACAGTCTTAATTCTGATGGAACTAGCTGAGTTCTGTACTAAGCTGAGCGACTGTAACTGACAGTCCTTAAACATGTAAAACTGATCTGAGTTCTATTACTGAGACTGAATCTGAAGTTGAAACTGTAGGAGGTAATCATCTAACCGACATGACCCAAAACTAAACTGGTGGGGTCCAACCTGTAACCCTAGCTGGAAGGGTGTTAGTACCGTGCCACGGGTAAAGACAAGCTGTGAGTAAACCCTCTCTGACAGGGAACTCTTCTGTCAACCCCTCATAGCAGGAGAACTCAAATAAGGTGTATAATCCCTAGACTCGTAGGGTACATCTCAACCTACGCTGGTTACGTAGTTCTGGAACGCAAGGATTACTTCTAAGGATCACACCCTCTACTGACTGACAGTGTGTATCCTCATCCCTAGGTTCACTCGGTGCTGAATTCTACTCCCAACTGAGGAGACACTGAACTGAGTTAAACTGAACTGAACTATTACTGATCGTATTGTTTAACTAATTTGAACTGAGTTCACTAAATTTCGTTGACTGGTGGAATACTACTGAAATCTGATAACTGACTGAGATTACTGAGATTACTTGAGATTACTGAGTAAAAATGGACTGATACTAAGTTTACTGAGTTTTTCTGAGTCATATGACTGACTAAATTCTATGATCATGGCTTGACTAATAGTATCGTGAAAACATGACACTGGCTCTAGGCACACAGCTAAATTGTTGGGTGTTAAATACCCCCAGGACTCTATAGCATGAAACTAACAGGACATGACACTTCTTGAACACATGACCAATATCAACAATTCATAATACATTAATTTGGGGATTTCATAAAGCACATGGTTATCATAGTCTTGTACATGAATGGAATTGCATCTAAACATGTCATACATTCATCAACTTAATCTCATGGACATTTCCTCAACCATTCATAATGCACACAATATCATGGAAGTCATTCTTGGTCATAGGGTAAAGCATGCATTTATCATTTGTGTCACAATTAAGCTATAATGCATAATTTCTATTCTCTTAGGCATTTTATCAAACATCTAGGATGCATGACTTAGGGCATAGGCATTACTATTAAATTAAGACAACAAAACTCCATATTTCAACTCGATTTCACATATTTCAGACCACATACATGCTAGCATAGGTTCTAACTTGGGAATCATACAACCATAATCACATGAACATAATCAATCCACAACAAAATATTCACAATACAAGATTTAAAACTTGATTCTTGGGCTTCATAGATGAAGGAAATCCATGAATGAACACTGTGCATACCTTAGTTCTTGATTCTACGAAGATTGACGAAGAGATTCTTGAATTTGAGTCTTGATTTCTTGAGCTAGGGTTTTTTTCTCTTGAGAGAGAGATTTTGTTCTTGAGAAAAAGTTAGGAAAAGTGATGTAATAGGGTTCTTAGAGCATAATTTCGTGGTTAAAGGCTGATCCTGATCGTGGAAAAAGACCCATTTAACCCTGGACGCGTCTTTTAATTTTTATCAAAATTTTTCAATTTGGCAGGCTGGCGCGACGCGGCGCTATCGTGTCGTGTCATTGAAAATTGCCAACAGGGAACTAGGCTGACGGTGCGACATGGTGAAATCGCATTGCAATACTGGATGGGACCTGAAAGTTCACCGCGACGCGGTGGTATCACGCTGAGACACTGGAAAAAACACAATTCTAAATTTGAGCCCTGGCGTGATGCGTCATTATCGCAGAGGCTCACTGGATTTTGACGATTGCCATTTTGGCATGCTCCACGGTGATGGCTCAGGTGACATACTATCTTATTAAAATGGCTCTAACTCTTTGCCCGGGTGTCGGATTTAGGTGAATTTGGTATCGATGAAAAGCTTATTCAATTTTCCACATGATAAAAAGTGAAAATATTTAAAATACCACATGTATAAAATTGGATTCATCTTTAAAACAAGTCTTTGATATTTTTGGGACGATTTTAAGTTAGGTAGAAGTACGGGGTATTACAACTTAGCTGCTGTAGGATATCTATCCATGTTGTAGAGAATTCAAATCCTATATTTCTAACCTTTAGTAACATTCTCATATGCCTATTAACATTGTAAATCATCCTGTGACCTATAACCACTTTGCCTTCATGCTTCATTGTGTTTCTTCTCCTCCATAACTCCCATAGTATGATTGCTGGTATTGCTCTAAAGTATATCTTCTCTCTATGCTTTACCTGGTCTTTCCACCATGCATGAATTGTTTCTCTTAGTCTTAAACCTTAAATATTGATTCGTGCAAAAGAAGAGAAATAGGACCATGTCCTGTTAGCAACATAGGATCTTAACAACACATGTGTTATGGTCTCTTGTGTTGGGTTTTGACAACACCAGCATTTGGAAGGACCATGCATTCCCCATCTCCTAATTGTATCATCAACAACAATTCTTTATTTCCATATTCTCCACATGAAAAAGACCATCTTAAATGGCATCCCTTTTATCCACAACTTCCTGTAGTACTCAATAGGCATCTTCCTTTGTCTCACATATTCCCAAGCTGTTTTCACAGTAAAATATCCTCTTTGTTCCACACTACATATTGCTTTATCCTAAAGTATCTGCTAGTTTCCTGGTATTACATTCTGTAGCACATACTCTACTATCTCTTCAGGTAACACTTGTGTCATAACCTCTGCATTCCATCTTCCTTCAATCATTAAATCTTTTACCCTTTGCAAATTAGGTTCCCATTCTTTACTGTCTTGTAGGATAGAATAAAAATCTCCCAGACCAGTCCAATTGTCCAACCATAAATGAGCATTTTCTCTAACCTTCCAAAAAATAAGATGATCAATTATGTCTCTAACCTATAACATTTTTTTCCACACTTGAGAGCCCCTCCTACTTTTCACCAAACTTTCTTGGGGTGTAGCTTCTTGCAGTACTTATTAACTATAAACTCACTCCATAGGGTATTTTTAGTTTTGAAATTCTACCAAAGTTTACAGAACGGGGTTATTGAAACATCTTCCAATCTCTTGAAACCCAAGCCCCCTTCTGCCTCAGGCAGACACATTGTATTCCATGATACCCAATGTCTTCTTGTTCCCTCTCTGTACTAATCCAGAAAAACTTAGAAAGATTTTCATAATAGTACTTAAAAAATTCTTAGAAGGATTCATTACAGACAAACAGTGTATGGGAATGCTTTAAAGCACATGTTTAATTAGAACAGCCCTACCTCCAAATGATAATAATTTTTCTTTCCATGCCTGGAGTTTATTTGTAATTCTATTCATGATCTGCTGATAGTATAGCTTATTCTTTCTCTTATAAAAGACTGGATATCCCAAATATGTGAAGGGAAACTCCTGTCTCAAAATGCCTGTTGCTACCTCTGCTACCATCACTGCTCCATTTGAGACATTCTCATGAAAGTATAAAGAACTTTTCTCTTTATTAATTTTCTGACCAGACACCCTTTCATACTTATCCAGTGTTTATGTGACCAATTACAATGTAACCACCTCTGCCTTACATAATATAATCATATCATCTGCAAATGCAAGATGATTAATCTTTGAACTTCCTCTAGACATGCCAAAGACTTGAAATCTATTATGACTAATAGCTGTTTCAAGCTTCTTGATAACACTTCTGCTACTATGATGAATGCAGTAGGAGATAATAGGTTTCCTTGCTTAAGCCTCCTTAATGATTTGAAAAAAACTTTAGGCTGGCCATTAAGCAAAATAGAGTAACAGTTATTTGCCAACAACCTGAACACCATATCAATTAATTGTTCACAGAAACCTATCCTCCTCGGGACATTGGTAAGAAAAAGTCACTCAACCCTGTCATAGGCCTTCATCATATCCAATTTCATCACCATGTTAGGTGACTTTCCTCTCTTCCTAATTTCTGAGACTATTTCTTGTACCAACAATATATTTTTAACTATACTTCTACCCTACACAAATCCATCTTGCTCCTCAAATACTATGTCAGGAAACACACTCTTCAGTCTTTCATGAATAATTCTAGAAAAGATTTTATTCACAAAGTTACTAAGTGAAATAGGTCTAAGGTTAGAAAATATGTTTACTACTAACTTTTTGGTAATAAAACCAAATTAGTATGAGTAATAAACCTTGGAAGATCTTGTCCACAAAAGAAGGCTATAACCATCTGATGTATATCCTTTACTATTATACTCCATGCATCCTGAAAAAAGGCACCAGTCATGCCATCAAGACCTGCAGCACTATCTCTATTCAGACCCATTACTGCTATTTTCATTTCTTCCATGGTAGGAATTCTCTTCAGCTCTCCATTCTCTATTTCTGTTATAAGCTTTGGAAGAATCTCCAACATTGAAAAATCTTTGGCATCCTTCTGCTTTTGAGATTTTTGTTGGAAAAAAAAATTTGCTCTAATCTTGGTTCTCCAACCATATTCTTTCTGTATTTTGGATTCTCTGTATTCTTAGTCTGGACTTTCTCCCCTTGACTACCGCATGAAAAAACCTAGTATTCCTTTCTCCATCTTTGAATCACTAAAATCCAGACTTTTGTTTCTAGAAATCTTCCTCTCTTTTTAATTACACAACTAACTCTGCATATACTTGTGACAACTTAGCTCTATTTGTGCATGAAGGCTCTTCTTTATATTGTTATTCTCTAACCTTTATTACCTCCTTCAAAGTGGCTATCTCTTGGAAAATATTTTCAAAAGTTTGTTTGCTCCACTTAGCCAATGCTGATTTAGTATTCTTTAGCTTCTTCTAGAATTTTAAAAAAGGACTTCCTTCAAAATCTGTATTCCAACTTTGCCTAATAATTTGCATGGAATATTCCTCCTTAAGCCAAAAGTTAAGAAACCTAAAAGGTTTAATCACTTGCTCTCCTGTCATTCTAAATTGTAATAACATTGAAGCATGATCTGATCCACTCATCACCAAATATTTTACCTCTATCTGATGAAATAGATCCTACATCTTATCATTCACCAATACTCTATGCAGCCTCTTGAAAATTCAATATTCATCTATCCTACCATTCCACCATGTATACTTGTTGCCTTTAAAGGCATTTTCCTCTAAGTTACAAATATTAATACAATGGTTAAAATTATTAGTCTCTTCAACAGTGATAGGTAGTCCCCCTAGCTTCTCTTCCCCATTCCTAATGACATTAAAATCACCTCCTACTATCTAAGGATCCTGGATTAAAACAGACAATTCTCCCAAGGATTCCCATAATTCTAATTTGTCATTCTAAGTACACTTTGCATAGACAAAAGTGACAAAAATAGCTGAATCTGTAAACTGACTTACCACCTTGGGAGTAATCAACTATTCTTCATCTCTAATAATGCTATACTCCATGGATGCATCCATAAATGTCTAAATCTTACCTGATGTGTTCACTATAGCATGCTGCATGCCTAGTCTTTCTTTATAATTCTCTATCTGATGACCATCCTGAAATGGTTCCATCAAACCAATAAAACCAAAATGATATCTTCTCTGCATTGTTGTGAGCCTTGAAAAAGCTTTTTGTGTATTCACTGATCTAATATTCCAGATTAATGCATTCATTGTGAAGTTGTTTTAGTGGCCTGACTCCTTGTCTGCATTGCAGTTCTATAACTTTATTTCTTTTGCTTTCTTCCATGCTTTGCACTTAATGATTGAATTTGCTTAGGAGATAAATCCCCTTCATTGGCTATCTTTTCAGTGTTATCCCCTAAGTCTTCATCATCCAAATCCTTATTGCTTTCATTATCACCTCCATTATATTGCCTGCATCCATTGCTAGAGGTTCCACTCCTTCTATTATTCTCTCCTGTTTGTCATCCTTGTTGAAAAGAATCATCTTTAATTCTTTGCTCACTGCTTGCTCTTCTTCATTCACTTTTTCTTGCTTTTTTAACTCCTGCACTTCATGGACTTATGATTGTTCTGCTAGCTCTTCTACTTGTTTCTCATTTTTTGTGTTGTTATGATCTACTTTTGTTTGCCTTTGAGATTGTTCTTCTGCTGCCTTCTTTTGAGTTTTGCCAAAAGTCTTATTGACCCATTCTTTTGTACTTTGTTTATTTTGTTGGGTGATTGATGCTTCTTGTTTCTCATTTTGCTTACTTAGGGCCTCAAAAGAGTTTGAATTCTCTATATCCTTCCCCTTTTCCTCTACAACTCCTAAATATGCCCATACTTGTCCTTCTTGTATTTGTTCCTTCTCAATTTCCAATGATTCTCAGTACTTGCTTCCTCTTTTTTCTTTTGTTCAGGAGACACTTGTTCTACTTCTTTGTTTTCTTTACCTTCCTCATTTTGCCTTTTTGTCTTCTCATATAATTCGGGATGAAGGCTCTAACAAGTCAACTTAATATGACCTTGTAAATAACATTCCTTACAATATTTAGGCTTATAATCATACTGTATGTTAATCCATTTAGACTTTATCTCTCCAGTAGCATCATCTTCTTCACTGATTCTCATTCTATGTGGAAATTTAGCAATAAGATCCACTTTTATTTTTACTCTAGCACAACTAGGCCTTATATGATTTTGTGTAGCCATATCCACCATCAAAGGTTTCCCAACTGCTGAAGTTATTGAAAAAATAGCATTCTTGGCAAAAAAATTTGGTGGCAAATCTGGCATTGAAATCAATACAATTCCTGTTGTTTCTACATCTAGCTCAAACCAAGGGTCCCACTTCAACATTCTCATTTGCCAATACATGTCAGCACTCTTGATATAATATGCAGTTGTTGATAATAATCAAACATAAACTTCCAACTGGTTCAACCTTATCAGTACATGATATGAATCCAACACTTCGATATTGCATTCTCCCTTTACCCCACATTGTGTTGGTATTAACTTACGTAATGCTTGCACATCCGGTTTGCCATAAGAGAACTTACCCACTATTGCATACTGCAGGTTCTCTTGTATGATAAAGTTCTTAACCTCAGAAGATTTCCACATGACTGTGGGTTCCCCATGTAACATAACAACAGGTTTTGGGGGAACCCTAATGTTTTCATGCATGTATGTTTTAGGTTTCAGTAGATCTACGTATTTTGAAATTTTGGGGCTAACTTTTTCCTTCTCTCCTCCACACTGCATATTCTTTTCATCCGATGGGTCATTCCCACCAGAATTCGTAGCCATAGTCGTCGGAAAAATTTAAATTTTGAAAGGTTTTTGCGCCGTTATTAGGATTTTTTTTTAAGTTATAGATCTTATCAATATATTAAAAGTGTGAAGACCTTAAAAAAGTGATTTGAACATTTTGTGTCTGATTCGGCAATAGACAAAATCGTCGTTTCACTCTTTTCCTCTAATTATTATTTTATTAAATTAAGGACTCCTAAAATATATGGAAAGAATCCAAATTAAATAAATACATGAAAAGAAGTTACAAATTTTAGAATACATAAAACATATGGCAAAGAGGTCCTATAATATATGAAAAGGAATTAAGTGTTCTAAACTATGTAAAATACATAAAGTATAAGAGTCCTAAAACATATGATAATAAATTAAAAGTCATGCAGGCAATGGACATGCCTAAGCAAACATAAAAGTGAAAAAAACCCCAAACACGAGATCTATTTAAGGGAAGAATTCTAATTAAATAAGTGCATGAAAAGAAAAATTAAAATCCTAAAATACACAAAACATATGAGTCCTGAAATAAAAGAGGTCCTAAAATATATGAGAAGAAAGTAAGAGTCCTAAACTATATGTAAAATACATAAATATAAGAGTCCTAAGATTAAAAAGGTACTAAAATATATGGAAAGAAATTAAGAGTCGTAAACTGTACGTAAAAAAAACACCACCTATATAAATGGTTACATTGTACTTATGTGGGCAATGGGCATGTCTAAGCAAACACAAAACCCCCAACACGAGATCTTTTTGGAGGTGAGATTCTCATTTAGTTGCATATATATATATATATTAATACTCTTATTACATTTGATACCAACTTAAGTGTTTTTTATCAGATCCTTTACCTTTAGTTTAAACTTATCGTCTTTTACGTGTTGTTTTGATTATATCATTAATTTAATTGTATGATTTGTAATTTGTTACGTATTTGTTCATAACTCATGTTTGATTTGAAAATCTTTTCTTATTTGTTATATACTCCTAATTTTTAATTTGATTTGGAAATTCTTTCTTATTTGTAAAGCAAAATGGCTCAGTGGACCCCTGTATTATGTCGGTTTTGTAAGTGGGACACTTCTATTTACATGTTTATCATCTAGATCCTTGAACCCACTAAAAAGCAACATTTTAAACACTTTTTTGGTGAGTGTAACATACTCTCCCACGTCAGCTGCCACGTGTGCCACATCACCTGCCACGTCATTTTCAAGTATTTCATTAAATTCCAAGTCTTTTTTAAAATGCTACATAACAAATTAAATATTAAAATTAATTTAATTAACTAAGAAAAATTTATAAATTGTAGAAAAAATTGAATAAACATGTTTTTATTTTTGCTCACAAATTAAACATCAAAAATATTTCAAATAATTAAAATTCTTCTCCAACTAATTTAAATTCTTAATATAAATTCATATATACAAACATAATGAATCTTCAATTTTTAAATTTGAATATCTTTAACAATTTCAAGTTTATTCATTAAATTCACAAATTTTTCAAAATCTACTATCACTCACTTTCAATTTAAATTTAAATTTTAATCCCAAAATATATAAAAAAATTAAATTTAAATTTTTATCCCCAAAAAAATATGAAAAGATTTGAATTAAGAGAAAAAATTTTAAAAATAAAATAAAAAGTGAATTCAATATTTTTTTAGGATTGGGAGGGGGGCTGGTTGCTGAGGAATAGGGAGGGGGTGGCTGGGTGGGGTGGGGGTGGCTGGGATGGGGCTGGGTGGGGTGAGGGTGGCTGGGACGGGGCTACGTAGGGTGGGGGTGGCTGGGATGGGGGCTGGGTGGGGTGGTGGTGGATGGGATGGGGCTGGGTGGGTGGGGGATAGCTGGGACGGGGGCTGGGTGGCGTGGAGGTGCTGGGATGGGGGCTGGACAGGGGGAGGGGGTTGGGGGTGGGCCTTATTTTATTTTTAAATTAATTATTTTTTAATTTTTTAAAATATTTTTAAATTAAAAAACTGGAAAAAAGTTTTAATCCTTTTTTTTACTATTTTTAATTATTTTAATATAAAGTTGGCCAAAAATTGACCCCCACTCGCACCCCAGACGAGTGACTATAAAATTGACCAAAAATTGACCCCCACTCGCACCCCAGACGAGTGACTACATTCTCTTTGTCCTAGTCAGCCGCTTCAATGCCACATAGGCAAAGTCAACGATCAAAGGATGCAAAATGTTGCTTTTTAATGGGTTCAAGGGTCCAAATGACAAACATGTAAGTAAAAGTATTCAACTTACAAAACCGACATAGTACAGGGGTCCACCGAGCCATTTTTTCTATTTGTAATATATTCCAAAATTTTAGGAATATTACGTGGAGAAAGAACTCGTATAGATTAGAAGTTTGTTACTTCTTTATATTTTTTTAACCAATTATTTTTTATAATTTTGTTCATTTAGCGTCAAATCTTTTTTTAATTAAAATAGAATTCGGGTCTCCGCTCAAAGTTGGGTCAAGAATTAAATTTGTGGACCAATTCTCGAGTCAGGATCAGGGGTCGAATCCTAAATTGAGATCGAGACTTGAGTTAATGTTAAAAGTTAGGGTCGAGATTGGGAGTGGAAGTAGGGTTTAGAATTAAGTCTCACCTTAAAGTTTATTGGGAATGGAGTTTGTGGTGAGGTCTCGAGTCGGGAGTCAGGGGTTGGGACTCGGGTCGGGGTCGAAGTCAGGGTCAGGATCGAGAGTTAAGATTGAGGTAGAGAATTAGATCTCGAGTCAAGAGTTGGGTCTCGAGTCAGAGTGGGGGTCTTGAATCGGTAGCCAAGTTCGAGAGTCGAGTCTAGTATCATAGTATTTATCAGATTATACCTAAATGATTTTGGAAAATCATTTTTTTCTTATTAACTAAACACTACAAAATAAGTAAGAAAAACACTTTTTTTCAATAAAAATATTTTTTAGGAAAACATTTTCCTTCATTCAAATTTCCAAACACATCCATAACTTTCTTAACTTTTATAATATTGTCTATATAAAAGACAATAAGTTGTAGATAACCAACTTACGACTGATTTTGAGTTAAAAGGCACTTGGGAATTGAGATGTTTCCATAGTATATCCTTAAAGAAAAGAGAGAGAGAGAGTGATAAAAGATAAAAGCACCTGCAATACTCCATTTTCCAGTTTGGGAGAAAGAGTGGGTGGGGTGGCCAGAGAGACCTAATAAAATTCTTAGTACGTCCAAATTCCAAAATATTTCAATTGAAACAAGTATGATATCTGTAAATTCAGAACAGAAAAAAAAACGATGTACTATTATTTAAAAGTACAACATTGGAACAACTGCAGTTTGGTTCAAGAATGTTATCCCTGCAAACAATTTAAAGCAATTGACAATTCTGATTCCTCAAAAAACATCATTGCCAAATTATTACACAACTTTCTTCCAATGATACAGCTGCAACAAAAACGAAAAAGGTCTTTTTCCTACTGTAATGGCTTCAGATGGTGTTCGAACAAAGATGCCATCTCAATCTGTGACACATTAGCACAAATGTATGAGTTCAAATTTTCAAGCTCAATGAACAATTCTTGGAGAAACCAAAAGTATCTGAACTTTGAACATTATTCTTTTGGACAACCGTGATTTACAGACCAGCTTTCAAGCACCTCATTTACCCACCTCGTACCTTCTACCTCCCAGCTCCCACCAGCATTAGGTAATCATGTTCCACCAAGGCTTTAGGTAGATTGAAAGAACTCACTTAAGTATTTCATGTGTCTGCTAGTATTTGAGGTTAATCTTCCGTGATTTTTACTCCACATCATTGATCACTAGGACACACCGTGAGCTCCTATTTGAACTTGGGGAATTTCAAACTACATTTCTTAACATCTTCACAATTAAAATCAATGTGAAAATCTGCTAGACTTAAAAGTTGAAGTCCTGCATGGAGCAGAAGATATTAAAAGAATTCTTAACCAGATATTTCACTTTTTCCCATGCTATTTCCTGTTAAACTGGCATTGGTTTTGTCTTTGAAAGCACCATATAACAAGGTAGGAAATTTCAGCAAAAACTAGACAAGATTGATAACTTGTTGATGACAATATGCAATGCCGCACAATTACAGATAACTTACTGCAGTCAATGCTGCTTCAGCACCTTTATTCCCAGCCTTCCCACCAGCACGGTTGAAAGCCTGCAATATTAGGGTTTTTATCATATGATATAGCATGATAAACCATAAAGACGCTACCCTTGACAGCATAACGGGCAGATAGAGAGAATAATATAGGGAGGGGGGACATAGAGGGGTAATGATTAGATATTCCAGCAAGCTAAGAAGAACGTTAAGATATATATAGATCCAAGAGGCAGTAAATGATTAGAGTGATCCACAGAAATTAACAGTTAATAGCAGCAGTACTTAAGAGTTTATTCAACTTCTTTTTCTCCCAAAACATTTAGGCTACTAGGATACAAGCTGCATGTTAGATGAAAGACTTGCCAACTGGAGCTCAAAATTCAAATAAGATTCTTTTTGTCTACCTTTACGCTTTAGCTGGCCAAGTTGGAAATTATGAAATCCTATCGAAAAGCTTTAGCATTTTACTTTAAAGCTTTTCCTTTTTTAGTTGTGATAAAGTTAAGCTACATATGTCTGTTCGGAAACATTAGTAAAAGGTCATATCTCTTGTAGTTATGTCCAAGATTTAACTTGTCTAATTGAAGTTAGAAATAAAGATACAAGGTATGATAAGTTATTGCAAAATCACTGTAACAATTAGTGGCTACTATAAATATAATCCAACTAATATGCTTGCGAAAATACAGAACGGATTGCGTAGCAAAATTACCTGTTCCAAGGTATCACATGTCAGGACACCAAATATGCATGGAGTACCTGCAGCTCATTACATTACAATGATTTTAATTTTCCGCAGCTAATGTAAAACTAAACTGAAAAGACAGCGGCTAATAATGATTATGGAATAGCTCATAGATTTGAAGTAACTGTAGCTATTGGAGGATTTGATAAAGATGTAGAATTTGCCATAGCATTATATTCCTTAACAAAATACCAATCTTCTTATTATCAACAAAGTGTGAAAAAATTACAGATGTATCTCCTTTTCTTGTGCTGCAGTGGATTGGAGAAGAAGGAAAAACAGTTTAAGTGAGACGGAGTCAACCTATTTGTACATGGCAACACTCCACAATGAGCTTGGAAAATCCAACCATGGTAAATGGGTCAACCATTTTTTACATTCTTGTCTTTAATTTTCATGAGGAAAATGAGATCCCTATGCTTTTGACACATGAGAACTTGCTAGCACAGTGACTAAAATAGATAGACTGTATTAAAGGTCAAGTTGAATGTCGTGTTCCATGTCTCAAACAGTCTTTTTTTCCAGAAAACTCCCTAATGTTAAAAAATTACTTAAACATTACATTTCACACCATGAAACACTTACCATCTTGTGGTGTTAAGTTGTTTGACACCTCCAATAATACAGCATCCTCAACTTCCATGAATATAGATTTATTATAGAGCTCAAATCAAACTTATCAAGTGGGTTCTCTTTTCTGAATAAGTAAATTAAATAATGTGTTTTTTAGCTTGGCAACTACATTCATACATAAATTCCTAGAGTTTTAACAGGTCACACGCTCCAATAGTTAACGACATACTTTCTCTTACCAATATTCATGAAATACTAAAATCCTTTTTTTCATACTAAGCAATACATAAAAAGAATAAAAAATGGTACTCATTGCTAGATCAAAATACAAAAACCAAAAGAAAAAAGAAAAGACTGTGACTCACTGCTTGACACACGTGACATTAGACTAAATAACCATGAATTTACTCTCTTACTTGGACACCCGAAGTTTGATTACATTGGAAACACAAAGAAGTTTGTTAACACCTTAAAAGGAAAGAATGAAAATCTCAATTTTATAACAGGAACAATCAATTTGCGAGAAAAAATAGAGTTCCTTATCATCTTCCAGAGATTCAGGAAAAGGTTATTTTGTCACAACTCATGAACACATTTGGGTAGAACTTGGATAAATGTAACACCCAAAAGTCCCTAAGATCATGTCTCAGATCTAGCACAGAAAACCAGTTGCAAACTAGGAAATTTCTTCACCAATGACACAGACAACGAGTCGTGCTCAGTACCAGCAACTCGTTGGGTGAGCCGTCCTGAGTGTCTATGATACAGGTTGAAGGAATGAGCTAAACTGGCACTTTGAGGAAGCATGTTGTTGAAGAATTAGTAAGACAGTCGTAGTTTAAATTTCTGTTATAACTGTAGCTTAGGTAGTTAACACTAGTAGTTCCATTTCCCTGTTAATTCATTGATGTTAGTAATTCAATCCAACTATAAAAGCTCAGATGGAAGACACAGTAATCATTCATGAAATAATATCAATTCAGTTTTCTAACTTTCTGTTCTCATTTAATTACAACCTAATTCTCAGAGTTTATCCCTGATCTGGTTAGCATCTTCCTCGAGAATCATTCTCCTGGATTAACTTTCTCCATCGAATTACTTTTTCTTGTATCAATTGGTATCAGAGCCGTCCGATTCTTGGCATGATTATGACTCAGAACAAGAATCAAGAAGGATCAACAACAGAAATGGATGACAAGCTTTCACAGATTCAAGATCAATTGCAAGAACTCATGGAGGTTATGACAAGCATGACGGATAGGACTGTCTAGACAAAAAGTGTTGAAGGAAATGAAACAAGCACTGGGCAACATGACGCAGCAAGAAAAAGAAGTGGAACTTGGTAGGGCTAAATCTTCTATTGCTGGAGACCGTTCCAGAGATCAAGCACACTTCAATACAACTAAGGAAATTCAAACTAATGGTAGTAAATTTCTCTCTCGATGCTCTAAATTGGATTTCCCTAGGTTTTCTTGTCAAGATCTAGGAACAGGATTGTATAAGGATGATAAACTGTCCACTGATGAAGTAGGGATGTTTTTTGACAATTTGGCTTCTCTTCTTGTCAATCAATGGGAATGTGAAGCAACAGAGAAAGCAGATATTTCACAGGAGGAGGAAATGTGTCCTATTCCTCGGATGTTGCTGGAGCCCATACACAGAAAGTATGACAAAGTGGAACCTCTCGTGATGATAGTTGGCTCACAGGGTACTCCTATAGGCGAAGATAAATCAGCCGGTGTGGAGGAAGAGACTGCTAACATAGAGATTGAGATGAATACTGAACAATATGAACCTATTGACAGAGGAAAAGAGTGCACAAGTGATTCTAAGGTAACTGATCTGATTGATATAGACTATAAAACTGAATTGAAAAATTATATGCATAGGTTTAGTACGAAGATAATAAAGAGTGTGATTGCATTTCTTAATGAGATAATTGTGGACATGGATAACAATTACGATATTGAGGAGGACAAGGTAGGGATTGGTGAACCATGGAGGGAAGTTGATGAAGAGGGAGAAAGAATCAATTCTATTGATTTCTCTTTCTTCCGCTATCAGTTTAATCACTGAATTGGATGTTGTAATTGGATTACAACTTACCTATGATGGCAAGCTGGAAGTCATGGATGTTTTGAATTTTATGGAGAATGGCCGTCTTGCTGCACCTACATTGGAAAAAGTTGAAACCGATGTTTACATGTAGGAAAAAGATTTTTTGATGGTAAGTTCTTTAGGGAAGAAATTTTTACAAGGTGACAATGTGTAGTTAAAAAAGGCCCATGTAGGTCACCAGGACAAATCTAATATCATATGCAGCCAAATAGAAGCCTATAAAAATGAGGAACCAGTCATTAGTCATTAACATTGTTGTTTGGCATGATGGGAAAATATGGAGGACTAGTAGGCACACCCAGAGTCTTAAGATACAGGGAGCTGTAGCAGCTTGGAAAAGCTTCATGGTTGCTTACCTTGTAGCTTTGGACAATAAGGGCTCACATGCCATTACATCAAGACATTGTGAGCAACTAACTGATTCTGATGTGGCTTCTAGACAAGGGTCTACACTTCGATTTGGGGCTTCGTACAAAATAATTCAGACAGTTGATCAGAGTATTTTGTGGAGCTTTCTTCTTGCCATGCTTGCTCTTACTAATTTTGAGATGTTGGAAAAGGGTGGAAGGAATATTTTGGCTTCAAGAGAAGCAATGTAGTTACCATGTTGACTATAAGAGTAAATTGGGGCAGCTGAAGCATTATCTAAATTTCATGAACAAGCTGTACCATACTATTAATGTGGAGAGGCATCGATTCAGTTGCATGTTAAGGCTAATTGTTGCACTTTCAGTTCTCAGTATTGTAAAAGCTCTTTTACAGGGTTCATTATACATGGTCTTGGAGGGGAGATGCAACAACAGTTACTAATGGTGATGAAGATGCATAGTCTGCCAGATGGGTTAACTTTTGCAATTCGTAATAAAATTGATACAACCAAAACTACTTTTATTAGTAGGGTGATGAAGAGAAGATATGGCATCTAGGATGTGCTTCTACCTTGTGACTTGCTTCGGGATATACTGATGAGAAGGGAGCACTTGCATTGTAGTGGAAGATTAACACATTTCAAAGGTGCTATTGTACATCAAATCTTGGAGGAATTTCTCATGGATAGTAACCTCTTCTGCGATGAGGCAGTTGACAAGGCATCAGGAAATCAGGGTAGATATATGAGGAGACTCAATATAGTCACTTTATTGGTCCCTAAGACTGCTGATAAAAAGTTCGTTTATATTGAGTTAAAAGATATTGCCCTGTGTTGGTTTTCTCCTTGCAGTCTGACTTTGTTAAGCATGAATTTCGGAAACATAATTGCCCCATGGCTGAGGATATCCAAGAATTGTCAAAAGAGGTAATGAGGTTGTGTGTCATGTCCTTATCAAATGGACTGGCATAGATGTTGTACAAGGCTACAAGCTGCTTGGGAATTCTTGTCTGAAATTCAACATGTTTCTATCTTTTCTATTCTTGAGGTCTAGAATGCTCTTTACGGAGGGGTATTGATACAAGTTGGAGGAATAAGCTAAGCTGGCACTTTGAGGAAGCATGTTGAGGAAGAATTAGTTAGACAGTTATAGTTTAAATTTCTGTTATAGCTGTAGCTTAGGTAGTTAACACTAGTAGTTCCATTTCTCTGTTAATTCATTGATGTTAGTAATTCAATCCAACTATAAAAGCTCAGATGGAAGACACAGTAACCATTTATGAAATAATATCAATTCAGTTTTCTAACTTTCTCTCTGTTCTCATTTAATTAAAACCTAATTCTCGAATTTTATCCCAGGTCTGGTTAGCATCTTCCTCGAGAATCATTTCCTGGATTAACTTTCTCCATCGAATTACGTTTTCTTGTATCAGTCTAGTCAGAAGTCCTGAAGGATTATTTTCCTACCCAGTGACAACGACTCAGTGACAACGACTCAGTGGTCAGATACAACGAGTAGTCGTGTGAGCCCGTTCTGAGAAATCCTGAGAAAGTTCTGACAGTTGAAAATTTCGCCTATTGACGATGATCTCTAATAGACAGATCGTTGTGTGTCACCACGAGTTGTTGTGACCACCCGTCGTTAGGTTGCCGAGAACCAGTTGCCTCACAACATCTCAGACGACGAGTCGTCTCGAGACTTGTCTGTCGTGATTCAACAGTTTTTAAATACGTTTCCCCGGGTGTATTTCGTACTTTTGCTATTTCCTAGACTTAAACGACAAGTCGTCTTGCGACTCGTCCGTCATGATTCAACAGTTTTTAAATACGTTTCCCCAAGGGTCTTTTCGTACTTTCCCCATTTCCTAGACTTATACTACGTTAGTTAGGGCCTTTTAGAGAGGGATTAGTTGACACTTTAGCCTCATTCTATCCTAAAACACACAGAGAAATAACAGAAGAGCGATTCAACTCTCTCAAGCCTCGAGAAGCAAGGGTTCCCCTCAAGTTCAGAATCTCTCAAGTCCTTTGCAAGAATTCACCTTCCAGATATGTGGGGTTTCATCAATGGGTATCCTTCCACCCATTGAGCCCCAAATAACTTAGAAATTCTCAGTTTCAGCATGAATCAAAATTAGGGTTCTCATTCAGTTTATGATTTCCCTTTTCTATTTCAGCCTCTTATCGTTCTTATACTTTTCATTTTTCATTTTGTCTATTAAGTATAAGCTCTCTCTTTCTTCACAACCAACACTCTTTTTCTTCAACTGATCGACCGGTGCCGGCGTCGGTGACAGGTAAGGTACCTTTTTTGCATCTCTCCCTCAAGCTCTCTCCCTCTCCCCCCCTCTCCCCATCTCTCCCAAATTACGTCTCTCTCCCCCTTCTCCTTCTTTGCAATCTAGCCACTGATATCGCCAGCGGGACAAGGGTTTCCGCCGGATCGACTTCGGCAACGGGCACCAGAATAGCTACAGCCGGCGAAGCTCTGGCGAAATATTTCCGGCGATTGTATTTTTAGCAACCAACTCCGAAGCCAGAATTAACGGTACCATCAGCACACGAGATTACCCCGGTGATATCTAACCTTTGTTATTTACATACTTTTACTAGTTATTATTTACCGTTCTTGTTTGCACTGCTGTTTCTTGTGATTAGAGTTATGTCCATTTGCTAGGCCAGATAGTTTTATCTATGTGCGATCACTGTTTCCCTGCTGCTTTTTTGGTTTCCTGCTTGCCTTTTGTTAATCTGTTTTGTGGTTTATCGGTTTAGGACTTGGTTTTTGGTTCTTAAGTGGTGGAGGTAGGGGTTGATGGTGGTATAGGGTCATGTCCGAGGGGGTTGGGGTTGGGGCCGGTTTTGTGTGGGGGTGAGGAGGGAAGGGCAGGGGTGGGTGGGGGGTTTAGGTCGGGTGTTAGGGTAGGTGTGGTGAGAGATGGTAGAGGTAGGCGAGAGGCGAGAGTTGATAGGTTGCAAGTAGTGTCATGGAATATAGGACCCCTTCAGGGTAAGTCCATAAAGCTGGTCAAGGTTCTTAAGAGGAGGAAGATCAGCATTGAGTGTGTGCAGGAGACTAAGCGGGTAGGGTCTAAGGCTAAGGATGTGGATGGGTATAAGCTGTGGTACTCTGGGTGCGACAGGCGTCGGAATGGAGTAGGGATCTTAGTGGATGAGGAGCTTAGAGAGCAGGTGGTGGAGGTTAAGAGGGTTAATGATAGGCTGATGACGATTAAGCTGGTCATTGGGGGGTTATCGCTGCATGTGTGTTATGTTTATGCACCGCAGGTGGGCTTGGCTAAGGAGGAGAAAGCGAGGTTTTGGGATGCGTTGGATGAGGTGGTAAGAAGCGTGCCTAGTTCGGAGAAGATTGTCATAGCGGGGGGCTTCAATGGGCACATTGGGGTTTTGCCTGAAGGTTATGACGATGTGCATGGAGGTTTTGGATTCGATGATAGGAATGACTAGGGAGCTGCTTTGTTGGATTTTGCAAGGGCCTTTGGGTTGGTGGTGGTGAATGCGAGCTTCTCGAAGAAGGTGGATCACCTAATTACCTTCCGAAGTGCGATAGCCAAGACTCAGATCGACTTTCTGCTGCTTAGGAAGGGGGACAGGGCTCTTTGTAAGGACTGTAAAGTCATTCCAAGTGAGCATCTTTCGACCCAGCACAAGCTTCTGGTGATGGACTTGACTATCAAGAAGGGCAAGAAGAGGAGGGCCAAAGAGGGTCGGCCTAGAATTAGGTGGGGTGGCTTGACGCCGGGCAGTGCGTTAGAGATTGAGGAGAAAGTGGCAGGTTTGGGGGTGTGGGAGTGTAGGGGGACGTGGAGACTGTGTGGGATAGGGCTGTCAGTTGTATCACGGAGGCTGCCAGAGAAGTTTTGGGTGTTTTGAGGGGTCGGGCAGGACGACATAAGGGGGACTAGTGGTGGAATGAAAAAGTTAAGAAGAAGGTGGAGACTAAGAAGAGGGCGTATGTTAAGTTGATTGAGAGTAATGATGCAGAGGAGAAACGGGTGAATAGGGAGGCCTACAAAGTTGCAAGAAAGGAGGCTAAGGTTGCAATTACGATGGCTAAGACTGCAGCGTTTGAGAGCTTGTATGCGGGGTTAGATGCGAAAGGCGGGGAAAAGAGGTTGTATCGACTTGCTAAGGCTAGGAAGAGGAAGGGTCGGGACTTCGACCAAGTGAAGTGCATTAAAGGGGAGGATGGTACAGTTTTGGTGGAGGATGTCCACATTAAGAAGAGATGACAGGAGTATTTCCATAGGCTTTTGAACGAGGAGGGGGATAGAGGCATCGAGTTAGGAGAGCTGAAACACTCGGAGGAGAGATGTGATTTCAGTTATTATAGACATTTTAGGGTTGAGGAGGTCAGAGAAGCTATTCGTAGAATGCGAAGGGGAAGGGCGATGGGGCCTGATGAGATTCCGGTGGATTTTGGAAGTTTATAGGTAGGGTTGGTTTAAGGTGTTTGACTGATTTGTTTAACGGTATTTTCAAGACGGTAAGGATGCCGGAGGCTTGGAGGTGGAGTACGATGATTCCGTTATATAAAAACAAGGGAGACATCCAGAGTTGCACTAACTATAGAGGTATCAAGCTGTTGAGTTATACTATGAAGATTTGGGAGAGGTTAGTTGAGCTGAGATTGAGGAGGATCGTGTTCATTTCGGAGAATCAGTTTGGTTTTATGCCTGGTCGCTCGACGACAGAAGCAATCCACCTGGTGAGGAGATTGGTGGAGCAGTATAGGGAAAGGAAGAAGGATTTGCATATGGTGTTCATCGACTTGGAGAAGGCTTATGACAAAGTTTTAAGGGAGGTTCTGTGGAGATGTTTAGAGGTCAAAGGGGTCCCGGTGGCGTACATCAGAGCTATTAAGGACATGTACGATGGAGGAAAGACTCGGGTGAGAACAGCGGGAGGGGACTCAGAGCATTTTCGGTCGAGACAAGGTTGAACCAGGGTTTGACTCTTAGTCCGTTCCTGTTTGCGTTGGTGATAGATGTGTTGACATAGAGTATTCAAGGGGAGGTGCCGTGGTGTATGTTGTTCGCTGACGATGTAGTGCTGATTGATGAGACGCGGGTGGATGTGAATGAAAAATTGGAGGTTTGGAGGCAAACCCTTGAATCTAAGGGTTCAGGTTGAGTACGCCCAAGACGGAGTATATGGAATGCAAGTTTAGTGAAGTGAGGCAGGAGGACGATGTGGTGGCGAGGTTGGATTCCTAGGATGTCCGAAAGAGGGATAGTTTTAAGTATCTTGGGTCTATGATTCAGGGGAATAGCGAGATTGATGAGGATGTCTCTAACCGTATTGGAGCAGGTTGGATGAAATGGAGGCTCGCCTCGGGAGTATTGTGTGACAAGAAGGTGCCACTAAAGCTTAAAGGTAAATTCTACAGAGTGGCAGTCCGTCCTGCTATGCTATATGGACCAGAGTGTTGGTCAGTCAAGAACTCCCACATTCAAAAAATGAAGGTAGTGAGAATGTTGCGTTGGATGTGTGGACTTACCAGAGGGGATAGAGTCAGGAATGAGACCGTCCGGGAGAAGGTGGGAGTGGCTTCGTTGGAGGATAAGATGCGCGAAGAAAGGTTGAGATGGTTTGGGCATGTGATGAGGAGGGGCACGGATGCCCCAATTCGTAGGTGTGAGAGGTTAGCATTAGATGGCTTCAGGAGAAGAAGAGGTAGGCCGAAAAAGTACTGGAGGGAAGTGATTAGACATGATATGGAGCAGCTTCTGCTTACTGAGGACATGACCCTAGATAGGAAGATGTGGAGGTCGCGGATAAGGATAGAAGGCTAGGTTATGTGCGTGGTTTTAGTAAGTAGTTTGAAGAGCTCAGGTTGAGTCGGTCTAGTAACCCTAGGATTGGGTCCAAAGATAGGAGCCCAATCAGGCGGGCTTGGGTCTCTTTTTCCTATTGCGCTTATTTATTTTATTTCTTATTGCTCTGAGTTCTATTTTTGTTGTGTCTTATTCCTTTTCATGTTATGCCATCCATCTTGCTTCTTATTTAATTATGCTTTGGTCTACTTTTCTCTATCTTGAGTCGAGGGTCTATTGGAAACAACCTCTCTATTTCTCTGGAGGTAGCGGTATGGACTGCGTACATTCTACCCTCCCCAAACCCCACTTGATGGGGATACACTGGGTTTGTTGTTGTTGTTGTTGTTGTTATCGTTCTTATACTTTCATTGCATGTATCTCATGATTTTACACCTGGCATGACTCAATATTCCATTATTTAGCTAGCTAATATGATTTATAGTATATAAACATGATTTGGCTATGTTTGAGAAAGTTTGACGTGTTATGAACACACAATATCAATGATTGTTGATTTTAGCATAAAGTAATTAGTCTCAGTTTATAGACCTACAATAGCATTTCAGTTATAAAGACTTTCAAAATACTTTCAGATGAAGTATGTTTTAATTCAATTTCAATATACCAGTTTATGAGCTATCAGCATAAACCAGTATGGGAGTAGTACATAGCACCGAGTTCGATTGGGGTTCGGCGCACCAAATCCTAGAACTACGTGCTACCGTAGGATATTTAGCCCCCCCAATTGGGCATCAGTTTAGTGATCACGCCAGTCATGCCTTTATATCCTGACAAGGTATATTTGGCTCTTTCAATGGGATGTATACATCGGACTCCATGTTTAGCTCACATGGCTTATGTCGGTTAACAAGATTCTTCCATGGTTATAGATTCAGACCTAGTAATTGTGCATGACCCTCAAATATATATATATATATATATATATATAATGTTGAAATTATACATCAACACTCATCTTTAATTACTGAAGAAAGTCTGTCTACTAAAAGTAAGAAAGAATTCACACTCGTAGCGGTTAATAAGTATACATGTTGCACACTTAAGGCACGTGTACTCACTTGGAGGACCTAAGTCCCCCATTAATTCGTTTATATTTTAATCTTATACATGTTAGACTAGTTTCATTGTTGATTATAACATTAATGCTTTATAATTACTCCCTCCGTACGTTCATCTTAACTTATTCACTTTTCTATTGGCACATGGATTAAGAAATAGTAAATAATATGGATAATCTAGTTTTATTTAATTTTAGACTATGATTTTACAGCTTTACCCTTCATACTAGTTTATAAGCATATATAATAGGGCCATTGTACTACCAGCTCAGTATAGCATTTCAGATCAGTATATCAGTATTCCACCGCATGCTCGGTTTATTTTATAGTTGTATATCTCACATACTCAGCACATTCAAAGTACTGACCGCATACTCTTTTTGAATTGTATCGTCTTATGATATAGGTTCTGGCATTCAGCATCATCCCCGTGAGTAGTGCGATCCGGTACCTTCTCAGCAGCAGATCGCGGTGAGTCCTCATCATTCGAGGACCAGTTTTCAGGATTGTTTCCTTTTTAGTCTTTCTTTACAGGTTCAGACATTTGTCCCAGCAACTTGTCAGTTAGTTAGTGGTGTCTGAAAGTCTTTCAGACAGACAGACAGTAAGTGTTTCAGTTTTTTGCGGGGGTTGGGTCAGACAAATTATTTATTTCAGTAATTATTCAGACTTATATTGATTTCAGATAAATCATTCTAAAAGTTAATTAACTTCTGCATCAGTTCTTAGTATTTTGTCAGACCATGGAGTCTTTCAGACAAACAGACAGTAGATGTTTCAGTTTTTTGGGGGGTTTGGGTCAGACACATTATTTATTTCAGTAATTATTCAGACTTATATTGATTTCAAATAAACATTCTTATAGTCAATTAACTTCTCCATCGATGATTCAGTTATTTTCAATAGTCTTAGTATTTTGTCAAACCATGGGTTAGCTAGGGGTCAGTGGTGGCTCTAAGCACTGTGTTACATTCAGGGTGTAGACTTGGGTTGTGGCAATAAATGATTAACTGGACAAGTTATTCCAGATCGTATACATTACAAAAAGCAAGCTATGTTTTTATTTAGAAGTTCGCATCACCTAAATCTTAACTTAGATGTGGATAGGAGTATGGCTACAGATGTGAAGACAAACCACTAACTGCATGTTATGACATATTTAAGTGTAAATTTTGACAACTATTGAGGATTTGAAGTTATTAAATTAAAGCTAGTTCAATAAATTTTTTTTTGGGGGAAGGGTCAAAATTACCCCTCTACTTTCAAAAATTGGCCAACTTTGCCCTTCGTCATACTATGTGGTCAGATTTATCCCCGTTGTTAGCAAAGTTCTCACTTATACCGATCAATTGGATGGAAATACCCAAATCAATAAACTAACCCATTTATTTAACAGATCGGTGAAAGAGCTGCAGATAACTACCAAAACAAATGTTTGTGCATTTGTAGTCTTTCTAGCAGAACTAATAACTGGAAAACACACACTTATTCGTGAAAGTAGGGATCTAAACAAGATGAAATCACTCATCTCAATTGTAGAAGAATGAAACACAACCACATGAATGAGTATCGGAGGAAATGGACTCTATTTCAGAACAATTGCTTATATGAAAGAACCTAGTAAAAGAAAGAACAAGTGAGATGTATGCATTTGTTAGAACATGGATGTCAGGAGATCATTTCTTGCTTGTTACAGATTAAATTTATGTATAATGTTCTTGCTTGTACAGATTAAATTTATATATATTATACATAGTCCTCCATTCCGTTACAGATTAAATTGATCAATTCAAAGCTGACCGCTTCTCTCTCTCTCTTTCATAACGTTCACTGACCCCAGCCACCCCTACGTCACTGAACTCCAACGGTCGGCGCCGACTCCGGCGACGACGGAGCTACGCCGGCAACAGGTAAGGGCTCTCTCTCCCACGCTTCTCTCTCTCCCCAGATCTCCCCATCCCCGTCTCTACCCCCTTCTCCCTCATTTCCCCCTCTGCCCCCTTAGACACAGCTATCGCCGGCGATCTTAGGGTTCCGCCGGCTCGACTAGCTTCCGGCGAAGGGTAAGAGTGGCAGCATTGGTCAGAGCAAGGTTGGTACGCAGACAATCCAGCTCCCAGTTCCGGCAAGTTCCAGAGGTCACTCCAGCGGTATTCTGGCGACGCACTGGTGGGCTTGTTCCGGCGACCCCTTTACTGGCAACCTAACCAACAGCACACAGGACCATACCGATGACATCTAAAACACTGATTTCTTTTAGTTACTTTGTATTTTTCTATTCCGTCTACTTTTACTAATTATTTTATCTCTTGACATCTATTGAATTCTCTTGAATTCGTTTAATTTGTGGGATTGATTTTTGCTTGCTTATTCCATCTACTTTGTGTGTGCCTTATTTTTCCTGTTGTTGCTTTGCAGTTACTGCTAGTGCTTTGTTACTATAGTTGTTTTTATTTCTGTGGGGTAGTGGTTGTGGTTGTTGATGGTAGGATAGGATCATGTCCGAGGGGGTTGGGACGGGGGGTTGTGTTGGGGGTGGGGGACGAGAGTAGGGCAGGTGGGGGGGGTGGGGGCAAGGTCTGGCATTAAGGGCGGTAGAGGAAGGTGTGTTGCTAGAGTTGATAGGCTGAGGGTTGGGTCTTGGAATATAGGGACTCTCCAGGGAAAGTCCATAAGGCTGGTGAAGATTCTTAGAAAGAGGAGGATCAATATTGCATGTGTCCAAGACACCAAGTGGGTAGGGTCTAAAGTTAGGGATGTGGATGGTTACAAGCTTTGGTACTCTAGAAGCGTGAGGCATAGGAATGGAGTTGGCATCTTAGTAGATGAAGAGCTAGAGGGCAGGTAGTGGAGGTTAAGCGGTTTAGTGATAGGCTGATGACTATTAAGTTGGTCTTTGGGGGGTTTATCCTGAACGTGTGTAGTGTGTATGCGCCGCAAGTAGGCCTGGACGGTGAGGAGAAAATGCAGTTTTGGGAGGACTTGGATGAGGTGGTGAGAGGTGTGCCTAGCTCTGAGAAAATTATTGTAGCAGGGGATTTCAATGGGCACATCGGTGCGTTACCGGCAGGCTTTGGTGATGTGCATGGTGGTTTTGGTTTTGGGGAGAGAAATAAAGAGAGAGCTGCTCTGTTGGAATTTGCATGGTCCTTTGGGCTGGTGGTGGTAAATTCGAGCTTTTCGAAAAAGGACGATCACCTGATCACCTTCCGAAGCGCGATTGCCAAGACCCAAATTGACTTTTTGCTGCTTAGGAAAGGGGATAGGGTGTTGTGTAAGGACTGTAAGGTCATTTCGAGTGAGAATCTTTCGACCCAGCATAGGGCTCTTGGTGATGGACTTGGGTATAGAAAAGGATAAGAAGAATAGGGGTGAGGGGGGTCGACCGAGAATTAAGTGGGGCGGCTTAACGCCGGTGAACACGTGGGGATTAGGGGAGAAGTAGGCGGGTTTGGGGGTGTGGGATTGTAGGGGAGACGTAGATGGTATGTGGGATAGGGTGGCTAGGTGCATCAAAGAGACTGCTAGTGAGGTGTTGGGTGTGTCTAGGGGTCGGGCCGGTTATCATCGGGGGGATTGGTGGTGGAATGAAGAAGTTAAGAAGAAAGTCGAGATTAAGAAGGGGGCGTATGCTAAGTTGGTTGAGAGCAAGGAAGAAGAAGAGAAGCGGGTAAATAGGGAGGAGTACAAGTTAGCGAGGAAGAAGGCTAAGCTAGCAGTTACGGTGGCTAAGACGGTTGCGTTTGAGAGCCTGTATGCGGGGTTAGAGGAGAAAAGAGGGGAAAAGAGGTTGTTTAGGTTGGCTAAGGCTAGGAAGAGGAAGGGTCGGGACCTCGACCAGGTGAAGTGCATTAAGAGAGAGGATGGTAGAGTGTTGGTGGAGGATGGTCACATTAAGAAAAGATGACAGTCGTATTTTCATAGGCTCTTGAATGATGAAGGGGATAGAGTTATTGCGTTAGGGGAGCTGGAGCAATCAGAGGAGTGTCGTGATTTTAGTTATTGTAGACGTTTTAAGGTGGAGGAAGTCAGAGAGGCCGTTCGCCGGATGCGAAGGGGTAGGGCGACAAGGCCTGATGAGATTCTCGTGGATTTTTGGAAGTTCTCTGGCAAGGCTGGTTTAAGGTGGTTAACTGATTTGTTTAACGACATTTTTAAGTCGGCGAAAATGCCCGAGGCCTGGAGACGGAGTACTAAGGGTGACATTCAGAGTTGCAACAAGTATAGGGGTATTAAGTTATTGAGTCATACTATGAAGATTTGGAAGAGAGTGGTCGAGTTGAGGGTGAGGAGGATAGTGTCTATTTCGGAGAACCAGTTTGGATTTATGCCCGAGCGCTCTACGACGGAGGCAATTCACCTGGTGCGGAGACTGGTGGAACAGTACAGGGAAAAGAAGAAGGACCTGCACATGGTGTTTATCGACTTGGAGAAGGCATACGATAAAGTTCCTAGGGAAGTTTTTTGGCAGTCCGTCTGGCAATGTTGTATGGAGCGGAGTGTTGGCCAGTCAAGAACTCTCACATTCAAAAATTGAAGGTGGCGGAAATGCGGATGTTGCGCTGGATGTGTAGGCTTACTAGGGGTGATAGTGTTCGGAATGAGACTATCCGGGAGAAGGTTGGAGTGACTTCAGTGGAGGACAAGTTGCGGGAAGTCCGTTTGAGATGGTTCGGACACGTGATGAGGAGGAGCACAGATGCACCGGTTCGTAGGTGTGAGCGGCTTGCTTTGGATGATTTTAGGCGAGGTAGGGGTAGGCCGAAGAATTACTGGAGAGGGTTGATTAGGTGGGACATGGAGCAGTTACAGCTTACGTAGGACATGACCCTAGATAGAAAGATCTGGAGGACGTGTATTAGGATTGACGGCTAGTGCCAATTTAGGTAGGTAGGGTAGGGCATTACTTGGTGGGTGTATTATTCTTGTTATGCTAGCTTGTTGCATGCTCTATTACGATCGCTTACTATTCTTTATTTACAATTCTCTGTAGGTGTCGTATTTATGTCTTGCCACCTTGTTCCATGCTTTTTGTATGAATTTGATTACTGTTCCTTATCTTGAGCCGGGGGTCTATCGGAAACAGCCTTGCTACTTCTTCGAAAGTAGTGGTATGGACTGCGTACATCTTACACCCCAAACCCCACTATGTGGGAATACACTGGGTTTGTTGTTGTTGTTGTAGTCCTCCATTAACTAAGCAAGAGTGCACACTGAATGCTCAGATGCATGAAATTTTCCAAGACGAAGATCCAGAGTCAACATTGGAATCCTTTATAGATGAATATGAAAATGATCAGATATGGGTCGTGGTTGTCTTTTAAAAAAAATTGGTTACTTTGTTGATTTAGGCATTTCCATCCAATTGAGGGGTATATGTGAGAACTTTGCTAACAACGGGGGTAAATCTGGTCATATAGTATGACGAAGGGCAAAGTTAGCTAGTTTTTGAAAGTAGAGGGGGTAAATTTGACCCTTCTCCCTTTTTTTTCGTAAATGCTCAATATTTTATACATATATTATCTCGTATGCTAGCAAAGTGCTCTAGTACTTAATGAGAATATATGTGCAACATAAACCCATCAAAACAAATGCCTAATCGACCTACATTTCTTGGTCATGGGTTTAGTCCAAGCACCCAAGTTGGGTTGACCCAATCGGGGGTGGTCCCACAACCGCACCCAAATTGTATCGATTGACATGGGTGCAGTAAGGATTTTGAAGAATCTGAGTAACATAGAGCAACCCGCCTTGGAGTGAAGGAATTGCGAATAATAAGGGTTAGGGACCGACTGTGGGAGAACATGAAATCTAGGATATGCCATTTCCATATCTCAGGAAGATTAATATACCATGGGAAGTGATAATAATGCTCAAGATTGTACCTTTTACAAAATAATGCTCAAAATTTTTAAAATATAATTAGAAGATACTGCCAGACTGACAATGCAGAATATAGGTAAGTTACCTGAATTTAAACCTGCTGAAAGTACTCCAGATGTGGCAGCATTAACCACGGCATCATAATGAGACGTATCACCTCTAATCTATTGGCGCAAAACATACAGAGAAAGAGAAAAATAAAAGATAATAATCCACACAGAAAAAGCAACAAAATTAACTTCTACGTACATGTGGAAAATATTAGTCATGTCAGAATTTAGATAAGAGACAGAAATCAGAAAGATGGAGCTTCTAGGTTATGGAAATAAATACTGACATAGCAGGTATTTCTCTGTTGGTCTTAGCTTTCATGTTCTGATCTTAGCTTTATATTTCCTTCTTTTTCAATTAGAACACCTAGGCCTTATGACTAGAAAGATTATATGATACAAGCGTAGCAAGTTAAGAAGGAGGCAAAAACAGTTAGGACTCAAAGTTAGTTAAGTCTGTTAAGTACTATAGCAGTTGTTTGTTGTTTGTTTTTACTGTTGTAACAGAATCACTGTAGCAGAGTCCAAGAGTTAGTTAGGCGGTTATTGTTCGATGATTAGTTATAAATATTCATGTGTAATGATTCACAGCTATTCAGAAATTATAATACAACTCATCTTCTCTCTTATTCTTCTCAATTTAGCTATTTTTCTCGGTTAATACCCTGATCTTAGCTCTCTCCTTCCTCGAGGTTAACCTCCTGGATTGATTTAGTTCTTCGAGGTGCATCATTATAATACAACAACAACAACAACATACCCGGTGTATTCCCACAAAGTGGGGTCTGGGGAGGGTAAAGTATATGTAGTCCATGACTAGAAAGATTATAAGTCCCCCCCCACCCCCACCCCCACTCCATAAAAAAGATAAACTAAAAAGACTGGCCATGACACGTCATATTATTCAAAAGGGGCAGATTCTGGTAGATTTTTCCCTCCCAACATCATTACAATCCAAAAGCCACAAAAGAGTATCAATTGATGAATCCAAGTAACATAAACTTCAATAAGGAATTTAAACCCAACACTTTTCTTCCACTAATTATTTTTCTTATCTATCAGAAGTATTTCTAACTTTTGGGGACTGAGGCATCATAGTTGTCGTTGTATCAAAAGTATTCCTATTATCTGTCATTATTGATAGAGTTCTTTACAGTTTCCATTATTTTTCTCAATGATGGAGGAAGAGGTTGTAACAAAGTGCAATGTCCTCATCAGGAAGAAAGGAAACAATGACTGTTGTTCTCATCAATCCTAAGTTGGTTTACCTCTGTAACCCATTAGAATCAGCTCAATATGAAAATGACAGTCCTATAACACATAAGCTACGGTTGAAGAACCTAAAGAAAACTCACCGCGACACTCATATTTCCATAGTCGGATAACCAAAAGGGCAGTCAAAGGAAGCAAGAACAGAACAAGAAGGTACACAAAACAATGTGAAGTTCTGTAGGAAGCTCACCACAGCACCAATACACAATACAGATTGATATTTTCTTAACTTGGCAAGTTGCTGCGCGACAACACCGATTTCGAAACTACCAGGAACCCACACAACCTGCACACAACACATTATGAGGTTGAATGGAAGAGACTACAAATCACGCCTAAATCTATGATACAACATAATATTGTTGTTGATTTTGTGGTATTGGTTCTCTCACATGGCCCATCATGGAAAATTTTTACATGATGAAGATTGGATCTTAAGTAGTATTTACTATGAAAAGTTCATGGAGCCACACAAATTAACTTCTTTTTCTTAAGGGGTGTATGTTCAGATGCACCAACGTTAATGCCATATTCAGGTGACCGGTGTTTCTTTTTCCCCCTTCGGATGTATTTACTATGAAAAGTTTATGGAGCCACACAAATTAACTTTCTTTTTCTTAAAGGGTGTATGTTTAGATGCACCAATGTTAATGCCATATTCAGGTGACCGGTGTTTTTCTTTCCCCTTCACTTCAGATTTGGTGTAGTTTTAATTGTTGATCTAACTTATTAATCTTCAACATGAGCTCAACCAGTGACTTTCTTCCTTTCATCCTCACTCACTTTATATTTAAATTGAAGGAAAAGATAACTGGATGGTTTTAAAAAGAGCGATGAACCAGAAAAAATGGAGAAGAAAGACTGAAATACATTGATATATAATTCATGAAGAAATTATTATATAACAGCGCCTCAGTCCACATGGTATAATCAATTAATCATATAATTTTTTGAGACAGTAAGGAAGAACAAATGAGGGATATAAATGTCAAATACATACATCAATGTCTTCTTCTCTAACTGAGTAACTCTTGAAAGTGTTCAAAGCTCCCTCCAAAAGCTTCTTGGTGATCAGTTCATTAAAACGTGCCACCACCTTTAGAACCACAAAAGGGCAATTGATTTTCAATATAATACAGAAAAAAAAAAACAGAAGTTGAAATATTGAAACTATAACAAAGTCAACAGCAATATGACTTCAACTAAAATCAAACACACAACAGAACAAGATAATAAGTCCAGTAACTTGTTACAATCATGCAGAGAGAAAAATTCCAAATGTTTGAGAAAATTGGCCAACATCTTAAAATCCTTTCTATAGAATAAATGGAAGCCTAATTATAGCTAAATTGACTATACCTTTGCATACCATATAATTGATCCTTGCTGTTGAAGATCCTTACATTACTAAATACTCCCTGAGATCCAACTTGTCTGGCAGTGTTGATGGGACACAGAGTTTAACGGATAAAGTGGAAGACCTTTGACTCTTAAGCTAAATATACATAAAAATACCAAAAGTATCCTAACTAACAAAGTACTCTCTCCGTAAGTCACAAAGTTTAAGAAAGAAAGAAAGACGTTTAGAGGTCCTAAACAATCCACGAAAATTGTGGCTATAAAGTCATGACATTAAGGGTAAAAGCTAGAAAGTTTAGAGTTAAATTATTTCTAAAAAAAATAGAAATATGTCATTCTTTTTTAAACTTATAAAAAAGAAAAGAGCTTCACATAAAATGAACAGACAGAAGACTTGTTTAACATCCAATTCTTTCTTCTTCTTTTTTTCTTTTTTAATCCTTTCTTTTGTATTCTTGCAATTCCATTTTCCATTCAATTTCAATCACCACAACATTTTTTTCTCAATAAAGCTGAATTTATGTTTGCACTGAGTCATGACAATGATACACTGAGAATGGAAGAACTAAATAGTTGCAAAATTCATGAATGCATCAATTTTTTCCGTACAGTCAAAGAATAAATAGTAGGGTAAACAAATACTACTACAACAACATCATACCCCGTGTAGTCCCGCGATTAGGGTCTGGGGAGAACAGAGTGTATGCAGACCTTACCCCTACCTTCTACCCCGTGTAGTCCCGCGATAAGGGTCTGGGGAGAAAAGAGTGTATGCAGACCTGGGTAGTCCCGCGACTAGGGTCTGGGGAGAATAGAGTGTATGCAGACCTTACCCCTACCTTCCACATTGTGCTTGAGGGGTGCCAACACATACACACACGGTAAAAATATCTATTTTTATGTATCATATATTACATCTTGATACCCCGTAGCTTCTTTCTGAATTTACTTCTTTATATTTTGACACCCTGTTTCTAATTGATCCTCGGCCTAAATAAAATATTTACAAACAATTTGTAATTGGCTAAAAAGATACAAAGAGACTACTAAAATGAACTTAATACGCAAGCAAATATGGGGAGAATAAGAAAACAAAATCAGTCAACCAATATGCAATAATGGAAAATAAATAAAGGGTAAAAAAGAGGGCACACTAACAATAGCAAACCGATGTCCCTGTGCTGATGTAAGAGAACCACTCAACTCCCGAACAGCAGATGTTTTACCAAAATCCCCACACTCTTGTCCCTTACATCCAAAACCTACGCAATTCAGCAAACAAATTCACAAAGGAAACAAGTTAAATTGAAAGTCCTGAAAACAGCCTCTTACACAGAAATACAAAATACGCCTGCATACCATAAACTCATGTGTTTCGTACATCCCAGACCCCGCACATAGTGGGCCGGGCCCTATTAAGTTCAGAATTTGGTACTGACCTTGAGATTGAGTGAATGAGAGAACAGCAGTTAATTTAGGTGAAGAAGAAATGGTTGTACTGAGTGGGCGATGAGGATGCAACTGTAAAGAATTTACGAAATTTAGTTGAGGTGGGACAGAACTGAAATTTACAAATGTTGCACTAGTCATTTTCCTTGTGATGTGATGTTTACAAAGCACACAATACTTTGATTGAGAAGAGGTATTAATGTGGTGAGGAAAAAGATTAAAATGGTCAATACTCTAAAGCTTTGAGCTAAAAGTGACAAAACAAAGTTTGAAAAAATTTGAATAGGTTACTCAAGTCTTCATAACTGATTGAGAGGATTTAAAAAGTTGGGATAAGTTTGAAAATAATCTATAAGTTTTTAAATTTAAACTTTGATCCAAATATTTACTTAATATAACAGAAAATGGAGAGAAAAAAATGTGTTTCTCTCTCTTCTCATCCATTATTGTTTTCTCTCTCTTAGTGATTTTTGTTGTTCATTGTTGCTGCTACTTTATTCATCCTCTTCTACTTCATTATCGTCTTCATCTACTTCATTATCGTCTTTATCTACTTCATTATCATATTCATCTTCTTCTTGTTGATCATTGTTGTTGTTGTTGTTACCGCTACTATTGCTATTTGACCAATTTCTTTGGTCAAAATTTGTTTCGTACATCACTTTCTACTTTGGCATTACTTCATAGGAGACTTTGGTAAGTTAAATTATGATTTTTAGTTGAATTTGTCATCTGGGTAATTGTTATTGTGTTGTTTTTTCAACAATAGATAGCACGCGAACATGAATGCAATATAAGAGTCAACTATTTAAGCAGATCAATCATCTATTGCGACAGGTGAGCCATTTATTGCAACCGAAGACTCATATGTTGGATTCATGTTTATGGTTTATAGTGCCGTAACATGAATCGAACAGATGGGTCATCTGTATATGAGCCATCTGTTGCAACAGATTATATATCTGTTGCAACAGGATAAATATCTGTTGCAACAGAACCTGAACTCGATTTCAACAGACGTGTTGTCTGTTGCAACAGGGTAAATATCTGTTGCAATAGATTAGTAACCTATTGCAATAGGACCTGAAGTCGATTCCAACATATGCATCGTCTGTTACAACAGGTAAGTCATCTGTCACAACAGGTTAATTGTTTGTTGTAACATGTCACTTATCTATTGAAATCAGCTTCAAAGATTTCTTAGTACTTGAACATCTATCCCAACAAGTGCTTCATCTATTGCAACAAATGTATAGTCTGTTGCAACATATGATTCACCTGTTACAACAGATGACTCGTCTGTTGAAATCAGCTTTTGGAGAGTAAAATGAATCCCAACAGGTAAGTAATCTGGTGTAACTTATTTTTCACCTGTTGTAACAGATTACACATCTGTTGGGATTCATGTACGACACTATGAAATCACTATTAACTTTTTTTAACAAATGACTTTATTTAGGTACTACTAATGGAGAGATCAATAATAATAGGGGTGAATTGTCATGGTCAATGGATCGAGAAGAGCAATCGATATGTATGGCGTTGGACAGAGGGTGAAATGTTAGAGACGATAGCTATGACAGTCCAAAGTGATATTTCATATGATGATTTTGTGAACTTAATCATCAGCTATTATAGACTGAATTGTCAACCGAAAGAACTCGTCATCAGTTACATGCACAGGTCCTTTGAAAATCAGAGGTACTACCTTTCAAGATAACCGATCAGGTTCGATTGTGTGTTTATCTTAGTGATTCATCCAGGTCGGTGTTAAGGGTATATGTGGTTGAAAAGATAAGAGAAAATGAGAACCAAAATATAAAAGAACAACAACAAGACATCTTTGATGATAGGTTGGATAATCTATAAATGAATATTACAGATGATGATCAAATACCTACGCTCGTTGATGCGACCAATACGGTGGGCAGTTCTTTTCGATCGATACAATCTGGCAATCTTTAAGACGACAGACCGACTTTTTCAATAAAATGTCATTCAAGGACAAGAAAAGAACTATCTACTACTTTGTTTATTTCTTGCTTGAAAAAAGATTTTAGAATAATGAAGATGATTAATTCGAGCAAAGTTTTTTGCTACAAATGTGTTAATCCGAACTGGAAGTGGTGTTTAAGAGAGGTGAAGTACTTATATTCTGACAGATTCGTCATTCATAAATATAAAAAGTATCACAAATGTAGTTCGGAGCACATCTCAGGCCAAAATCCTCACGACACATCAAAGGTCCTTGGTGAATACTTCAAGAATAGATTTCTTGATGGCAAATGCCCTTTGGGGTTATGGCTAATCAACTCCTTACAAAATTGGGTGTCCTGTTCAGTTATTGGAAGATATATACGGCCATGGGGATTGCCAAGGACTTGGTTAGGGGGACACACGAGCATGGGTATGCAATCCATGATGCCTATCGTTACATGCTTAAGTCAACAAATCCCAAAAGTAAGACGGTGTTACATGTTGATGAAAATGAAAGGTTCGAGTATTTTTTGTATCCTATGGTGCTTGGATTCAAGGTTTTCGACATTTGAGAAAAGGCATAGCCGTCAGCGGTACCTTTTTGAGGACCAGGTATAATAGAGTTCTGCTAGCGGTGGTGGCGCCTTATGGATCCTATGGTGCTTGGATTCAAGGTTTTCCTGTCGCTTTTTATGTAGTGGACAAGGAATGTGATGCCTCTTATGATTTTTTTTGAACAACTGAGAAGCTGCATCGAAGATACCGAAGAGTTGTGTTTTGTTTCGGATAGACATCCAAGTATTCCAAAAATGGGTTCAATTTTCTTCACTGCAGCTTACTTTGGTTGTTGCATCAGACATCTTGGGGACAACATTCAGACTAACTATCACAACGAAAGGGTCGTGACCTTTTTTAATAGAGCATCTAAAACATATAGTATAGAGAAGTTGTTAGACCATTTCAATCAAATAACAGATATGCATCCCAAGACAGCAGAACATCTCGTACGTGTTAGTTTTGAGAGATGGAGCCGGGCATTCTGTCCGACAAATAGGTGCATTCTTATGAATTTAATATCTTGTTTGAGTTACAAGTTTAGTATGATGTCGTACTAAGTGATTCTTTTGCATAGGTACAATATTATGACGTCAAGCATAACTAAATCGGTGATAAAAGAGAATTTCCCATCAAGGCTCTGTTTGAAATAATAAACAAAAAGTATGTCCAATATTTTAACGAAAGACCTGTGGAGTTTAAGGATACAGGAACCCTATTTGTTTTAGAAGTGAAAAAAATAATATCAACGAACATCAGTCTGGGGAATAGGTTATTATCTCATCAAATAGCAAATTATAAGTTTAGTATCAATGGTCATGGTGATATTTCCATGGTCGATCTTCAAACAAGATCTTGTACGTGCAGAGTTTTTTACTTGGACAAAATACCCTGTCCACATGCTATGGCAGCGCTTCGAGCTCAGTACGGTGCAAAATATGGAACTAAAATTTACAAGTACTCCTCTCCATATTATTTGATAAAAAAATATACAATGGCATATAGTGGGCATTTTACTCTGATGTCTCCCGAAGAATTTTGGATTGTTCGTGTAGAGCTTTTATCAAATCGGAAAGAAGGCCATATAAAAGGAGACGTGGAGTTGGAGAATCATTTCCATCAAGAAAAAATAAGTGCTCCGTATGTAAGAGCGCTGGCCACAAAAGAACTACATTCCCGGATCATAATCTGCCATGATCGTTGTAATTGCAAAAACTTGAGTTGTTGTTTGTTGTGGACTTTTATATATTTAACTCATTATTGTGAATGTAAATATTATCATTTATTATATATAAAATATCTTTTTTTTAATAACTTGTGCATCAATAAAAAGAGGCAAAATATGAACTAAATACAACAGACCACAAAATTATCTTCAACAGATGGACAAATTAGCTGGAAGAACACAATACAGTTCATCAAACTAGAATGTTTTCCTCCAACAGATGACAAATCTGTCGCAATAGATGGATAATCTGTTGACAGAAACCCAACCAATGACCAATTTGTTCCAATACATGGTCCATCTGTTGAAATAACTCAAAAGCCAAAATTGCTATTGCTACTAGATTCAAAATTGCTCCTTACCTCCAACCGTCGATATGTTAATATATATGTTTATAAGAAGAAATACACAGAATGAAAATTGAATAAGAATTAAAAAGCCACAGTCGACTAAAAATAAATTTTTCATTAAACAAAAAATAAAATACATTAGGTATAGATCCGATATAGAAAAATTAAAATACAGACGCTAAAAGAAAAAACACATTCTAATTATTATCATCATCATCCGACCAATCAACCGCAGTACAGGGCCCTCATCAACCTCTGCATCTCTCTAAACATCCTTGCTCTCATGGCGACCAGCTCCCTTTGCATGTCATTAACCTGTCTCTGAAGTTCCTGCATGGTGTTTTGCAGAATAGCAATGTCCCAAACAGGATCAACCATATCTAGAACACGCATGAATTGACAAAAAACATAAACATTAAAGCAAAGAAAAGAGTCCAAATATAATACAACGTATACTACCAACTGGTAGATTTACACAGAAAAAGAACTTACCTCAATGAAAAAGGAATATGCTCTTTGAATAGAAGTGGTTGAAGATGTAATACGAAAAGAGAAAATGCAAAAAATAAATAAAAGTAGAGTAGAATGAAGATTAAGGAGGGACCTATTTATAGAGGATTGAATTTGAATGTGTTAGGCAAAAAAGCACGACTGTTCGGCTCATTGTATTAATTATATTCAAATTGCTGCCTTTTTATTTTCTGTGAAAAGTCGTGACTTTTTCTTTTACATTCAAACTTCTCACCTTTTCAAAATGGTTTGAGACTTAATAACATCAATTATTACTGAGTTATTGCAATAGATCATCCATCTGTCACAACAGATAACCCACTGTCGCAACAGATTTACCATCTGTTGCAACAGATGGTCCGTATGTACAACAGATGAAATATTTGTTGTAACATATGGATTATCTGTTGCGACAGATAGACCATCTGTTTGAGGAGAAGTTTTTATTTCTTCTAACAACTGATTCATTAGTTGCAACAGATAGAGAATTTGATTTATCAACTGTTATGAATGTGTTAGACAAAAAGTCATAATTGTTCACCTCTTTTTTTAATACTCATCACATACCTTAATTAATCCAAACTGGTGACTTATTATATAAATATATATATTTTTTAAAAAGGTGAAAAGTCACGACTTGTAGGACTTGTTTTTTTCTTGACGGGCAAGAAGCCATCTGACATTAAAGATGGTTACCCTTTGAGCCTCCATAGTCAAGTACACTACTTAACGATGGGAAGTGGTGAATAAACATTGTCTGACATTGATGGGGTAGGAAGAATAAGGTGCGTGCAGATGAATGGATCCACTTTCATGCGTGGGAGTTATGTATTATTGATCAAGCTATCGTGACAGACACACATAAAATACAATGATTTTGTGAAAACAATTTTTTACCAATTAGACATTAATCCTTCAAACAAGATCCTATATTTTACAGTTTAGTTTGATAGGTGCGAACTGATAAGGCTGAAGGGTTCCAAGATAGTGGTGTCGATACCCCGTTATAGTTTAATGACGGTTTTGCTCATCTTTATGTGTCAAGTTTGGAGAAGAGTTTAAGTTTTTGGCGGCAGTGTAAATATTCAATAGTGATTGGACCAATTTTAATGGTGCAATGGACGTTTGAAAGGCACCCAAAGCCTCGCACTGTAGCAAACAAGAATGGAAAACTAATAGAAATTCCCCTGGTCCAAATTTATATAGATGGGTTGCTCGAGGAACTATTATACAACAGAAGGTGCTTGGGAGAATACTAGTGCGGGAAGGGGGAGGTGGAGAAGACCATATATCATCTCAAACCTTATTTAAGAGGAAACACAAGGAAATAAGTAAGGAACTTCTAGCGAATCTAGCCAATGAAATTGACTTGTGACATGAAAAAACTGAATGAGCTTCAAGCGTGGAAGTGTGTCCAAATATTAAAATCCGTCAGTCGTTCTTGAAAAAGAAAAATGCTCAAGAGGACTGGAGCTGGACTGTAACGCCCCGAAATCCTCTCCCGGAGCGTCACACGGTGCTTAAGGCTACAAGTAGCCCTAAGATAACCCTATGAGCTTGCTACTTAGTATAAAGCTAACTTAAAGATAATGGGAGCAAAATAAGGAATCATGTCATATCATGTCTAACTGAAATTCGAATGAGTACTATAAAAGTAACAAAATACTGCAAATCTAAATATACTGACCGCCTAGTCTGACAAAGCCTCTACTACTCAACAAAATAGAGAGCCATTGGGACAGATTCACAACTGACTCGAACTAAACTGAAAACAGTAAAACAACTACTAAAAATACTGAAGTGTCTGGAGATAGGTCCTCGAACCATAAGGACTCACCATCGTAGAGGTATAGATAAAGGTACTCGGGATCACTGATGCTGCTGTGACTGAGCACCTGAACCAACATTATGAGACAATGTAGCACACAGACATATATGTGGATTAGCACTTGGGAATGTACTGAGTATATGGGAGTTTATGCAACTAAATATCAATACAATAAATCTTTATGGAAAACATACATGGTTTGTAGATGACTCACATAGCTTGAATGAAACTCTCATAAATCATGAATAATGAAACATGTAGTATAATTCACGTGAGCCATTACACTTTATTCTAAATCTATATTGTTTCTTTGATCTCAAGCTTGTAAACTAGTTGAAATCTTAAAACAACAACTTTTAGAACATACACTTTAGTCTTTTGAAAATAAGGAACTTCTTTGAAACTCAAGGACTTAAAACCTTAAGAACTTTAAGACTTGAGACTCTAGGAAACTTGGGAGTTTCTTCTAACTGACATAAACCATGTGAGCTACATGGAGTCCAACGTCTTGCCCACATTAGGGAGAGTTGTTCTATCCTTACCATCGGAGTAGAACCTTTTACTTTTAGTGATCACTAGCTTAACCTACTTAGGGTAAATCAAATCCTACGGTGGCTCATAGTTCTGGGGAATGAGGCCTTGGAATCAAGCCCAACTCGGTGCTAAATACTACTCCCATACTTAAGCTCAGGACTTTTAAGAAAAATCCACCTTAAACAACTCAGAAATATGCAATGGAAGTCAACTATGCTTCCCTTTAGCTTAAATAAAATAGTGTAGATTTTCTTTCTTAGCTTAGGATTAAAATCAACTCTTTTCTTGAAACTTTGGTAGACTATCACTAATAGGCTTTACAACTTTAATAGCATGGAAATATCAATATACTTCTTTAAACACTTTAGAAAGTATCAATAATTCATTCTTACACTTAAGGCATGTATATTCTTACAGGATCACAATTTCACAATAAAGCTTAATTCATTACACCAATCTTGGAAACCCTTGAAAATATCACATCAATATAGAAATGTGCAATTTATAGCATGAATTATCAATTCAAATCATAAATAAGCGAAATAATCACGCAATTCAAAGCTTGAACAATTTATCAATTCATATTCTCAAAATAATATAATTTGGGTAGAGACCCACTTGCAAAAACATGAAATTCATTTGTAAAAATCGAATCTTTGGGCACAAGAACGAAAGAAATATTCTTGTTCAAACCCTACATACCTTGAATTAGGAGCTTTGGATGAACTCTAGCCCTTGGGACTCTATTTCTGCACTTGAATGGTCATTCTTGATGCTCTTGGTTTGAGGAATCCAATTCTTGAATCAATTTGAAGAAGTAATTGTGAACTTAAGAGCTTCTTGGAATTGGGTTTGGATGCTTAGGGTTTTTAATTGAGAGAATTCTTTGTGAAAAGTCGTATATGATTCTTGGAATAACCTTGGATTAGGTGTTTGGATGATTTAAGGGGCTTGAAAAAAGTCCAAAGTGCCCTTTTTAACTTCTATACGAAGCTAGAAAAATTGAACTAGAAAACCCGATTTTATGGGCCACCGCGACGTGCCACTATCGCGGTGGCTCACTGGAATTTGACAAATGGGATTCTGGGTATTACCGCGATGCGGTACTATCGCGTTGTCCTACTGATTGGGACCTGGAACTTCAGCGCAATGCGCCGCTATTACGGAGTTCCACTAGAAATCTACAATTGTCAAATAGACCCTCTCCGCGATGCACCAAGCACTAAAATGATGTTGTTTTATGACTAGGGCTTAAATTAGCCATAACTTCTTGCCCGATTATCGAATTTGGGTGAATATTATATTGTTGGAAAGCTAATTAAATTTCCCACATGATAAAAAGTCGAAATTAGGAAAATTTTATATGGTTTAAATGATACTCACTTAGGAAGTCATTTCTTAACCTTCTCGAGGCAAAATTAAGCTTAAGAAAAGTTTGGGGTATTACATTATCTCACTCTTGGGAACATTCATCTTCGAATGTCGCTAGTTAAGCTAAGAATATAGAGAAAACTGAGGATACACAGCTGAAACAAATGGCTAAACTGAATCTATATCTTTCTAAACTCTTGAATACTTTGGAGAATGCATGAACTTATATTAAGAATAGCTATATAATTGAATCTTTTATTAGAAAAAGACTGAATTAAGAAGGAAAGGTACCTTCGTCTTAATCTAATCTTCCGGAGAATAGGTACGGGTACTTGGATCTTATATCTGACTTGGCTTCCCCAAGTAGCGCCCTCCACTGACTGGTTTCACCATAACACTTTGACCAAGGGAACCTTTTTGTTCCTCAGTCTACGGATCTGGTGGTCTAGAATCTCAACTGGAATCTTTTCTAATGAAAGGCTAGTGGGGATATCTTGGTTCCCTGAAGGATCCACAACGACGAAATCACCAACGTACTTCTTAAGCAGGGAGACATGAAAGATAGGATGCACAACTGACAACTCTGCGGGCAACTCAAGCTCATAGGCTACTCTCTTAACCCGACTTAGGATTCTATAGGGGCAAATATATCGGGGACTAAGCTTCACCTTCTTGCCAAACCTTTTCACCCCTTTCATGGGTGAGATTTTAATATACACCAAGTCATTAACTTCAAACTCAAGGTCTCTTCTTCTTACATCTGCATATGACTTCTGACGACTCTGGGATGTCCTCAACCTTTCTCTAATCAACTTCACCTTCTGCATAGCCTCAAACACTACATCAGGCCCAATCAAAGTAGCCTCACCCACTCCAAACCAACCTATGGGTGATCTACATCTTCTACCATACAAAGCCTCAAATAGTGCCATCTTGATGCTAGCATAGTAATTATTGTTATACGCAAACTCAATCAATGGTAAATGCCCATACCAACTACCTTTGAAGTTAAGATCACATGCTCTTAACATATCCTACAAAGTTTGGATAGTCCTCTCAGCCTGACCATCTATCTGCGGATGAAAAGCAGAACTCAAATGAACTTGGTTACCAAGACCCTTCTGGAATTCCCTCCAAAACTGAGAAGTAAACTGAGTACCTCTATCTGAGATGATAGACAAGGGAACTCCATGCAACTTAACCAACTCTCGAATATACAATCTAGCATAATCTTCAGTTGTATAGGATGTATGTACGGGCAAGAAATGTGCTGACTTAGTCAGCCTGTCTACAACAACCCAAATAAAATCATGATGACGACACAAAAGAGGTAAACCAGTCACGAAATCCATATTCACTTCTTCCCACTTCCAAGTGGGTATACCAAATTCTTGCATCATACCACCAGGTCTCTGGTGCTCTACCTTGATCTGTTGGTAAGTTGCACACTTAGCTATGAACTCAGCTATATTCTTCTTCATACCACTCCACCAATAGATTTCTCGCAAGTCATGGTACATCTTGGTAGCACTGAGATGAATAAAATACTGTGCGCCATGCGCTTTAGTCATAATTCTCTACCTTAGATCATCAACACAAGGAACACATAATATACCCTGCATTCTCAACACCTCATCTCCCCCTTAAGAGAAAACCTCTACCTTTTAGTCCTTAACTGACTTCTTCAGTCTGACCAAACTAGCATCTAAGTCTTGCTTCTCCTTCACTTCTGAAACTAAAGAGGATTTGGAACTACTATGTACCAAAATACTCCCTTCAGCAGAATCAAGCAACCTAATACCCAATCTATCTAGACAATGCACATCATGAGCTAACTCTTTCTTACCCTTCTCTACATGAGCCGCACTACTCATAGATAACCTGCTGAGGGTGTCTGCCACTACATTGGCCTTGCTCGAATGGTACAACATGCTCATATCATAATATTTTAGCTACTCTAACTATCTCCCCCAGAGAAGATTCAACTCTCTCTGAGAAAACACATACTGCAAGCTTTTGTAGTCCTTAAACACATCAACATGAACACTATATAGATAGTGTCTCCAGATTTTCAAAGCAAAAATGACAATAGCTAATTCAAGATCATGGGTTGGGTAATTCTTTTCATGTGGCTTTAACTGTCTAGAGACATAGGCTATAACCTTACCTCTCTACATCAACACACAACCCAAACCAACTCTAAAAGCATCACAATACACCACAAAACCATCCGTACCATTAGGCAAAGTCAACACAGGGTCTGGGGTGAGTCAAGTCTTCAACTCTTGAAAACTCTTCTCACAGGAATCTGACCAAAAGAACTTAACTTTCTTTTAGGTAAATCGGGTTATGGGGGATGCAATAGAAGAGAAACCTTCAACAAAAAGGGCGGTAGTAGCCAGCTAGACCCAAGAAACTCCTAATATCTGATGGAGAGATAGGTCTGGGCTAATTTCTTATAGTTTTTGTCTTTTGGGGATCAACTCTAATGCCTTCTACTGAAATGATATGACCCAGAAAGGCTATTGATCTTAGCCAAAATTCACACTTACTGAATTTGGCAAACAACTAATGATCTCTAAGAGTTAGCAAAATAATTCTAAGATGATTCGCATGGTCATTCTCAGTGCAGGAGTAAACAAGGATATCATCTATGAACGCTATGACAAACATATTATGATACTACTTGATCACTCGATTCATGAGGTCCATGAAATCCGCTGGAGTATTGGTTAGCCCGAAAGACATGACTAGAAACTCAAAGTGAACATAATGGGTTCGAAAGGCTGTCTTTGGGCTATCACACTCCCTTACTTTAAGTTGATTATAGCCGGATCTAAGGTCTATCTTTGAGAAATAACTAGCACCTTGCAACTGATCAAACAGGTCATCAATTCTCGAAAGAGAATACTTATTCTTGACTGTAACCTTATTAAGATGATGATAGTCATTACACATACATAATAATCCATCTTTCTTTCGTATAAATAGAATAGGTGTGCCCCAAGGTGACACACTGGGCCTTATAAAACCTTTGTCTAAAATATCTTTGAGTTTCTCTTTCAAATCCTTAACCTCTGCAGGTGCCATACGGTAGGGAGAAATAAAAATAGGCTGAGTATCAGGAAGAAGGTCAATCCCAAATTCTATCTCTCTATCGGGAGGTACCCTTGGGAGATCTTCGAGAAAAACATTAGGGAACTCATTAACAATGTTGGCGTACTAAATGGTTGAAGCCTCGGACCTAGTGTCCTTAACTCGAACTAGATGATAAATATAACTTTTGGATATTAGCTTTCTGGCTTTGAGATAGAATATAAAATAACTCTTGGGAGATACTGAACTCCCAGACCACTCGAAGACTGGCTCATCTAGAAAATGAAACTTAACCACACGGGTATGACAGTCTATAGACGTGTAGCAGGAATAAAGCCAATCCATACCTAGAATAAGGTCAAAATCTAGCATGTCCAATTCTATCAAATCAGCAAGTATGACTCTATGAAGAACAGTAATGGGATACTTTTATACACTTGTTTAGCAACAACTGACTCCTCCACTGGAGTAGAAACTAGGAAAGGATCAGGAATCTTTTTAGGACTCATTTCAAAACTCACAGCTATAAGTGGGATCACATAAGAGAAACTTGAACCGGGGTCCAACAACATATAAATATCAAAGTGAAAGACATGGAGCATACCAGTAACCAGTCCAGATACTCCAGTCACGAACTTACTCATACTAGCTTGGGTGTCAGAAATCAAATTAGGAGCATATTTAGTTAACTGGTTAAACTTTAAGTAGTACTCCTTAACAGTCATAGAGCCCTGCCTTAAGTTTATGAATTCCCCTATCTTTGCTTTTCTTATCTCTAGCAGAAAGAACTTGTCCAAGAATGCATCTTGGAATACCTACTAAGTAACGGGAGCATCATCTTCCCCTCTATTCTTCGTCCATACAACAACCCAGTCACAAGCAATGTCCTTCAACCTGTAAGATGCCAGCTCAACACTTTCTTCCTCTAAGACATGCATCATTTGGGTGATCCTCCTTATCTCCTCGAGATACAACTGTGGGTCATCACCTATCTTTGACCCATAGAACTCTGAAGAGTTCATCCTTATGAAATCACGAATCCTAACAATGGGTAAATCAGCTCCTTGCTGAGGTGGAACTGTGGCCTGGTTATTTGCCTGAATATTTTCAGTAACTGCTTGGGCTAATGCCTGAAAGGCCGCTTGAAACTAGCATGAGACACAGTCTCATTCAAGAGATCAACAGGCTGGGGTTGCTCGCTATTATTTCTGTAGGCATTCGCTCTTCGGGGAGGCATTTTTGGAAATAACAAATCACGAATCAATAGTTGGGAGAGACAACTATAGGCATGATAGAATCTGAAAGAAAGAAATAATTCTTTCCTAAAATGTCTTGTAGCTCTTGTTCATAGATGTGGCGTGCTATACACCGATGATCAAGACTCTACTTTACGTGGCTTGTCAGACTCCTTAGGACTCCTTAAACCTTAGGCTTTGATACCAAGTTTGTAACACCCCGAAATCCTATACCGGAGCGTCACACGGTGCTTAAGGCTACAAGTAGCCCTAAGATAACCCTATGAGCCTGCTACTTACTATAAAGCTTACTTAAAGATAATGGGAGCAAAGTAAGGAATCATGTCATATCATGTCTAACTGAAATCCGAATGAGTACTATAAAAGTAACAAAATACTGCAAATCTAAATATACTGACCATCTAGTCTAACAAAGCCTCTACTACTCAACAAACTGGAGAGCCATTGGGACAGATCCACAACTGACTCAAACTGAACTGAAAGCAGTAGAACAACTACTAAAAATACTGAAGTGTCTGGAGATAGGTCCTCGAACCATAAGGACTCACCACAGTAGAGGTGTAGATAAAGGTACTCGAGATCACTGACGCTGCTGGGACTGAGCACCTGAACCTACATTATGAGACAATATAACACATAGACGTATATGTGGATCAACACTTGGGAATGTACTGAGTATATAGGGGTGTATACAACTAAATATCAATTTAATAAATCTTTATGGAAAATATACATGGTTTGTAGATGACTCACATAGCTTGAATAAAACTCTCATAAATTGTGAATAATGAATATTTAGTATAATTCACATGAGCTATTACACTTTATTCTAAATCTGTATTCTTTCTTTGATCTCAAGCTTGTAAACTAGTTGAACTCTGAAAACAATAACTTTTAGAACATACACTTTAGTCTTTTGAAAACAAGGAACTTCTTTGAAACTCAAGGACTTAAAACCTTAAGAACTTTAAGACTTGAGACTTTAGGAAACTTAGGATTTTCTTCTAATCGACATAAACCATGTGAGCTACATAGAGTCCAACATCTTGCCCACATTGGGGAGAGCTATTCTATCTTTTCCATCGAAGTAGAACCTTTTACTTTTAGTGATCACTAGCTTAACCCACTTGGGGTAAATCAAATCCTACGGTGGCTCGTAGTTTTGTGGAATGAGACCTTGGAATCAAGCCCAACTCGGTGCTAAATACTACTCCCATACTTAAGCTCAAGACTTTTAAGAAAAATCCACCTTAAACAACTCAGAAATATGCAATGGAAGCCAACTATGCTTCCCTTTAGCTTAAATCAAATGGTGTGGATTTTCTTTCTTAGCTTAGGATTAAAATCAACTCTTTTCTTGAAACTTTGGTAGACTATCACCAATAGGCTTTAAAACTTTAATAGCATGGAAATATCAATACACTTCTTGAAATACTTTAGAAAGTATCAACACTTCATTCTTAGACTTAAGGCATGTATATTCTTAAAGGATCACAGTTTCATAATAAAGCTTAATTCATGACACCAATCTTGGAAACCCTTGAAAATATCACATCAATACAGGAATGTGCAATTTATAGTATGAATTATCAATTCAAATCATAAATAAGCAAAATAATCTTGCAATTCAAAGCTTGGACAACTTATCAATTCATATTCTCAAAATAATATAATTTGGGTATAGACCCACTTGAAAAAACATGAAATTTATTTGTAAAAATCGAATCTTTGGGCACAAGAACAAAAGAAGTATTATTGTTCGAACCCCACATACCTTGAATTAGGAGCTTTGGATGAACTCTAGCTCTTAGGACTCTATTCGTACACTTGAATGGATATTCTTGATGCTCTTGGTTTAAGGAATCCAATTCTTGAATCAATTTGAAGAATTAATGGTGAACTTAAGAGCTTCTTGGAATTGGATTTGGATGCTTAGGGTTTTTAATTGAGAGAATTCTTTGAGAAAAGTCATATATGATGCTTGGATGACCTTGGATTAGGTGTTTGGATGATTTAAGGGGCTTGAAAAAAGTCCAAAGTGCCCTTTTAAACCTCTATACGAAGCTGGAAAAATTGAACTGAAAACCCAATTTTATGGGCCATTACGACATGCCACTATCGCGGTGGCTCACTGAAATTTGACAAATGAGATTTTGGGGGTCACCGCGACGCGGTGCTATTGCTTGTCCCACTGGTTGGGACCTGGAACTTCAGCGCGACGCACCGCTATCGTGGAGTTCCACTGGAAATTGAAAATTGTCAAATAGACTCTCTTCGTGATGCACCAAACACTAAATTGATGTTGTTTTACGACTAGGACTTAAATTAGCCCTAACTTTTTGCCCGATTATCGGATTTGGGTGGATCTTATATTGTTGGAAATCTCATTAAATTTTTTACATGATAAAAAGTTAAAATTAGGAAAATTCTATATGGTTTAAATGATACTCACTTAGGAAGTTATTCCTTAACCTTCTCAAGGTAAAATTAAGCTTAAGAAAAGTTCAGGGTATTATATGGACACTTTGCTAGGGACTACGACTAGCGAGTGTGGACTCAATGAAGACCCACAAAGTGCAGGACCAGAACTCTAATGAAGCATCTTGGCGAGCACAGAGGATTGGTAAGATTGTCAGTCAAGAATGAAATCTGTACCAACATATCCAGAAGTAAAATCAAGGGAAGACAAGCATCAATTTCTAAAGTCTAACTTGCATCCCATTCCTTCTGTTTGTGGTTCTGATTAGGTTAATGGCAGTAGAAATAAAAAAGTCTGAATTTGGGCAAAAGTCCCATTCCTTGTTGTTTTCACTGCCTTTGACCAGACCAGATCCATAAACAGGAGGCATGGGATGCAAGTTTAACTTGAGAAATTGCCACCTTAGCTTGATCCCTTATTTTTACCCTAGCAGTTGTTGGTTCAGGTTTTGTTCCTGATCGACAATCTTACCACCATCGGTGCTCGCAAAGCTGCAACCTTAGAGTTCTGGTCCTGTATTTTGTGGGTTTTTATTCAGGCTACGCTGGTTAGTTGCAGTTCCCTAACAAAGTGCACAACTCTAATCTACTTCAGCACTTTTCTTTTCAAAATGGACTGATGGACATTTGTGGGTACACTTTCATATTTGTAGCTTATTCCATTTTTTCATTTTTCATGTCTATTTCATCAGCTAGTTTTGCTACACTTTTCTTCCTACCCTGTATTTTTCTTATAAGGTCTAAGTTGATATATGTCTTCTCCACTTCCCTCTTCCCACAAAGGTATTCTTCCAATCACTTTTTATTGTATAATAGTCTCCTCGAGCAACCCATCCATCTAAATTTGGATTAGAGGAATAACTATATTTATTTCCATTCTTGTTTGTAGCAGTGTGAGGCTTCAGAGGCCTTTTAAAAGTCCATTGACTTAAAATTAGTCGAATCACTATTTGAATGTTTATACTGCCACCAGAAACTTGAACCCTTCTCCAAACTTAACACATAAACATTAGCAAAGTTTTCGTTAAACCATAACAGGGTATCAACACCACCTACTTGGTCCCTCAGTCTTACCTATTTGAACCTAACAATCTTAATTGTAAAATTCCATATCTTATTTGAAAGATTAATGCCTAATAGGTAAAGAACCAATATTCACAAAATTAGTGTACTGCATATGTGTTTCACGAGAGGTTGATCAGTAATAGATACCTCCCACATATGAAGTGGTTCCACCTGCAAGCAGCTTATTCCTCCAAACCCATCTTTACTCTAGCCTTTAGTACTGGTCGGGCAAAAGTTTATCCAGTTTCACTTTATTTTATATGCAAACAAAAGAAAAACATTTGATGTCAAACAAGAAAATAACAAAAAGAACATTACAAAAGGGTAACACAAAATTGAATAATTCAATAGATGACCTATCTAATGCAACAGATTCCCCATTTTTTCGACAGATGAGTCATCCTTGCAACAGGCGATGCATCTGTGGCAACAAATAGATGATATGTTGCAAAAGATGGGTCATCTATTAGAATAAATCAAACCAGCCTTGCTACTGGTTTGATTTCTTTCAATAGTTGCTCCGTGGGTTCCAACAGCTGATTCATCAGTTGCAACAGTTGAGAAAACGATTGCACCACCACCCACAACATCAACAATAAATAAACAACAAATAAACAACACCATATGTTCCAACACCATCAACAACACAAACACCACATGTTCCAACAACACCAACACCTATTTCTCAATAAATATGAAATTGTAGGGGTGGGCGTTCGGTACTTTGGTTTGGGTTTGGTTTTTTTATTTTAGTTTTTTTGGGTTTTTTGGTTTTTGGTTTTAAAATTATACGAACCAAAAACCAAATCGAATTTGTTCGGTTTGGTTCAGTTAATATAAATTTTGGTTCGTTTTATTTTGATTTAATAATTTTGGTTTTTTGATTTTGTCTTCTTTCAAATAAAAAAGTACACGATGCTACAAAATATACCAAAATTTTTCACTATGATAAAAACTGAAGTAATATATATAGCCTACAGATACTTTAACACTAGAAAAAAAAAGGCAGGACTCTTAAAACTCAAAAGGGATACTTACTTCTGGAATAATCAAAAGGGATACTCTTAGCCAATTAGCCTACAACTATGTTCCATTTGGCTTGAGATCACTATCTGGCTTTCACAAGACCAATATTACAATATACACAATATTATATGCACACTAGCATATTAGAATCTAAACTATATCAATTTAATTACAATACTATATATAACAACAACAAAAAAGAACTCATCATGATATAGTTTATAGTTTATACATGATATTTGTTTTAAAAAATGAAAGTAGCCCATATATCCCAAATCTCCAGGTAATTTGAATAAAATATCTAAAATAGTAGTACATTGCTTTGTGTGGAAATTGTCTTTATGCAGGACAAATGGCCGAATCTGAATTCTGAGATGGTTATGATTACCCTAAAGAGGAGAGAAAGAGAATTCTGAATCTAAATGAAGAAGAGAAATGAGTTGAGTTAATTTATGGCTGAAGGAGAAAGAATTCTAGAGATGGGTTTTAAATATTCATTAATAACTTTTAAGGGGCACGAGGATACAGTGACATTGAAAAGACTAGATTAGACTACTCAATGAGGAGATTTTTGAGTTATCCAAGTAATATTTTTTACCGCCTTAGTATTTTATCTTTTTTTATTTCAGATAGAAAATTAGGAAATTACTTTAAAATTAAAAAAAAAAAATCTTAAAACATATAAATCATTTGTTGCAACAGAGGGCAATTTCTGTTTGAAAATTTCCAATGGCTCAGTCATCTGTTGCAACAGATGAAAATTTTTGTTTGAAAATTTTCAATGACTCAGTCATCTGTCGTAAAAGATGGCAACGCCTATTTTATAGTTTACCACAGACAGTTAATCTGTTACAACATATGACTTAATCTATTTTATAAATTATAATAAATAAGTCATCTATCACAACATATAGCAATGCCTATTTGATAATTTACAATATATAGTTAATCTATTGCAGCAAATGACTCAATCTGTTTGATAAATTCCAACAAATAAGTCATCTGTTGAGACAGGTTGAACATTTGTTTTTATAAAATTTCAATTGAGTTCATATGTTCAACTACTAATTTAATTGATTTAGCTACAACTAAGGATGAGTTGATAGGGTCAACTATAACTTCAATTGAGTCTTTGCAATTACATGATGTTGGTATTGCGTTTCTCCCGACCTGAGTCGTCGATTTAATACCTAAATTTATTTAGCTAGAAATAGGGGTGAGTTCATGGGGTCAACTACAACTATAATTTAGTATTTGGCAATTGCATGATATGGGTATTGAGTTCCTTCTGACCTGAGTCATTGATCGATCACTCTGAGTTGAAAAAATTCTTATTAACTTAATTAATTATCAAGGTAATACCTAAATTAATTTATCTAGAACTAGGGGTGAGTTCATAGGGTCAACTACATCTTCGATTGAGTTTTTGGCAATATCATGATGTTGGTATTGAGTTCCTCTTTACTTGAATCGTTGATTGATTAGTCTGAGTTGAAATAATTCTTATTAACTTAATTAATTATCAAGGTAATATCTAAATTGATTTAGCTAGAACTAGAGGTGGGTTCATAGGGTTAACTACAACTTCAATTGAGTCTTTGGCAATTATATGATGTTGCTATTGCGTTCCTCCCAACTTGAGTCATTGATCGATCACTCCGAGTTGAACCAATTCTTATTAACTCATTATCATGCTAATACCTAAATTAATTTAGCTATAATTAGGGGTGAGTTCATAGGGTCACTACAACTTCAATTGAGTCTTTGGAAATTGCATGATGTTGGTATTGCGTTCCTCTCGACTCGAGTCGTCGATCGATCACTTCGAGTTGAAATAATTCTTATTACCTCATTATAAAACTAATACCTAAAATTCATCAGTGTTTGAGTTGAACTTAATACACTTTATTATGATGAGACGGTTAAAAATTACGCATATTTTTTGAAATTTACAAAAATAATTAAGATCAATTCAGACCAAATTAACATTTTCAAAACTTGTCATTCTTTCTCAAAATACAAATCAACCAATACAAATCATCCATTTGTGAGAAAAATATTTCATTATTTTAAATCTTGAGTTCTCGCTCTTTTCTTTCTCTCTCAATAATACAGACAACAACTACTCAACAAATTGCTCAATCCTTCACAACAGATCAATTTTCTTCCTATTTCCGACCACATAGGTGTTATTTTTGACTTCATTCTTGCTTGTATCCATTATTTTATCTGTCTTTATAGGTAACAGTGTTCGAGAAGAGTTCTGTATTTGTTTCTTTTTCTAAAAATTAGGGCTTTTAAGTTAATGATGAAAAAGAAGACTTTTAGTTATATTATCTTCGAGAATGGGTTTACAATTTTGAGTTTTAATGGTAAAATTATAGGAAGAACACGAGAAAATCCTAGTTTTTGTCGCAGTGTTTCGTTGACTATAGTGGCATTAGTGGTGGTGTTGTTGGTGGTCGTGGTAGTAGCATTGGTGGTTTTTTTGTGGTGGTTGTTGGTGGTGTTTGTAATGTATTTTTTAAAATTTATGCATACATCAATTGTAATGTAATTTTTATTTTTCAGTTGTTTGTAGGTAAAACTTGTCTACCAAAAGAAAAGAAAGTGAATGTGGATCAACTTTTGACCACCTAACAAAAAAGGCTACAGTACAGAAGGATTCAGAGGAGCTTCTTGAATAATCCTAGCCAGGGAATAGTGAAGCTGAGGAAAGATATGAAAATGATGTTGAGGGAGATGGAAAAGGGTCTATAGATAGTAATGAGGAAAATAAAAGTGAGGAAGAAGAAGAAAAAGATAAATAAGAAGATGAGGAAGTAGAAAGTGAGAAAGAGGATGATTATCAACATGAAGATAATGCATCACCAATGGGGCATGAATTAAGATCGAAATCCCAGCATGAGGCTGTCAAAACTATTAATATTGACGGGTTTCAAGTTGCAATGTTGATAGATGACCTTCAGAACTAACTGGTGATCTTGTAATTAAATGTCAATTGGGAAAACCTTTCAATGACTTTAGGAATAAAGAATGAAAACAGACAGAATTTTTAAGAAGAGCTACTTTGGACATTTCTTGAGCTATCTGAGGACCACACTACCCGTTTCTAAATGAGCATAGTATATGGTCTTCTCAAGTACAAGATCAAGTACTTGGGGGATGATAAAGATTTGAAGGAGGGATCAAAACAATAGATGAAATCTGGATCAACTACTATGGCATGCCGATTTGTTTTGGCTTGAAAGAGTTTGCCATTGTGATGGGCTTGAGATGCAATCGTCCAGAAGAACCTCTCACCAATGAAACACCATGCAAAAAGTTCAAGGTAAGAAGGACAACCAAATCACCACCATCAAATACTAGGAAGGCATTGTCCCAGCGACCACCCACCAAAACCAATAAACATAAGAAAAAAACAAATGGATTATTGGATATTGCTGGATGTGGGTATAGATCCAATAAGTTGATAGAACATCTCAAGGATAAAACCATATCAAAGAAGTCCAAGGAGCAATTGTGCTTATTTTGGTTTTCCCATTTCGTTATATTGGCAAGAGACATCTACAAAGTCATAGAAGATGATTTGTTGAAGCTTGCTGAGGATTTTGATAAATTCAATAATTATCCCTGGAGATATGACAGCTACTACTTGACTATCAAATATTTACTGACAAAGCTATCCCCAAGGACGATCAGATCATATGACTTTTCTTGGGCTTTCATGATAAATTTAATCACTATTTATTTACTCATCCATTAATTTATATTGAATAATTACTTGCTTGCCTCCTATTTACATTTTTTAGGATTGGGAATTTGAAATCATTCCTTACCTCCTAAAGTAGGTCAAGGATTACCCGAATGAGGTTTCTCATCCAAGAATCCTTAGGTGGTTAGCTGCGAAGAGCAATATAAGAATTAAGGAGGCTGGTCTTTTTAAATATCCGGATGATGCAGTACGTCTCCTTTCGAGTAAAATAATGTGACTCAAACAAAGATATTAAAATAGATGTGCCATCTGTTTTGATAGATGGGTTATCTGTTGTAATAGATTACCCGTCCACTTCAACTAGTATAATATGTGGGTAATCTGTTGTGATAAATGATTCATATTTCGCATTAGATTACCCATCTGTTGCTTTGGTTCTCTAAACCTGACTCAACAGATTAGCCATCTACTATAAATTATACAACAAATGGGTTATCTGATACAATATATTATTAATCCATTGCGATAAATAGATTAGCTGTTGCGATAGAAAGATCATCTATTACATAGGATGTGCCATCTGTTATAATAGATGGGTTATCTGTTGCAATAGATAACCCATCCACTACAGCTGGTACATAGATAGGTAATCTATTGTTACATATAATTCATATTTCACATTAGATTACCTATATGTTGCTTTGGTTCTCTAAACCCGACTCAACAGATTACCCATCTACTACAAATTATGTAATAGATGGGTAATCTAATGCAATATATTGTTAATCTGTTGTGACATACAGATCAACTATTACGACAGAAAGATCATCTCTTGCATAAGTTGTCTATGTTAACATGTAACCCAACTGACTGCAAATTATTATATAATTTAAATGTATCTGTCTTTTTATAGGTTGTATATCCATGGATCGTGCCTACTGAGTAGGAGTTGGGGATGACTTCTATTATTACTCTAGGTCTTATTGATATAATAGCAGACCCAATGATGAAGTTAAAAATAAGGAATTAGCTGGAACAATAGCCATAAGATGAGCAATTAGGCAAGGTCAGCCTAATGTTAAGGCTCTTCATGACCAACCTACTGCAATAGATCTGGATTTTTCTTTTGGGGGTGTTGCTGGTGTAGTTGTTGATGTTGGTGGCTGGCATGCTGATGATGCTTTCAGTCGTTATGATGAGCATGTTTATACTTGAGAAAAAATAAATACGTTTGAAAATACCCCTTTCACAAGTCCCTCTCACCCTTACACCGGTCCCTCTTACCCCTCTTCACCCTCATATTCTCATTGAAAATACGAAGAATGAAAGGATAGACAAGATAAACTCTTTGAAAAAGTAGCGCCTATTGCTAAAGCTGTTGAGGAATTGAAATCGAAGAGGGGTGTCATACCATCCAAGAAAGTGAGGTAGCCATACCCTCCTGCAGTGACAGTTAGGAGGAAGAAAAGAGCAATTAGCCAAGTACTCTCCAATCAAAAATAAAAAAAATTTATAACTCTTTCTTCTCCAAAAGTTGTTGAAGTTCAGTGGCCATTCAAGAAGGTGGACATATATGCGGAACTTGGTGCCAAAGAGAAGAGGAATCTGTGTCGGGCTAAGAATGCCAAGCAAGGCGCACAAGATTACCCCATCCATACCTTTTTTTCCCAAGACTTCAAGAGTATGATAGATATGCGTACACAGTACATGGATAGGGCAAGTTTACTTTTCCTAATCTAGCCTTCTAATCTACTCCATGAAGAAGAAACTATGCAACAAATGTATCATCTGTTGTAACATTTGTGTATTCAGGTGCAACTTGTAGTAGTTCTATTGCAATATATTACCCATCTCTTGCATAAGTTGCATTAGATGGGTAATTTGTGAACAGATTCAGAGAACCCTGTACAATAGATGGACCATTCTTTGCATCTTTCCACTATTTTCTCATTCTTTAAAATTAATAACCTATCTAAAAATTGACTTCTTATATCACAGTATGTTGAAGAAATTCTCTGCCTCATGAAGGGCAGACAATTAGCATACTCAGAGGCTTATGATGATACCGATAAGATAATGGACCCGACTTTTACAAGAATTTCAAGGATAGGTATGATGATCTCAATAAGCGAGCGTCAACTCCCGGTAGTGCAGGATTTTATTCGTTTGTTTTTAGGTTTCAATGGGATGAAGAAATAATAAAATATGTTAGAGGGGAGAAGCCAAATCCACACGACAAGATTTGGACCGAGGAAAAGAGGATTCTTAGAGTCATGAACATGGATGACATACATTATTGGGCTGTTGAAATACTACTCGAGGGGGGAAATATCAAGGTTTATGACTGCAACTTACCTGTCTTGGACATGGCTGATTTTTTATCCACATGTAGCCACTGTTAGAGTTGTTCCCCATCTTGCTGAGGCAGAGTAAACTGATGGATGATTTTCCAGTGAAAGTATTGATGAAGTAACCATGGGATTTTGAAGGTCGAAACAAGGATATGGACCTTTCAAAAAATAAAACCGGTGTCGCGTGTGGGTCGTACGTGCTTGCATACATCGAATGTTTGTTTACCAACACAAAAATGACCAAGCCAATGACCTTTCTGTGTGACAACGTTGTGACAAACATGCAAGAGGTCTGGACTTATGGGGTACTAGCTGGACGTTTGGATCCTGTGTATAAAGATGTGACTGTGAAATAATAATTTTTTATTTTGTCACTTCACTTTACATACGTAACTTTACATGTAGTGGTAAATTTTTGATATTTTACAACAATTATGCTTGAACATCCATGTGCTCAACAAGACCAAACCAATAGCAAATACAAATACACCAGCATAAAAATTTCAGCAATTAGGCTTGAATATTCATGTGCTCAACAATACCAAACCAGTAGCAATAATGCCAACAATGTGGTATCTTCTTGCTCGATTTTGTTTCTCTTCAAAAGTCTTGACTTTCTTCAATAAACCCCAGATTACATGATTTTCTTGTGAAGGGTGTCGTTCTTCATACCAATCAAAGTAATCATATCCACCCAACTTCTATAAAAACAAGACCACAATTACAAAACAATTATAAGTCAATAGTTAATCAACTAATTAAATAAAAAAATATTACCTTTGAAATCTTAGAAGTAAAAAACCTATGACTTGAATTTTGTTGAGTCCAAAAAGTTTTCAATAGAGCTTCATAACCATACTTACAATATCAAAAATCTTTATCACAAAAAATAGTGAAAGACGAGCTCGACATTATCAAGCTTAGTTTGAAAAAATAAAAAAAATATGCTGAAAAACCAAATATAAATAATTGAGAAAACGGTCTGTTACCCCCAACCTTTAGTCGAAATTCCAACTACACACTCAACTTCTTAATGTGACCTATTACCCCCTGAACTATTTTAAAGTGGAATTATTATTTTCCTGAACTATTTTAAGTGGAATTATTAAACCCCCCCAAACTGACAACCAGTCATTGCAAATATGGTGTGATGCACGCGCCGCCACGTCATGCCACGTCATTGCCATGTTATTTTTTACTCTAAAAAAATTAATAATTTAACTTTATTATTTCCTTTTTTCTTCCCCATTTTCCATTTTAATTATTATTTTTCTTTTTTCTTGTTCTTCTTTATTTCTTCTTCTTCAATTCTTCTTCTTCTCCAATTCTTCTTCTTCTTCTTCAATGGCATCCAAGAACCCATCAATGGCAATTATTATTTTCTTTCTTCTTCTTCTTCTTCTCCTTCTTCTTCAATGGCATCCAAGAATCCATCAATGACATTTCTTCTTTAATAGCATCCAAGAACTAATCAATGGAATTCAAGATTAATTTATCATATTTCTCATCTCCTCATTCAAGAATTCAAGTTCTTAAATTTTTTCAAGTTAATTCGGATTCAATGGCATTTCTTCTTCAATAGCATCCAAGAACTAATCAATGGCATTCAAGATTAATTTATCATCTTCCTCATCTTCTCATTCAAGAATTCAAGTTCTTAAATTTTTTTTCAAGTTTTTTGAATCGGAGTTCCCTATCTTTCTCATTCAAGAATTCATTAATCGGAGAACTTTTATTGTTTCCTTAGTTCAAGTGTTTCTTGATTTTGGTTTCGGAGCAAAAATAATTTCTTGGTTTCGGAGAAATCCATTAATGAGGAAGATGAGAACTCCATTAATGAGTTCTTCAACTTTTGTTTTTAAAAAGAGAAGAAGAAGAAGACATGACATGACAATATTTATTAAGAAAAAATAATATTTATTAAAAATAATGATGTGGCAATCAAAAAATAATGATTTTAAAGTGAAAAAACATTGATAATTGAATTGAGAGCATAACTATTTACGCTCCCTCTCATGTTGCAACATCTCTTGATTTTAGAATGTTATTTAGAAGCATGTGTCAGTGTTCTTGACTATTGTTAAATGATTTAAGGTTTGATTTAAATTACTGAGAGGGGAGTTTTGCATATTGATAAATGTTGAATATATATAATGAAAGAATTGCATGGTTTGCCAAAATATATGACCACCCTATGTTTATTGCAATGATTGATAGGAGTGATCTTCGCATAATTTGATAAATGTATTGAAGAATAAATCTTCTTGAATTATTTGAAGTATGGTGGTCTAAACTTTATGTTTGAAAGAGAAAATTGTGATATGATTTTTATGGCTCAGAAACATGACTTACAAGTCTTGGTATGATGATACCATTTCAGATAATGCCATAGTAACACAGAATAGAGCAGAATGTGAATTTTCTTTTAGATTTTTAGATTTTGAACTTAGAATGATACATATTCAGGAAAGGCTAAAAATGGGCATAAAGAGATGTTAGGTGGTTACCCGAAGAAGGCACGAGTCCAATAAACTCATTGTCTAAAACCGTGTTTTGCCTATACAGAATTATTATGTCCCCTAGAGGGATTATACGCTGGTCTAGTGCCCTATGGAGTATCAGAATCAGAAACTCTAACTCTTGCGGCAAACTTGGGTTGGGGGCTTGGCCGCTGAGTTAAGGACAGACTCCATATAGCCTGTGGGGTTGTAGAATTATAGGGTGGACCACCTAACTCATAAGTAATACAAAGATCAGAACTGCATTGATAAGAATGTTTTATGAATATCAAAGAATTGCCCATGTGTTTTAAACTATATCATGTATGATGTTCTCATGACTTGCTCTCATCTATTTTATATATATAAATGCATTATTTTGGATTTCTCTGCGTACCAGTACAATTGTATTAACCTCCTATCTAGAGGTTCCGCTAAGCCATAGACTTGTTCCGACAAAAGAGAAGTGTATGCAGTTGGTGAGCTTTCTTTATTCCGGAAGGCCTATTTTTTTTTAGTTATTTGTGATTTAATTTGGTTTAGGTCCACTGGGTTCCTTTTCCTAGATTCAGATAAGTTATTGATGTCTTATGTAGAAGAGATTTTGCAGACTAAGAAAGATGTTGTTTAGATATTGAAAAACTTATTTTTTGTATTGTCGAACAGATTTTAGATTTATGACCATGATTCCATTTATTATAATTCCGCATCTTTTATTTATTATTTAAGTATTGTTCATGATTACCAGATGTAGAAGGGCACTCGGGCCTCCATGGTTTAGGATACTCGTCACGGCTAGGGCCCCGGCTCAGGTCGTGACACCATGTTCATCATATTCTGCTCCTGATTGAGATAACACTTGTAGATCAAACTCATAGAGTGATGGATATAGCCTAGCTTCTTCACTTGTTCCTTTACTTAGTCTTTTGGGAGCCATCTAATCTAAAAATAACAAGAACATAAAATAGATTATAATTGAATAATGCATTATTAAAAAAGGATAACAATATATCTAACATGTACAATAGTAAAATAACAGTTCCAGTAGATATCATATTTGTTGCTCCAGGTAGGTTATCTGTTGCAACTTATAACCAACCTGTTGCAATGGATGAGTAATCCATTGGAAATAAAAAAAATAGATCACCCATCTGTTGTACCGGGTAGGTTATATGTTGCAACTTATAGCCAACGTATTGCAGCGGATGAGTAATCCGTTTGAAATAATAAAAGCAGATCACTCATATAATGCACCTGGTAGTCTATTTATTCCAACTTATAACCAACCTATTGCAGCGAATAAGTAATCCATTAGAAATAATAAAAATAGATCACTCATCTGTTGCACCAGGTGGGTTATTAATGAGTGGTGAGTTTACCACTCAATCACACTTATTATTCGTGTACATTACCTTGTTATGGATGAATAAATAAGACATAATTCCAATTAGATGCACTAATATCCAATTTTTGCAGGCATAGAGTTAAAGAGATGGAAAGATGTGGATTAAAGCTCAAAATGATAAAAAAGGGAGCAAGAAAGTACAGCTGAAGACCTGAAACAAAAGAGCCTCAGGTACCGTGGTCGCGATTTGCTGACCGCGGTCACGGCAGTCAAGGTTGGTCAATTGATCGCAGTCGCGGAAGTAAATTATGATCCCAGCCAAACTTACGCAATCGTGGCCTACCGTAGGAGTTCAGCCCAAGGGCAAAACTATAATTGCACGTGCTGATCCCAACTTGACAAAAATGACTCAAACCCTATCATTCAATAATAATTTCCATCTTCCCCAATTTTTAGATTTAGCTTTAGACTTCATAGCCTCTATTTTTGGAGAAAAAAATACTGTATAAATTTTGGGTTGAAGAATACATTGGAGACTTTCTAAATGGGAGATTTGCTCACTTCCATTGTTGATATTGTGGGAGATCCAAGTTTGAATTAACATTTGCTTAATTCTTCAACAATTTATTTCAATGGAGATTATGGGTATATCTATGCTTATTTATCTTATGTGTAGTTAAATCTCCCTCTTGGGGTTATGTGTGAATAGGGGTTTAAGTGTGTGTGGATTGTTATTGTTAGCATCAATTGGGTAGTTCATATTTATGAGTTTTATCATTGCTATGCTATTTTGGTGGGGATTTGATGGGTGAAAGCCCCAAATACCCACATGGGTTGAAGTTGGTAGACAATTATGTGTGTAGTTTGCTAAATTTTCACTATCTTAGACATAAGGGTGACTATGAAGTTGACTATGCCATGGGTATCATCCTAGAAATAGGGATGCTTAGATTGAGGTTATGGTTACCAATTGTTGAACATACCTATTAGGTATTCGAAAGGATCAATGGGTGAAAGTTTTGTGTTTTGTCGAAAGATTAACATCAAAATTTATAACCAAGCCTACCCATATTTGATTTACTAAGTTGATGTTGATGACTAAATCCCATATGTCACTCCTTTAGTAATGCATAATCCCAAGATCCGTGCATAATAGTTAAAACATTAATTATTCGTAGCCCCAAATTTATACTGGAAAACTCAAAAAGAAACATTAGTGTAGGAACCTATCTCCCCCATTTTATCTTTTTGTACCATTTGTTTTAATTTAACTTGTATCTATCATTTCGAATTAATTTGATTGCCACTCACATTGTTCCTCATGGATTTGACCCCGACTCCAAAGTTGGGTAAATATATTGACGACATCGCCTTACACTCAAATTGACATGTAAGTTGAGCGTTATAAAATAATGGCGCCGTTGCTGGGGAATAATTTGGCGTATTAAGTTAGTTTGGAATTTAGTCACTTGCTTAAATTCAAGCTTATAAATATTTGTTTGTGATTTTCTTTTGTAGGTAGAGTTTATTTTATTTTTATTTTTCTATGGCATCTTTTGAAGAATATGTTGTTGGTAGTTGGAAGTCCTATCTTAACGATCCATGTCCATATCACGACGTACCATAATTCATGACAGATTGTAACTATGCTCCCCAAAGAGAGATGGATTCACCATCTCACTCCAATAGGGAGTATAAGTGCTCCTTATGTAGTGGTCGAGATGGACATAGGAGTGATTGTCCACATGCCCCCTCCATTTATTATACTAACCAAGTTGCTAGTTCTTCTTGTGATATTGATAGGTATCATGAAGAGAGAAAGGAAGAGCAAGATGTTGAGTCCAATAGCTGTGACCCAAGGTTACAAGCAATTTTGGACCGGTTAGATGCAATGGGGGAGAACCTAGAGCACATACATTAAGATTGGACAAGTGTCAAAATGGAGGTAATGGGCGAAGAAGAAAAGCTTGAAACTATCATTACCATGCCCATTACCCAAGAGGAAGTATGTCAATAAAAGAAACCAAGCTATGATGATGATCTTGGTAGCAAAGAATACTCAATGGCTTCCCAATAATTCGAATCATCCAAGATGAAAGAATCCAAAATAAAAGAAATAGTCCTAGAGTCAAAAGAAGAATCAATGCACACTTCTTATAATAACTCTAGTTTGTTTTGGGGTGATAATGCTTTGGAGAAAGCTAACCCAAAGTTAGGTGTTGGACCTCGTTCAACCTACTTTTCAACATTAGGCATAGAGGATGTAATGAGGATCCATCCCGTTGAACAAATGAAGGATTGTGGGGTAACAGAGTCCGACTCTTATACATTGGAGTTCGGCATTCCCAACGAGCACAGGGAACCCCGTCCATCAATGGCTAAGGAACCTTATTTCCAATTTACAAGGATGACCTATTTATGTACACCCTTTTATCCATAGAGCAAATCTGAAAGATCGATGTAAAGTTAGGTAAAAGGTTTAAGTTTTCAAAATGGTGAGATCGAGGCTTGTTTGCCATTCCCTCACATTTTCCAAGTTTCATCTTGGAAAATTTGAGTTTTCTGTCCCTCTATCGCTCATTGCATATTGAACTAAAGCAGGGATGGAGATTCAAATTTTCTAAGTGTAAACATAAAAGGAAGGAATAGAGGTATTGTGCTACGACATTAAACTAAGCGTTCGATGGGAGGTAACCCATCATGCCACTAAAAGTGGCATATATCCTTTTTCTTTATTGTAAGATTGAGTAGAATTGATTTTTATTCTAGTTTTTGTGCATGCATAGTCTATAAAATTTTGGTGCTTAGAGGCATTTTGGTTGAATTTGAAAAAAAGATATGTGAATTTGGAAAATGGAATAAGCAGGACAAGCAGGAGACCCAATTTTTGGTCTCAATTACCGTGACCTTGGTCTTTGTTCTCACGATTACAGAGGCTGAGTGACTGCAATCGCAAAACTATGATCGTAATCGCGGTCTAATCAGTTTAAAAAGATCATCCGATTGCCCATTCCCCCTATGATCCTCTCTCATTTTCTCTTAAAATTCTCTCTAATTTTTGGGCATTCTATAGCATATCCAAGCATAGATTCATCAATTTGCATCCTTTTAAATTGGTAAGTTATCGAACTTCCTTTGGTTTTCATGTGAAATTGCATGTTTAGAACTTATTGTATAGAAAAAGGCTTGAAGTGGTGTTTTTAATGTTATATACATGCTTAATTGTCGTAATTGTTGTGGTTAGTTATTATAGTTGTTGTACACGATAATGGGTAAGTCTTGAGTACCCAAAATTACACTTTAAACAGTTAAAGAAATCGTGTGCACAATGTGATCAATTTAAGGCCCCAAAAAATCCAATTCTAATTGTTTCAAGTTTAGGGGTTGTGATCACACATTCTGGGCTTTAATAAAATGTTTAGAATATTAGTATGCCTAGTCGAAACAGGGGATTGGAGGTTAAAATTGCATTTCGAAGTACTATGCAGAAACTGTTAGCTCGATCTCAAGTATCGCGATTGCGGTCCCGATGACTGTAGTCGCATTAATGCGATCGCAGCCAAAGCCCCGGGATTTCCATACCTGAGGGCTAGTTTTGGCAGACATCAAACTTTTTGCCAACCCTTAGCTGCCCCCGAAACTTTTTATAACACTACCTCATGAACCTATACATTTGTTCTAGCATATTTTTATGTGATAACACTAATGTAGGAATAAGTTGCATTGCTTACAGGTTTTACGACTCGACAATGGGAGATTTTGACACCACCGGATTCATGGTCGCCCAATGTCATCACTCCTACTACGACAATTACCACAGGACAAGGCTACTCTCTGAAAGGGGTATAAACTTAGACAAAGTAGAGGAGAAGTTGCCAGAATTCTATGTCATGCTCATTGTTACCCGGTGGATTTTTTTTCCCCAGAATCGTGCTATGCAAATGAATAGTGGGTGCGAAAGTTCTATGCAAACCTCAGCGTGGTTTCACTCGCAAACCTAGTAGTGATAATTCGGGGTAAACAGGTGAACTTTGGAGCTGAATAGGTCAATACAGTGTATGGTCTCCCAAATGCTAATATAGGACAATTTCATACTAAAGGATGCGAGCTAGGGTCCTGGATGGCGAGTATCCTATGTCCGAGAAAAATAGTCCCCTGGGCCACCACTAAAAGAGATATTCCACTGAATGACTTCAAGGCTGAAGCAAGACTGTGGCTGAGCATCATCTGTATCAGGGTTTCTCCTTGCACTTATATGACCATTGTCACAGAAGATCAAGCTCGAATGGTGGCATGCATTCTATCTGGCATATCTCTGAATGTAGGAGAGCTAGTGAGTTCAGAATGGCAGTACTTCCAAACTCATAGAGGTACTCTTCTTCTCTTTCCGTCTCTTATAACTGGGTTGTGTAAAAGGGCAGGAGTGGTAGAATATGCTGCAGACACTTGGGTGTGCCCTGGCTCCCTCATCTGCCCACTTAAATTCAGAGGTAAGGGAGCCCCAGGTCAAAGAAAAAAGAGGAAGATGAACTCAGGCAAATCAGCTCAACAAGACACAGACTCTTGCAGACCCTCATCAGCTAATGCTTTCGACGACATCTCTATTCAGATACAAGGGGTGAGAGAGCTATTGTCTAGACTTCCTAAGGGACCAGGATAGACCTCCACCGTTCGTCACTCGTATGTAGCTCAGTATAACTATGAGAAATATATGGAGGAGCAGGAAAAGTAGGGAGCCACAATTACCCACTTGGAGAGAGCTTATTCAGCGTTAGTTGCATCAGGGAATCATATGAAAAAATGGTGAAGAGAGAGAAAAAGTGAGATAAAATCTTTAATAAGCTATGGAAGGGGGTGAAGGACATCTTCAAGGTGCTCAAACCCAACCATCGACTACCTTTACCTAGGATGAACAGCATGGATAAGGTCCCTACTGATTGATCTGCTGAGGATGCTGAGGGTGATGATGGAGAGTCAGCGGGAGAGGATAGCTCCTGATACATATTTAAGGAGACCATTTCTAATCTTGCTTGCTTGTACATGCAGTGAGGCCACTGCACTCTTTTAGTTGGGGGTACACCTAAATGTATATTATTTTGATGTGTTGTTGGATGTTCCTATTTGATGCTGTCTTGGGATGACATTTTGGATATTACTATTATTTTTGTGTTTTGGAATGCTACATTTTTGGGCACCCTGATGGTGCCCACGTTTTTTGGATTATCATGTTTCTCTTTTATTGTTAGTGTTATTTTAATTCACCTTAGCGTTTAGTTTGATTCTGATTTAGACGTAGGTGAAGAGGAATTCTGAGTACCCGTAGCATTAAGTGTTGTCACACCCCTTTTTTGCCCGAATAGTCGAAGTTGAAGGGTTTTTCCAATTAAAGTGACGAAATTGAATAGGAATTATTTTTAACATTTCAGAGTCGCCACCTAGAATTGAGTTCTGGTGTTCCAAGTCACCTTATTAAATCCCTAGTCAAAAGAAAATGACTCTTTATGATGGTCTGCGGAAACAGAAGACCGGATAAGGAATTCTGTTGACCGAGGAGAAGGTGTGAGGCACCCCTCGAGTTCCGTGGTTCTAGCACGGTCGCTTTTATCAACTTATACTTGACTTAAAATATTTTGATAAATTATGTTAAGGCCTAAGTTCGCTTATTCTTTATTATACTAAAACTTGTCCATTATCTTATATTAAATAAATCAATGAAAGTTAATTTTAGAAAAATATTTACCAAGGTGCATTATTGCATCCTTGAATTTTTAAATGTCTCAGAAAGATGCGTACGCCGCATTCTTTATTGAGACAAAAATTTTAAACGCTCCTAAAATTTGCCTAACGTTAAAGATATTGGTCTATCTCTTGAAACTTCGGAGTGCTTTTTAACAATAAACTAAAGCAATATTCATTTAAAGCGATAAATTAATTTTATAAATAATTATTATGCTTTATTAATATCAATAATAAATAAATATAAT
>NC_061118.1:48990633-49106523 GCF_002878395.1 Capsicum annuum
AAAAATCAAATCAAATCTCAAAGAGGGTAAGCAAGGGTTTATTTAATATTTGGCTAGAAGAATAAAATACCTTCATCATTTCAATCTTTTAAAGATGCAAGTACAAAACATACATGACATAATTGTACATGAACATCATACATAATATCTCTTAACTGCATCAGCATTGACTAAAATTCCTTCCATTTTGCCTTCTACATCAGTCAAATATAATGCACCATTAGGTAACACTTTCTTCACCATGAATTGTTCTTGCCAATTAGGAGAAAACTTTCCTTTGGCTTCCATCACATACTGATGTCAATCTTTTCTCATCAATCAAGCTTAATTTCTCCAATCGAGTCTTGACCCATTGATCATCATCAATTTCAGCTTCCATAACTACTCCAAGAGATGAAATCTCAATTTCTGCTGGTATAACTGATTCAGTTCTGTATACCAACGAGTAAGGAGTTGCACCAATTAAAGTCTGAACTGTAGTACGATAACCCAACAAAGCAAAAGGTAACTTTCCATGCCATTATCGGGAACCCTACACCATCTTGCGGAGTATTTTCTTTAGGTTCTTGTTGGCAGATTCTATAGCCCCATTCTCCTTTGGATGATATACATAATCTTAAATTACTGACATACTTCTTGTATCAAGTGACTTTTGAGATTTACAGCATTATCCATGACAATTATCTTCGGAATGCCGAACCGACAAATGATATTGGAGTAAACAAAATCAACCACCGCTTTCTTGGTCACTTACTTCAAAATTGTTGCTTCCACCCACTTTGTGAAATAATCAATGGCTACCAAGATAAACCTATGTCCATTTGAGGTCTTCGGTTCAATTGGTCCAATTACGTCCATTCCCCAAGCGATAAAAGGCCATGGAGCAGTCATTGTATACAACTCGGATAGAGGGGAATGTATCAAGTCCCCATGTACTTGGAATTCATGACACTTACGAACGAAACGGATGGAATCTCGATCCATGGTGAGCCAATAGTAACTGACTCAACGTATTTTCTTTGCTAGAACATACCCGTTCATATGCGGTCCACAAATACCAGAATGAACTTCAATTATGATTTTTTGAAGCTTCTTTAGCATCTATATACCTTAAAAATCCCAAATCTGGAGTCCTCTTATACAAGATTCCTCCGCTCAAGAAAAACCCATGAGCCAATTATCAAATGGCTCTCTTTTGGTTACCATCAGCATGTATTGGATATTTTCCAGCTTGAATTTATTCTTTGATGTCATGGAACCAAGGATCTCCATCACGTTCTTTCTTAACTACATTGTAATATGCATGTTGATCATAAATTTGTATATGCAAGAGGTCAGTATGAGTTTTATCGGAATGTTAAAGCATCGAAGATAAGGTCGCCATAGCATCAACAATCCCATTATGAGCTCTGGGAATATGCTTGAACTTTACTAATACAAATCGTTGACAAAGATCTTGCAAACAACCTCGATATAGTACGAGTTTCAAATCACGAGTCTCCCAATCTCCTTGGATATTGTGGACTAATAAATCTGAGTCTCTTAACACTAATAGTTCTTGGATTCCCATGTCAATAGTTGTCTCAAAACCAAAATGCAAGCTTCGTATTCTTCCATTTTATTGGTACAGTAAAATCAAAGTTGGGTTGTTACTGGATAATATTGTTCTGATTCAGAAATAAGAAATGCCCCTATCCCTACTCTTTTTACATTTGCTGCTCCATTAAAAAACAACTTCTAACCTAAGTGGCAATCATAAAAAATAACCTCATCAACACATAATACCTCTCCATCCAGAAAATAAGTTTTTAATGGCTCATATTCCTCATCAATAGGATTTTCAGCCAAATAATCTGCTAAAGCTTGAGCTTTTATTGCAGTTCGTGTTACATAAACAATATCAAACTCTATGAGTAACATTTGCCATTTTGCGAGTCTGCCAGTGGGCATAGGCTTCTGAAAAATATACTTTAAAGAATCCATACGGGAGATGAGGTAAGTAGTGTAAGACAAAAGGTAATGCTTCAGCTTTTGTGCCACCCAAGTTAAGGCACAATATGTCTTTTCAAGAAGAGTGTATTTAACCTCGTAAGTGGTAAACTTTTTGCTAAGGTAGTAGATGGCCTATTCTTTTTTGTCTGTGACATCATGTTGACCCAATACACAACTAAAAGAATATCTAACACAGACATATATAATATCAAGGGTCTGCCTGGCTTTGGAGGAACCAAAATAGGTGGATTCGACAAGTACCTCTTAATTCTGTCAAATGCCTCTTGACATTCTTCAGTCCATTCAACTTTAGCATTCTTCTTCAATAACTTAAATATTGGCTCACAGTTTGTTTTAAGTTGGGCAATGAATCTACTGATATAATTCAACCTTTTAAGTAAGCTCATCACCTCTGTTTTATTCTTTGGTGGAGGCAAATCTTGAATAACTTTTATTTTTGAAGTATCTAACTCAATGACATTGACTATAAACCCCAAGAGTTTTCCTGATGGGTCTCCAAATACACATTTTGCTGGGTTAAGTTTGAGATCATACCTTTGAAGCCTTTCAAAGAATTTCCTCAGATCTTTGAAATGGTCAGACAAATCTCTTGATTTAATGATCACGTCGTCCACATAAACTTAATTTAATGATTTAATGATCATGTCATGAAATATTGTATTCATTGCCCTCATGTAAGTTGCCCCAGCATTCTTTATTCCAAAAGGCATAACTCGATAATAATATGTTCCCCATAAAGTGATAAATAATGTCTTTTCTATATCTTTAGGATCCATAATGATTTGGTGATACCCCGTATAACAATCCACAAAAGATGCAAGATCATGTTTGGCATAATTATCCAACAAAATTTGGATATTAGGAAGTAGAAAATCATCTTTCAAACTTTCTTTATTTAGATCACGATAATCAACAATCATCCGAATGTTGCCACCCTTTTTTGGAACAAGAATAATATTTGCCAACCAAGTAGGATATTGGGCCACTCAAATAACTTTAGCCTTAAGTTGCTTCATGATTTCCTCTTTGATTCTTACACTCATGCCAGTTTTAAGCTTCTTTGACTTTTGCTTGACAAGAGGGAAATCAGGATCAATTGGCAACTTATGAACTACCAAATCAGTGCTCAAATTGGGCATATCATCATAAGACCACGCAAAGATGTCTTTGTACTCAAAAAAATCTTAAATTATAGCTTTCTTTCATTGTGGTCGAGCATTTACACTTATCTTAGTCTCTCTATATTTTCATGATCTTCTAAATTGGTCGCCTCAATTTCATCAAAATTAGGGTTTGACTTATTCTCAAACTATTTGAAATCTTTACTTATATCCTCAAATGATTCCTCTTTATCGTATTCAATTTCTTTATTCATTATTTTATAATTAGACTGGTTTTTTAAATTTGGTTGATAATTGGTCATGCATGTCATATCATTAGAATCAGCATAGAAAGAACTGTATGATAGAAAATAAATAAGTAAATATTAGACACAAAATAAAATAAAGGGAAATTATATTTCATTAAAAACAAAGATAGAAAGAGTTTTAACCTAAAATACCAAGGTAAAGATCTGAATTATAACCCTAGAATGATTCAAATTACAAAAAAACAAATAAGCTACTAAGACTCCTTCATAGTAGGGAGAGGAGTGGCCTCCCAATTGTTGAGCTGGACATCAGGGCCAATAAACTATACATCTACATTGCTGGTACCTTCCCCAGTTTCAACCATATCAGCTTCAATGAATATATTCTGGAAAAGGCCAATCAACTCAGTATCATCATCATTTATTGACTCTACAGTAGGTAACATGGAGGACCCAACAATACTGACTTTGATGAAAGACTCGTGAAGTGGCGGTATCGGCTTGGTAAGTGATCATGAATATTTGTTACGTTTTTTAGACTTTTTTCTGTCCTCAAAAGTGGGATCGTATCCCAAACCAAAGGTACCAAAGTTCTCACGGAGGTATACTAGATGAGCCCTGCCTTGTAAAGACATCCCTAGACCTTTCCTGAGTTTATAATCATACTTCTATATTTCATTCACTACTATAACAGATACAGAGGACAATTGTGGTCTTGAGATGAGATTCCCCTCGAGGATATGCTCAAAATCCACTGCCTCAAAAGCTTAATGAATTATCACTCTATTTATAGTATCTGCTTCAATGGAAGAATTATAGTCTTTATACATGGATAAGTCTCCTTCACTATGAACAACTATTTCTTGCCTGTCGTGTTCAAATTTGACCATTTGGTGCAACATAGATGCAACTGCTCCAGCCCTATGAACCCATGGCCTACCCAATAACATATTATATAAAGCATTAATGTTCAGCACTTGAAAATCCATGACAAAATCCATAGGACCAATTGTCAATATGAGCTCTATTTCACCAATGGCATTCATTTTTTTCTGTCAAAACCTTTGATGCATACATTATTAGGTCGGATCCTTTCCACGTTAACATTCAACTTTTGTAAAGTTGACATAGGACAAATGTTTGCACCAAATCCCCAATCAATCAACACTCAAGTGACATAGGAATACTCACACTTTACAGTAATGTAGAGACCTCGATTATGTCCAGTACCTTCTATAGGCAATTAGTCGCCTGAGAAAGTGATCCTATTTACCTCAAGGATCCTTCCAATAACTTTTTCCAGCTGATTCACCTTAATCTCACTGGACACATATGTCTCATTTAAAATCTTTATTAAGGCCTTGCGGTGATCTTTCGAGTGTATCAATATAGACAATAAAAAAATCTAGGCTGGCGTGTTCCTCAATTGCTCTGCAATAGAATATTCTAGTAACTTCATCTTCTTCAAGAATACTTCAACCTCTTCTTCAGTAACTAGTTTCTTGATGGTTATTCATTTTTCATTGCCTTATTTATTCTTTCTTAATTTTACTAGGGCATAATACCTCCCAGAACGGGCTAACCCCCTACTTCATTCACCTATTCAATTATTTCCTTACCCTTGTGCATCACCACAACACGATCGTAGTTCTAGGGGACTTCCTTGGTATTAACCATAGGCAGTTGTGACACCGGTTTAATAACAATGGGAGCTATGAGAGCTCCTTTTATTATTAAGAAAGGCTTAGTAGTTCTTCCAGGAACAATGAGCTTTGGTTTTACTTGACCTGACCTGACACTTTCTGAGACCTCTTTTCCCACGACCAAGGGATCTTTTGATGATTTGGATTTTGTTATCACCTCCTCCACTTTTATAGGTTTTCTTTTATTAAATCTATAGCATTTGTTGATTGTTCCAAATTAGTTTTAATCTAAATGATAGGCTTGAAGTAAGCCACAGGATCTTCGCCACTAGGTATCACCTCGAGCATGTTTGTTTCATCATGATCTGACAATGGATTTTGATTGACATTTGGAGCATTTGAACTTTGTACCATAATTTGTTGTGTGTCAATCAGATCCTAAATTGTTTTTTTCAAGTACCATCATTTCTCTGTGTCGTACACTGGGGCATCGAAATAATATACATATCTTCTGGAATAATCCAAGTTTTTTGGAGGAGGATTCGAGGTCCTTCTTACGATTGGGCTTAGAATATTTATGTCCCTCAGTTTCTGAAATAAGCTGGCATAACATATTCCAATAGGGGTAAAATTATATTTGCCCATGTTAGCTATCTTGAAGTCTGTTATAGGCCAAAAAATAGATTTAGGGGGACCTTGTCAAACTTTCAGGACTGGAGGATGATTCTGGATGGTTGGTGCACACCATTGCGGGTAAGAAGGAGCCCGAGCATATGTTTGTGCATTATAGATAGAATATGAGGAGATGGAATAAAATATAATGGATTTTGTAAAGGAACGTAGTATAGTAGATGGTTATATTGGTCTTGGACATAAATTTGGATATGAGATTATGTGTAAGGGTGATGCACACCTCTCTAATTTTGTCATGGTCCTGGCACAATAGTAGCTACATTCTCTTTTCTTTTCTTTCCACCAAAACTTCCTGAACCACTTTGAATTGCCTATATTGTTACTCTTAAGCGGCCTGGCTGATAATCTTTTTAGACTTAATTCCGTTCTCTACCATCTCTCCAACTTTAATGACCTTAGCAAATGTGCTTCTTATAGTAGAAAACAAATGATGAAAATAATCTGGTTCTTGTGCCTGTAAAATGATATCAATCATTTCAGAATCCTTTATATGAGAACCGCGTTGATAAGAATAATAATATGGATTTGAGGGTTTGAAAGTCACTTCAGGAGGATACAATTAATCATGGCTTAGTTCACCCATATTCTTCTGTGCTGTCAATTGGGGACCCACAGTAGCTAGTGTTACAGGCCTAAAAAATGGGTTATTTGTGACAGATGGATTTGGTGGGCGCATGGTGGAAGTACCAGCAGCGCCAGACACATTAGCATATAGGCCAAATCCAGGTGGGTAAAATGGATTGTCAGTTTGAGCTTGAGCGGGATTTGGATCATTCGTATTTGAAAGTCTAGGGATTAAGAAAGGCGGGGCTTGTACATTCAACCAAGCTTGATACATCTCCACTATTTATTATTTCAATAACTTATTTTCTTCCATTGATGCAAATTCTAGAGAAATCAACTGATTTTGCTCTTACTCACTGTCAGAACCTACACTCTCTCCGCGGGTAATCTTTCTCTTTCCTTTGTATCTAGTATTGTATGGATGTAATGCCAGTTTACACCACAGACCAACCACCAACTACTTTGTCTTTTCTGTGACCAAGTAGCAAACGGGTAAGTGTTACATATTTAACATATTATAATGTCACGTTGTATGTTACACTCTATATGCTTTTCCCAACCTATCATAAAATGCTTTGTGTTTTATCTCGGCTTTTCTAGGTGTACTTTTCAAAAAGTTATGATCAAACCCTTTGGAGGGTTACCTACGTATCATGCCAGAAAATGAATCAAATCTTACGTAGTTCGGGAAAATTTAAAAAAAATGATTCATTTTTGATTTAATTTAAAAAGAAAATAAAAAAAGTAAGTGAAGTGAAATATATATAATATTTATAGAAATAAACAGCAACCTTCATTACATTTCATAATTTTTGAATACAAATACGACAAAACGAATGACACAACTCCTAAGATAAAACCTACTAACTCACATTTGATAAATAAAACTAAATTTAAACAAATAAGACCAACTAAAAGACATAACATCTAAACAAGAAGTTCTAAAACTGAAACCAAAAAACTGTGACAAATAAAAAAACTATCCATCCACACAACCTAACTCTAATGTCTCCAGGTCTTCAACTGATTCTTATAACTTCAACATGCTCAATCAAGGATATTTCGGCTTGTTATGACCTCCTAAACCCAGGTATATGTCTTCCAATGAAGTGGTGAGACGCTAGGCAAAAGCTGGTACTTGTGCCAGAAATTTCTCTCGATTCAACTGTTGGTAGTTCAAACCCATTCTAGTGGTGTCCTGTGCCATACGACGAACCTTTCCTCGAAGAGAACTAAAGGCTTGATCCCATCCTTGGGCCTGCCAATCACGGGAATCAATAATCTTTCTTGCACGCTATTCACGATCGGAAGCTACCTCCAGCTATTCTCGTAATATCCCTCTTTAACATATCCACTGAGATATCTCTCGATCAAATTCTTTTTGCATGTTCTTTTTAACTTATTACAACTGCTAGCGGCGAAATACGGCAAGTTCTGCAACATGTGACCCTCTAGTTGTAGCCAATTTGATTTGTCCTTGAAGTGCGACCTCAATATCCGCTGACTTAGCTTTCTTTTCAGCAAATTCCCTCTGTTGTTCTTCTATTCTTTTCTTTGTTCATTCTAGATTAGTATTTAGCACCCGAATAGTGGATTGATAATCTCTCTCTATCTCCAATCATGCTTGCTTAACTCTTACTTCATTCTCTACATTCCTATCATTTGTTGTCGAATCAAGGCTGTCTTAGCGTACTCCAATTCCACTCTCAAAGCTTGGTTAGCGTCATGGTGTTCTCGTATGGATCTCTTGATCCCTATCCTAATTATAGCTTCTTGATCTATGGGTCCCTTAATTGATCTTTCCGGTCTAACTGGTGGAGGTGGCTATTTTTAAAACCATTCATAGTAGTCTAGGTGTACTTCTCCTTTCTCATGATCTATGACCAGTGTTTTAATTGTCATGAGATGACAACCATCCCAAATCTGCTGGGCCAATCCCTCTGAAAGAGGAATCTCTGGTCTAACCTGAGAGACAAACTCTTTTATGTTTTTTGTTGTGGGAATTATTTGACGTCTGCTTAGCTGACTTAGAGGCCTCATTGGAACATACGGTTGAACACCCCTAATACCCATTAATAACAAGAATGGCCGAATAAAATAACTATTTATGACTTTCCTCTAAGGGAACCAAGGGAGATTTTAAGTGATTTTATCTGCCATCAGAGAACGAAAAAGCTTATCCCAATCTCTAATTCCTTCTAGGCACTTATATTTCTCCCTCCTTTCCTCATAATCCTTGATGTGATTGAATCGTTAAGGAACAAATCTCGCCACTGTAGGACGCTGATAAAGATGCTATAAAATCCACATTTGTAGCAAGATATTACATCCCTCAAAAAAACCTTTTCCTTTTTGACAAAAGGTCGGAGCACGATAAATATCGGCCAAGATCATTGGTACCATAGTTTAATTTTTTTTCTTAATCAATATATGTACCACTCCTACTAAACAAATATTAATTTTTCTCTCTCTTCGGGAAGACCATAGTGCCTAAAAAGGCTACCATGAATGCATATCATCTATGACTTTCCAAGCCTCAAAACTTCCCTTGTTACAAAGTTATTTACCGAACTTCTCAAACCCCTCTTGACTTTTGTATCTTTCATACAAGAACTGCAAGGAGAGGCGTTTTGCAGAGTTGTTGTTTGGGAGAGAGTTGAGAGAGACTATCTCGAGAGAGAGAGGAAAGAGACGATTAATTTGAAAAGGAGGGCGGTGTGGGTTAGTTTGTATTTTTTAAAAGATTAGAAAATTTTGAAAATATTAATCAAGTCCTCAATTAATTACTTAATCAAATTTTCTAATTATGTTTGTCCCTTTAAATTTTTCAATGTCACAAATCCTTCATTCAAGACTTAAATGACACCTTTTCTTCAATTTTCTCCTTAGTCTAATCGTTTGTACACGATTGGATTATTAATTTTTTTTCTAGTTTGGATTTGAATATTTAATGATTAAAATTATTTATTTTTTAGATTTAAATATATATAATTTATTTATTTATAAATATAGTAAATATTTAATTTAAATAAAAATTAATTAAATATTTAAATAATATAAAATTAATAAAATGAAACTAGTATAGTAATAAAAATATAATATTTATATTCTCTAATAATGATGGAGATGAGCTAATCTATGTATAATATAAAGGAAGATCATAGACAAGGTGATGCGGCACCACTTTATGGCCTCCATTTATATTTATCTTTTTTTATTTTTTCCTACTATTTTTATTTTATATCCTATTTTTATTTAATTTCTTTTGTTATAATAGTAAATAAATAACTATTATTAATACTCGCTTCTTATTCACAAACTAATTTATTGACATAAAATAGTTATTGTTGGGAAACAATAATAAATTTCACTATCAATTGTGAAAATAAATAAACTGCAACAATAATAATAATTTTTATTATCAGTAGTATCAACAAGTTACAATAATAATAACAACAACAACAATAATAATAGTAATAGTAATAATAATAATAATAATAATAATGATGATGATGATGATGATGATGATGATAAAATATAAAATACTCGAGTCGTGCTAGACACTGTCTTAAGAAACTATTTTTGCAATGTGAAATGTTTCTCAGGATTAAACAAGCACTTCCCTAATTAATTAGAGGATATCCAAAAGTTAAACAAATCTTCCCTAATTAATCAAAGTCTACAGGAATCAACAAAATTAAAACAAACCAACAAGTTCTAACAGTAAAGCCGAAAACAATAATAAGGTAATAGTTAATTAATTAAATTAGAACTAAGGAAAAGGAATAAATGGAGTTGAAAGTATATGTTGGTTGATGTTTGTGGAAAAGGGAGAAATGCTAATTTATAGCATTGTTGAGGCGGTGGACATCAACATTATCAACAAATAATGATTTTTCCTTTCTCTCCAAGTAAGACTTAATTTCTCAATTACATCTCTTGATGGCTTTCTAAATAAGCTTTTAATATGGATTCTTAAACACATCAAACATAAATTCTTTTTAAAATAAATATAATACTTTGCCTACAATCCCCACAATATTTCAAAAGAATTTATAGGAAAAAGAATTTTAACTTATTGGATTTGCATGGATAAAATGTAGTAGGTTTGAGTCTTTTGGACTATGAACCAAACTTATACCAGTAAAATTTAAATTATAGAATAATTGGTGAAATATAATATTTCTATGAACCAAATAATTCTTGTTGTAAGTCGGAGATTTAATCAATCACATTTTGTTACGCCTCGAGTCTGTACCCCAAACACTACATGGTGCTTACGATTCCGAAGGACCACAAGCTAACCCATGACTAATATCTGCTGTGAGCACTGAATAATAATACTTTAATAAATGCAAAAAAATAGGCCGAAATGCCATAAGGTTCAAAATCTGAAATACTGATAAAGAATATAAACTGTTATAATAATCTGTAAAACTAAATAATATTTAAAAGTCTAGTCTGGAAATCCTCTAACTGAACTGTATGAAGGTGGTGTTGATGGGACAAACTCCCAACTAACTCCGACTACGGAACTATTCATAAACTGAAATACTAAAATAAAAGTATGCCCTCGATAGATGAGGACTCACTACTGAAACTATTGCTGATAACTGAATCTGTCTATGCGCAGTCAAGAAACTGGGTGTCTGAACCTATGATATGAGACATCATAGCACAAAGAAAGAGTATGTGTCAGTACATGGAATGTACTGCTATGCTAGATGAGGTAAGGCTGAATGCAAGGGTTCATATACATAAACAATAACTGACTAAATGAATGTGTAAGTACATGGATAACTGAAACTGCTATAAATACTGAGTATACAATACTGTGCATATGCGTGTATACTGTAACTGATCTTTTACTAAATCTAAGTTTTGATAACTGAGTAACTGATATCTGAGATTATTGATAACTGAGTTACTGAAACTGATTAATTGTATCTGACAGTCCTGATTCTATAGAACTGAATTGAGTTCTATCCTGAGACTGAAACTGAGACAGTGGAAAGTAATCATCTAACCAACATACTCCTTTTATAAATATATTTGGGGTTCAACTTGTAACACCAGCTAGAAGGGTGTTAGTACCATGCCATGGGTAAAAACACTGAAGAGTTACCCTCATCTAGCAGGTACTCTAAGGAGAATGGTGCAACCCTCAACTGGCTGGTTAAAATACCTCATCAACCCTCAACTGGCAAGTTAATGTCTCAACCTACGCTGGCTACGTAGTTCTGAAAAACAAGGATTGCTTCTAAGGATAACACCCTCTACTAGCAGGTGAGTCCCCATTCTTGGGTTCACTCGGTGTTGAATCCTACTCCAAACTAAAAGACACTAAAATGAGTATATTGAACTGGACTAGACTAATACTGAGTTTACTGAGTTTTCCTAAGTTCTATAACTGACTGAGTTCTACTGAGTTCTGTAGCTGACTGAATTCTACTGATCGTGACATGACTGATACTATTCTGTAACTAACACTGGCTCTAGGTAAACAACTAGATTATCGGGTATTAAATAACCCCAGGACTCGATAGCATGAAAATAAAGCATAGCATAATCTTGAAAGACATAACAGTAATTACTTGTCCATAATTCATTCATAGAGATATTTTATCAAATACTTATAGGACATAAGCTTATACATATATTAGCATGTCATGATTGAATCATTTAATTCACATGGACATTCTATCAAACACTTGGAGAGCACAATTTTATGCACATAATCATGAATAACATATAAGCATTGTAACTAAAATACCCAAACTTGCAAATTAATATAATTCCCCATCAATACTATTCCATTTTTCATGAATCTTATCATAATCATGGATTAAAAACCAAATTAACATCATAGATATGCGTACAATCAATTTTAAGCATTGAAATCATGAATCTATAACTTGTAAATTTAAAAAGAGGTTCTTGGGCTTCATGGGTGAAAGGGACCCATGAATGAACACCTAACATACCTGAATTAATGAGTTCTTGGAATTCTTAGTGAGTTTCTTGAGCTTTGTTCTTGATTTCTTGAGAGATAGGGTTTGCTAATTGAGAGAGAATGATTTCTTTCTTAAGATAAGTGAGTAATTAATGAGATATTAGTCCATTTAGGGATTTAATCCCGTGTTTAGGCTGACTGAAATTAGGGAAAAAGACCTAAAAGTCCTTGGAATTTAAAACTCAAAATTAACTAAAAATTCTCAATTTTCACCCTTGGCGCAATGTGGCGCTATCACGCTATGTCACTAAAATTCAATAATTGTGAACTGGAGGCTTGGCGCAATGTAGTGAAATCGCGGCGCCTCACTGGATGGGAATTTAGGACTCATCACGATGCGGAGGTATTGTGTTGGAACACTGGAAAAAGGATAATTCTAAAAATGTTGCTTGGCGCAATGTGCCATGATTGCGATAGAGCACTGGATTTTGACAATTTCCAATTGGCATGCCTCTGCGATGTGTTGATGTTCCAGGTAGTACATTGCTTTACTAAAAATGCTATAACTCTTCATTCGGGTATCGAATTTGGGTGAATTTTATATCGTTGAAAAGCTGACTGAATTTCCTACACAACGGCAAGCTCTAAACTAAAAATTACTAAGTATTTAGAAAAATTCATATTGAATAACTCATGTACTGAGAGTTAAAATAAGCTAAGTAAAATGATCTAAGGAAATACAATGTATTAGAATATCTCCCCCTTAGGAATATTCGTCCTTGAATGAGATTGATTAAGCTGAGAAACACTGATAGACTGAGTTTACACACTGAACATGGATATCTGATGCATGGAATACATGACTGAGGCTATTGATAAGCTGAGTTCTCATATTGAACATGCATATTTGATGCATGGGTACATGACTGAACTGATTCGTGAATGCATGATTGGATATACAACGGTAAAAAATACCAAGTTTATAACTGTAACTGAATATTTAACTGAGTAGAACTAAGAAAAACTGTTACCTTGAGCTGAATCTGAGTTTGCAGAGAAGAGGTGAGGATAATTTGTCCGTATATATGCTTCTGCTTCCCAAGTATCTCCCTCAACAGATTGATTCCGCCAAAGAAATTTGTGCAAGGGAACTTTTTTGTTCCTCAGTCTGTGAATCTAATAATTGAGAATCTGAACTGGAACCTCTTCAAAAGAGAGATTATTCTGAATGTCTACGCCCTCTAAAGGAACTATGACTGTTGGGTCACTAATGCATTTCTTTAGTAAGGAGACATAGAATACTGGATGTACTAAAGCTAGATTTGAAGGAAACTCAAGATTATAAGCTACCTTTTCAAAATGACTGAGAATTCTATAAGGACCGACATATCGGGGACTGAGCTTTCCATTCTTGCCGAACCTCTTTACCCCCTTCATGGGATAGATTTTCAAGAACACAAAGTCACTGATCTCAAACTTGAGATCCTTTCTCCTCACATTTGTATACGATTTTTGTCTGCTCTGGGTAGCCCTAAGCCTTTCTCTGATCGAAAATATAGGCTCTGAACATATCTTCTAGAGTTTGAATGGTCCTTTCTACTTGACCATCTGTCTGAGGGTGGAAGGCTGTACTGAGGTGAACTCGAGTACCAAGACCCTTTGGAATGCTTTCTAGAAATGAGAGGTAAATTGGGTACCTCTATCTGAGATGATAGACGTTGGTACTCCGTGTAACCTGACCAACTCTCAGATATGGAGTTTGGCATAATCCTCGTCTAAATAGGAAGTATGAACTGGCAAGAAATGAGCATATTTGGTATGAACTGGCAAGAAATGAGAATATTTGGTCATCTTGTCTATGATAACCCAAATATGCCAATTGTAAAATTTTCATTTCTTTCACATCACTCATTTGCCAATTGTAAAATTTTCCAATCACAAACTTTTGTTTCGTTACATGTTCGGCCTTGAATTTCTTGATTAAAGCTTTCCAAATGACTTTTGCTTGTTTGCAACTACAATACACATCAAATAGTTCATTATAAATTGTTTGTAAAATAGTATGATGACATACCTTATTGGCGTATTTCCATGACTCCAAAATATGGCTATCAACATTTGCACCAGGTTGTGATTGTGACAAAGCATATGCAACACCGTGGATATCAAGTAGTGAAAATATTCATTCTGCCATCTTTTAAAGTTTTCATTAGCAAATATTTCAATATTTGAAACATCATGAAATAGTTTTGCATATGGTAGAACAACCGGAACAGGAGTATTAGGAGTTGTGTTGGTAGTAGAAGTATCAGGAGTTGAATTATCTGTCATAGTTTCTTAGATTGTTGGGAAACAATAATAAATTTCACTATCAATTGTGAAAATAAATAAATCTCAACAATAATAGTATTTCTTATTATCAGTAGTATCAACAAGTTACAATAATAATAACAACAATAACAATAATAATAATAATAGTAATAATAATAATAATAATAATAATAATAATAATAATAATAATAATAATAAAATATAAAATACTTGAGTCGTCCTAGGCACCGTCCTAAGAAACTATTTTCACAATTTGAAATATTTCCCCAAGATTAAACAAGCACTTCCCTAATTAATTAAAGGATATCCAAAAGTTAAACAAATCTTCCTTAATTAATCAGAGGCTACAGGAATCAACAAGATTAAAACAAACCAACAAGTTCTAACAGTAAAGCAGAAAACAATAATAAGGTGCTAGTTAATTAATTAAATTAGAACTAAGGAAAGGGAAGAAATGGAGTTGGAAGTATATATTGTTGATTGGTGTTTGTGCAAAAGGGAGAAATGCTAATTTATAGCATTGTTGAGGCAGTGGACAGCAACATTATCAACAAATAATGATTTTTCCTTTCTCTCCAAGTAAGACTTAACTTCTTAATTACATCTCTTGATGGCTTCCAAAATAAGCTTTTAATATGGCTTCTTGAACACATCAAACAAAAATTCTTTTCGAAATAAATATAATACTTTGCCTACAGTTATGATTTTTCATCTTCCTCATCCGTAAAAACTCTCCCATTAAGATTAACAATAAATAAACATTAATAATAATTCCTTATAATTTCTGTAACGACCCAAAATCACCCCTCGGGATGTCACACGGTCCCTAGGGTCACAAGTGAGCCCAAGCTAACCCTTCTATTGGCATAACTCATAATCAACTGAACAAAGTGCATAAATCTGAAAGAATAAGGTGAAAATAACTCTATTACGAATTGACTCAATACAAAACTGAAGTCACAAGGTTACAACTCTATTTTTATAATAAAATTGATATTCAATGCATCAACTCCTACTGACTGTCTATGAAGCCTCTACTAGTACTGACTATAGGTAGCTGGGTCATAACTCCAAACCACCCCAACTCAATACGACAGAATAAAGAAAATACAACACGATTCAACTGTATCACTGATTCGAGCCCTTAAATAAAAAAGAGGACCCATCACCTACTGACTGGAAGCTGCGAACTGACTGGATATGGTGCATGCGCTACAAATCTTTGCACCTATATTATGAGACAATGTAGCACATAGACGTATATGTGGATCAACACTTGGGAATGTACTGAGTATATGGGAGTGAATGCATATGTATAAAACAGTATCAATCTTCTTCAATCAAATCATCCATGCAATATGGGATGACTCACGTAGCTTGAACAAGTATAAAATGTAAAGCTCATAAGTCATGCAAGATGAAGCATGCAACACAAATCTCGTGAGTGGTCATACTTTAATGTTGAAATCAGAAATCCTCTCTTATTCTCAATCCTTAAGGCTAAAGGAACTTTAAACAGTACTTTCAAATCATTCATATATCTCATAGAGAGTAGAACTTCTTTAACGCTCAAGATCTTATAACTTTTTTGAACTCAAATACTTGGAATTTGGAATCATATAACTTTAAAACATACTTGAAGGCATTTCGTTCACTTTAGGAAAGTATCTCATTTCAAGCTTTAGGAAAATCATTCAATCTCATGGAAAGATACTCTAGTTTAAGGAAATAACTTATCTCAAAGCTTCATGGAAAATACCATATCAAGGAAGAATACTTTCGTTTAGAGAAACAACTCATATCAAGGAAATGCTTTAGTTAGGGAACCATTTTGCAACTTTACCATTAGGAAAATAGCTCATAGGAAGGAAAAATACTTTAGTTTTCAAGAAAGTACTGATCTCGAATTTTAAAAGGCAAGGGAGGTTCTCTTAACTGACATAAACAATGCAAGCTACATGGAGTCCAACGTTTTGTCCTCCTAAGGAAGAGACCCCACGTTGGGGAGGAGTGTCATACTCTTTGCCAGGGAGTATAACCTAGGTCTAGTGATCACTAAACAAATTTGGGCTCGGGCCCAATATCAACTTTACCTTAGGCCCAATAATAATCACAAATTCGGCCTTAGGCCCAACCTACGATGGCACGTAGTTTTGGGGTAAGAAACTATAGTAACTTACCCACTCGGTGCTAATACTACTCCCTTTAGATTATCTGTGCTCATCTCGTAAAAATACATTTTTAGAAATAATCTTATGGTTCACCACGAACCTAATAATCAAATCTGTACCCTCATGTAGGAAAGTAGATTTCAAAGCTCAATGACCATTAGGTCAAAATATTTCTGAACAATCTCAAAATACTCAAATCATGGATGCTTATAGAACAAGAGTTCATAAAATCTCAAGTCTCAAGTAGGGGTTAATAACCCATAATTCAATCTTAAGTTAACTCATCAAAAGCATAATAGATAGCATATAGATTCATAACTCATGTAGAATTCTGAAAATCTCAGCAATTTATCTCAAAATCTCAACATACTCATATACTTCAATATTTCAAACATTTCAACTATTAACTTCTTAAGGATTAAAATCATGGGGTATAGACCCAGCTGTAATTTCTCAAGAAGACACGTAGAAATCATGCCATTTAACTCTCAATTCATGGAAAATATCAAGATAATGCATTCAATAATAATGGGTGAAAAACCCTAGTTCAAATTCATTTAAAACCTCATAGATTTCAGGAAATTCATGATTTAAATAAGACTTTGGGAACAAGGGTGAAAGGGTTACCCTTGTTCAAAATCCCACATACCTTAGATTATGGAATCGGGTGAACAAGCTTGCTCTAAACTTCCTCTTCTTACTCCTGGGAGAGGGTTCTTGAAACCCTTGACTTGGGAACCTTAAATCTTGACTCAATTTAGAAAATCTATGGTGGATTCTTGAGATTTTTGGAAGAGGTTTTGGATACTTAGGGTTTTTGTTGAGATAAAACTTGAGAAGAACTTTATAGAATGCTTGTAAATGACTTTGATTTGGTGTTTGCACGATTTAAGAGGATTGGAGAAAAGTCCAAAGTGCCCTTTTTAACTTCTGTACGAAGCTGAAAAAAATTAAAGTGGGAACCCAATTTTATGGGCCACCGCGACGCATCACTATCACAGTGGCTCACTGGAAATTGACAAATGGGAATCTGAGAGTCACCGCGATGTGGAGCCATCGCGTTGTCCCACTGGTTGGGACCTAGAACTTCAGCATGACGCGTCACAATTGCGCTAGGCCAATGGAAATTAACTATTGAGAAATTGGGGTCCTCCGCGACGCGCCACTATCCCGAAGTTCCACTGGAATTTGATAATTGTCAAATAGACCCTCTCCGTAACGCGCCAAGCACTAAAATGACGCTGATTTACGACTAGGACTTAGATTAGCCATAACTTCTTACCCGAGCATTGGATTTGGGTGAATCTTATATCGATGGAAAGCTTATCAAATTTTCCATGTGATACAAAGTCGAAATTAGAGAAATTCTATATGTTTAACATGATAATCACTTAGGAAATCACTTCTCAATATTTTAGGGCCGGAATTGCGCCTCACTTGACACGTCCTAAGGCTCATTCTATGAGAGAATTTTGCGGGGTCTTACAATTTCCTTCCATATTCATTGGTTCTTCTCAAATATTTTTTCATATATATCATATGATATATAGGAATTCAGGTTTTTAGTTGTAAGCTTATGTTTAAAAGTCTAATTTCCACATATGTTTTGTTTATTATGTATGTAAACTATAAAGCATATGTAATTGTTTATAAGTTGGTTAATTTATTTTCAGTAGTTGTAGGTTTAATAGGGAGTAGGATTATGTGTTATATGCGGAAAGGAGAGAAGCAATTAAAGGAAGAATTTGTGTGAGAATTATGTTTAGATTTTTTTTGCTAATCATGGTGTTCGAGTCAACTTGTGTACACCTCGATTGATTTCACAGGGTACTTTCCACCTTAACATCAGTTCATGTTTTATTTATTTTTAATTATTTTAGATTAAACGGAAATAGGATTACGTATTATGTGTAGGAAGACAGTGAAGCCAAAGGAAAAAATGTTGAACTTCACTTTGCAAATGGATCTTTTTTCTTATGTAAGGTTATTTGGTTGAAAACCTTACACTTTTGAATTTCGTGATTAATTTTTATTATAATTATTAAATTTTGGTATTTTTTAGATTTTTTTTCTAATCATGGTATTCGAATCAACTTCCGTACACCTCGATTGATTTCACGGGATACTTGTAACCTGAAAATCAGGTCATGTTTTATTTACTTTCAATTAATTTATATTAAACAGAAATAGGATTACATATTATGTGTAGGAAGACAGTGAAGCCAAAGGAAAAAATATTGAGCTTCACTTTGCAAATAGATCTTTTTTTACATAAGGTTAGCAAACATTTTGGTTGAAAACTTTACACTTTTGAATTTCGTAATTAATTTTTATTATAATTATTACATTTTGGTATTTTGTGGTATGTATTCTACATCGAGGAGTATGGTATGCATGTAATATCTACCTCAATGTTAGATACATTGCTCCTAACATATTTATACCCTCTCCAAATTCATATAAGCTTTTTCCTAATTCTTAATTTACTTAGGCTTTTATTTTTACCAAGTGTAATTTTTTTCAATTAGATTTGTTGAGAAATTATCACAATGTAATTTTAGAAGATCTTTTTATACTTAGTATGTTGAAATAGAAGCAAAATCTAACTTCTTAATGAGATATGATCATTTGCCTAACATTTAGTATAAAATTAAAATTGTTAAATAATTTATATTCATTTTTGCACTCAACAATTTTCAGCTAAATGTAACTCACAATATATAGAGGAATTAAAATGACCAAAAATAAGTGATAGAATAAAAATTAAAATAGATTGCAGAAGAACCTACTGCCAACATGAAAAAGAATTTGTTAAATTAAATTTTTAGTGGCCAAAAATGAAAAATTATTAAAATAATTTATAATATTTTGTTGGTTCTTTCCTCATTATTCCTAATTATTTGTTATTGTTCCTAACTGATGAGTTATTTTCATAATAAATTGAATAAATATTGTGGAATACTATCTTTATGATTCTTCATATTATATAGTGTGTTTTTATGCTCTATTTCTCAAAATTCTTCTTTTATAATTTATGTTGAGATTTGAAAATATTATCTTTGGTTACTTATATTTTACATTATCAGAAAGTTAAAGAAGTAAGAAAAAAACTTTAACATTTCTTGAAAGAAAACGAGCGATTATGTAGAAACTAAAGCTAAGGATAAAGTTAAAAAGGTAAAAAGGTTTAAAAGAGGGAATTATAAACAAAAAAAATTATTTCAAAATCATAAAATTAGATACATATATACATAAATAAATGTACAAAGAAATAATTGCATTTTAGTTTGTCATATATATATATTTTTCTTTCTTTTAAAAAAAATAAAAATATTGTTTCACTTATACATAAACCACACAAACATGAATTTTGTATGCTTATATGTGAATGTATCTTTTACGGACTTAAATCACAAAAGATTTTTTTAAAAAAATTAATAAAATTTATTTTACAGTCGTGCGAAGCGCAAATGGATTCACTAGTATAGTAATAATAGTAGGTGATAACAGTTGTGATGATGAAGGTGATTAATTTTGTAATGACAGTCATGATGGTGGTGCTTGTGAATTTTAATGGTGAAATTGATTGATGTTATTAATTAGTTAGAAGTGATGATGATGATGATGGTCGAAGAATATGTGGTCGTTGATAATGTGTTCGAATAATGGGGTTTAGTGCTAATTGTAATGATGAAGGTAGTTGATAATAGGAATTTGCCACGGTAGTAGTAATGACTAATAGTGATGGTGGAGTGGTGACAGTGCTAACGATGATGATTATTGTGTCTGAAAAATGTGTGGTAGTTGATGATATATTGTAATGGTCGGCAATGATTTTTGTTGTGATGGTTGAGTAATGAATTGATTGGTGATAGAAATTGACTGGTGGTTCACCATGTTAGATTTCACGTGTCTTTTTTATGCTTTTATGATATTGGCTTTCTCTAGTGATTCTGTTGGTTGTCTATTGTCTATAGCAGTGATGACAATTTTTATGTCCTCTTCTTTCTAGAAATTGAAATGTCATACTTTAAATAATTCTAGAGAAAAATGGGCTAAAGCCCATCCAACCTATACTCAAAATTCCAACTATACACTTCAATTTTTCGGGAGTCCTATAACCCCTTAAACTGTTTAATGTTGTGAAGTGGTGAACTTTCGTCCTTCGGAAGGCCTTATCATTTCATTATTCTTTCTTTATTTGCTGAGTATTTTTGGAATCTTTTTGGTCATAGTCGAAAGATTGCTCCACCTTAGATGTTATTCTGGTTTTAGATGTGTTATGTTTTGACTCTTAGTTTTCAATTGAGTTATTTACTCAGCTTTTATTACTATCTTGATTGGCTTCTGCTTTATTGTTATTATTGTGCTCTTGATATTAGGCTAAGGAGGTAGTCTCTGGTCTATGGTGGGCTTGAGATACCCATCACGGCTAGGATATGATTCGAGTCACGAATAGCTTAGTATCATAGAATAATTTAGAGTCATTGGGTGTCCACAAAGTCGTATCAGGTAGAGTCTTTTTAATGGTTGTGTTGTGTGCCATACTTATAAGGAAGAGGCTATAAGGTATTTAGGAATGTTTTTCTTTCCTGTGTTCTATTTCGGGTATAGAGTCTAGTGTTATGAAACTTCTCTAACTCTTGGCTTCCTCGCATTTCAGATCATGTCTCTCCGAAGATCTAACATTTGTAGAAACTCTGCTAGGAACATGGAGGGGACTTGCCCCATGTATGGAGTGCAGACCCAGTCTAGGGTCCTTGCTCCTGATTATGTCGTGCCACGTGGAGTTTTATCGGTTTTTACTATTCCTCCTTAAGATTTTTATGCTAGTGAGATATCATTAATGCAAAGTTTCGCCAGTCTATTCATATGCTTACTAAGTTGGTTGCATCGCAGTCTCATCAGTTTAATCGTGCTGGTTCTATTGCTCATTCATCTGAGGTCACTCGAGTCTGCCAGTTCATGAGGTTGAATCCACTAACCTTTATAGGCTCTAAGGTTGAGAAGGATCCGTAGGGGTTCATTGATGAGATAGAAAATATCTTTAGGGTAATGCATGCTACTGATGTAAAGGGTGTGGAGTTTGTTGCTTATCAGCTGAAAGATGTAGCTTATCAGTGGTATGGGGAGAGAGAAGATATGAGGGGTGATGATGATGAGTAGACTATATGGGATGAATTTTCAGGGGTTTTTCTAGATTATTTCTTTCCTCAGGAATTGAGAAAAACTGAGGCTGAGGAGTTTGTCAACCTGAAGCAAGGGAAGATGAGTGTGAAGAATTATGCCCTAAAGTTTCAATAGTTGTCTCATTATGCTCCAGACGATATCTAACATAAGATCCAAGATGAGAAAATTTGCTTTTGGGTTGTCCCATGACTTGGTATTGGAGTGTAAGGCTGCAATACTGAACAATGATATAGACATCTCCAGACTTATGATTTATATATGGCAGGTAGAAGATGACAAGAAGAGACAGAAAGAGATGGGAGAGAGGTAGAATAAGAAGTTTAAGTATTCATAACATGATGGCGGTCAACAAAATGGTAGGAGAGAAGGTAGACAGTGGACCAAGAAGAAGAATTAGGAAAATTCATATTCATCTGCTAGTTCTTCTTATCTTAAGCCTTTGGGTGATCATCGTTCTCAGGCTAGCAGTGGTCCTAAGGCACAAGATGCTTAGTCTCAGGCTAATGGAGTTCAGTCAACCCCACCTTATCCTCCTTGTCATTTTTATGGGCAACTTGATCGTGGTTATTATGAGGAGGTGAGGAATCAGTGTTATAACTGTGGTCAACTTGGTCACATACAGTAAGATTGTCCTTCATCCAAGGTTGCCACTGGGGCTAATACAGTTTCGATTGCCATATCTTCAGCTCCTTTACCAAATGGTGCTACTTCTGGTACCGACACTGGCCGAAATTACCTCTATGCACTTGCTACTCATTAGGAATCTGAGACATTTGTTGTTACTGGTATGTTACAACTCTTTTTCTGTGATATTTATTATTTACTTGATTCGGGTTCTACCCTATCTTCTGTGATTCTTTATGTGGATGTACATTTTAGTTTTGGTCTTGAAAGTATTCTTTTTTTTTGTTTCTACTTCAGTGGGTGATTCTGTAGTTGCTAGAAAAATCTATAGGGGTTGTGTGGTGTTCATCTTTCATAGGGAGACATTGGTGGATTTGATAGAGTTGGATATGATGGATTTTGATGTTATCTTGGGGATGGATTGGCTTCATTTATGCTATGCTTCTCTGGATTATAAGACCCGAAAGGTCAGTTTTCAATTTCCTAATTTTTGGCATTAGAATAGGAGAGTAGTTCCTTAGTACCCAAAGAGAGGTTTATTTCTTACCTTAGAGCTCAGAAAATTATTTCAAAGGGGTGTCTATATCACCTTGTTCGGGTTAAGGATTCTAGCTCTGAAGGTCCTTCTTTGCAATCCGTCCTTGTGGTTAACGAATTTCCTGAAGTGTTTCCCAATGATCTTCCTGGAATTCCTCCTGATAGGTAAATAGATTTTGGGATTAATCTTCTACCTAATACTCATCCTATTTCCACTCCTCCTTATAAAATGAATCCAAATGTAATAAAGGAGCTAAAAGAGCAATTAAAGGATCTTCTTGATAAGGGTTTCATTCATCCTAGTGTTTCTTCTTGGGGTACTCCTGTACTTTTTGTGCAAAAGAAAGATGAGTTTCTTCGTATGTGTATAGATTATCATCAGTTAAATAAGGTGATAATCAAGAATAAGTACTCTCTTCCTAGGATTGATGACCTTTTTTACCAGTTTTAGGGTGCTGGATGTTTCTCCAAGATTAATCTTTATTCGAGTTATTCTCAGTTGAAAATTAGGAAGGTTGTTATTCCTAATACTGTTTTTCGAACCTGATATGGTCACTATGAATTTTTGGTAATGTCACTTGGGTTGACAAATCCTCTGGCTTCTTCATGGATTTTATGAATTGGGTTTTCAGGCAGTTTCTGGATTTATTTGTTATAGTCTTCATCAATGACATCTTGGTGTATTCTAAGAGTAAGGAGTATCATGCCAATCACCTCTGAATTGTGTTGCAAACTCTTAACGATCAGAAGTCGTATGCAAATTTTTTCAAGTGTGAGTTTTGGCTGAATATTGTAACTTTTCTTGGCCATGTTGTTTCTAGTAAGGGGATTAAAGAGGATCCACATAAATTTGAGGCAGTTAAAAGATATCCTAAACCCACGACTCCAACCGACATTAGAAGCTTCTTTGGTTTGGCTGGGTATTATAGGAGGTTTATGGAGAGTTTTTTTTTCTATTGATGTTTCATTGACAAAGTTTACTCAGAAGAAGGTTAATTTTCTATGGTCTGATGCTTGTGAGGGTAGTTTTAATAAGTTGAAAGATAAGTTGACTTCTGTGATAGTTTTAACTCCACCCGAGGGTATTAATGGTTTTATTGTACATTATGATGCATCCCGTGTGGGATTGAGTTGTGGCTTAATGCAGCATAGTAAGGTTGTAGCCTATGCTTCTAGGCAGCTTAAGGTTTATGAAAGGAATTATTCGACTCACAATTTAGAGTTGGCGGCTGTGGTTTTTCTTTAAAAATTTGATGCCACTATCTATATGGGTGCATGTGGATATCTATTCAGATCATAAGAGCTTGTAGTATGTGTTTACTCAGAAGGAGTTAATCTGAGGTAGAGGCGGCGACTCAAATTGCTTAAGGATTACAACATAAGTCTTAACTACCATTCAGGTAAAGCTTATATTATTGCTGATGTTCTTAGCAGGTTTTCTATGGGGAGCTTATCCCTTAAACGGATGGACAAACAGAGCGTACTATTCAGACTTTAGGGGATATGCTAAAGGCCTGTGTGATTGATATTAAAGGAAGTTGGCTTGATCATTTGCCTCTTATTGACTTCACGAACAACAAAAATTATCATTCTAGCATTCAAATGGCTTATTTTGAGGTTCTTTATGGTAGAAGGTGTAGGTCTTCTATTGGATGGTTTGATGTTGGTGAGACTAGGTTATTTGGTCCTAACTTGGTTCACCAAGCCACAGAGAAGGTGAAAATGATTAGAGAAAGCCTTAAGACTTCTTAGAGTCGCCAAAAGTCTTATGTGGATATGAGGTAAAGAGATTTGGATTTTGAAGTAAGAGATTGAGTATTTTTGTAATACCCCGTACTTTTACCTAGCTTGAAATTGTCCCAAGTACGTTAGAAACTTACTTGGAAAGATGAATCCACTTTTATATACATGGAATTTCTTCGCTTTTCACTTTTTATCATGTGGTAAATTAAATTAGCTTTCCAACGATACCAATTTCGTCCAAATCCGACATCGAAAGAGAAAGTTATGATCGAAAAATAAAAGGCAGTCAAAATCGCCCAGGTGCAATGGTGAGAGCCGACAGACCATCGAGCTAGCGATGGACCGTCACCCAAACCATCGCAGCGGAGGTAGTTAGACCGCATTCTGCATAAGGGTGACGGCTCAGGCCGACGGACCATTGAGCTAGCGATAGACCGTCGCCCAATCCGTCGTAGCAGAGGCAGTGAACCCCTATTCTGCCCAGGTGTGACAATCAGGACCGACGGACCGTCAACTCAGTAATGGACCATCTCACACACCATCACATAGTTCGTTCAGTTATTTTAAAGTCATTTTTAGAAGGGTATTTAGGTCTTTTTCCACCCATTTTAACCCCTAAAGTATCAGACCAAGGCTCATAAGTTCATTATCCATCTACAACATCAAATTAGGGTTTTCTCTCTAAGATAATCCCAAAGAACAAGATCCAAATCATTCTTCAAGAAACTAAGAGATTCAAGTTCTTCAAGTCCAAGGACTTTAAGGAACTCACAACCCAGGTATGTCATGTGTTCATTCATGGGTCCCTTTCACCCATGAAGCTCAAAAATCTCTTTTCAAAATCCAAGATTCGTGTATGTATGAATGTCCATGATTTAAATTGAATTAAAATTCATGTTTATGATGTTGTAGGGTTTTGATTCATGTTTTAAATTACATATTCCAATGATTGACCCTAGTATGTGGTGATTTGCATAATAATCATGATAAACCCTTAAATTTTCACGTTGATTGATGTATCCGTGATTATTAGATGTGTTGATGATTGTATAACCAAAGCATGTTCCCCATGTGTTCGATTAAATGCCTATGTGAAGGAAAAGTGTCATACTATAAAATCCCCAATTATGTACAAGTTTATGCATGTCGAATGTTTGATGAAATGTCTTAGTCAAGGAATTATGGGTACATGTGTAGCCCTTGTGGTGCTTTAGAACTTCTACTACATGAAATCTCCAACTTATTGTATTATGGATTGTGATGTTGGTCATGTATTCAAGAAAGTCATGCTTTGTCAGTTTCATGCTATCAAGTCCTGAGGGTACTTGTACTCGACAATTTATCTGTGTGCCTAGAGCCAGTGTTATGTTTTTAAGATACTCTCAGTTTAGGCGTGTCCATAGAACTCAGTCAGTCATGTGACTCAGGAAAGCTCAGTAATATACTAATCTTATTACTATTCCGTTAGTTAATGGAAATCAGTTAATTTAGTCCAGTTCAGTTAATCATGTTCAGTGTCTATTCAAATGGGAGTAGGAATTAGCATAGAGTAAACCTAAGGATGGGAACACACACTGTCAGATGAGGGTGTGATTCTCAAAAGTCATCTTTGCATTCCAGAACTATGTAGCCAGCATAGGTTGAGACATCAACACTGTCAGATGAGGGTTGATGAGGTGGATAAGCACTGTCAGATGAGGGCCCCACTATTTTCTTTTGGGGATACTGTCAGATGAGGGTTACCCATAGCTTGTCCTTACCGGTGGTGCGGTATTGACACCCTTCCAATTGGGGTTACAGATTGGACCCCAATTCAGCTATAATGCATTATTTGGGGCATGTTGGTTAGATGACTACTTTCCACAGTTTTAGTTACAGAATCATGACTGTCAGATATAACCATTCAGTCTCAGTAATAGAACTCAGATAGTTCTATAGAATTTAGGACTGTCAGATACAGTCAACTCAGAATAGTACGAAACTTGGCTAGTTCCATCAGAACCTAGACTATCAGATACAGTCACTCATTATTAGTTATTTCAGTTATAAAGTTATCAGTATCTCATGTTATCAGTACTCAGACTCAGTAATCATGTTATCATGAACTCAGTTATAGTTATTATATAGTCATGTATGTATTCTCACGTTCATGTTATGCAGTCAGTTAGTATAGTTCATACATGTGAACCCTTTTGCATTCAGCCTACCTCACATGCATACTAGTAAATTCAAATGTACTGACGCATTTGCGCTATGGTATTTTATACCATAGGTTCAGAATAATGAGCTCCAGAGCATCGGTAGTATTCCAGTCTCAGCAGTCAGAGTTAGCAGTGAGTTCTTATCCTTTGAGGACATGACCATTACTTTATTATCTCATTAATTTATTTATTTTAGTAGTTGGAGTTAGTTGGGGACATATTCCATCAACTCCTTAGTCAGACAGTTCAGTCAGTTAGAGGCTTTTTAGACTAGCATGTTTAGACTATTATTTTAGTTGTTTTTAGTATTCCATACCCCACCCAGATGTTATATTTTAACAGATATTATGTCTCAGTTTTGAACCGTACGGCCTTATAACCTTTATTTTCATATTTATACAATATATTATGCAATGCTCAGGTACATATATAAACCATGGGTTAGCTTGTGGTCCTTCGGGGTCATAAGCACCGTGTAGCATTTTGGGTACCAAATTTGGGGTGTTACAAATTTTTAATATGTCTCCTATGAAAGGAGTCATGAGATTTGCAAAGAAAGGAAAAATTAGTCCTCATTATGTTGGACCATATCCAATTGTAAGGAGAGTTGGGAATATGGCTATGATTTAGATTTACCAGCGAATTTGGGTTTCATTCATACATGTTTCATATATCCATTGAGGATGTTAGTGTTATGGATTCCTTACCTTATGAGGAAGTCCTGATTGACATACTGAATAGGCAAGTTTGTAGATTGAGGACCAAGAATGTGGCTTTGGTAAAAGTCTCTTTGTAGAAACCAAAAGGCAGAAGAGACTACATGAGAAGCTGAGGAAGATATGAAGGCCAAATACCCATTCTTGTTCTCCAGGCTGGATGAAAGTGCTTAAGGTATGAGTTTCGTTTACCTCTTGGCATTTTCCGAGTTTTCATTTGATTATGGTGTATTCTTGTTATTCTTACGCTAAAAGTGTCCTAACTCATCATTCAGGGTTGAATGATCCAGGGGGATAATGTAAGACTCCTTAAAATTTTGATCATTTTATTTTTAACCCTCTCGTATACATAGTATCAATTTTTTACTTTAATTGTATTTAGGGGTGTTAAAAGGATATCTGGGGAAAGTTTCAAATTTTTCAAGAGAGATTCGGGATCATTTTGAGACTCGGAGGCAGTCAGGGTCTGCGATAAGGCCGTGTCACGGAGGTTAACCTCTACGATATCGACGTTGTACGGAGGCTAACCTTTGCAATATTGGCTTGCCACACTAGCATTTTAATTTCGTCCAGTTTATTTTTTTCACTTGGGGTGAGGGGCCTATGGTCTTTTTATCCCTTGAAAGATATTTAAACATGAAATAAGCCTATTTCTTCACTTTTCAAAGATCAAAATCATTCATTCTCTCTTAAAACTCAAAACCCAAGAACATTCAAGGGTTTTACAGTGAATTCATCATCGAAGCTCCAAACTTTAAATTGACTTCAATTTCCTAGGTGTTTCAGGCATATTTCTCTTCCTTAAACTTGAAATTTACATTATGACATTAATTGAATGGATTTTCATGTGATTTAAATAAGGGTTTTGAAATTGGATTGAGGGATTTTCGTTGTTACTGATTGAATTATTTGTCCCATATTTGAAATCAATTATTCCTGATCCAAATTGATGTTTTTGGGACTGAATTGGTACATTATTTAAATGGTTGGGATGGGGGGACATGGTTTTCCCCAAATTGGATAAATTTTGACTTGAAATTGACATTAACCTTAACCCACTTTATAATCTTGTTTTGAATATAGACAAATTGCATGGTTTAACTTGCTTTTGAACTCAATGCAATGCATTAATGAATAAATAGATATAAAAGTGGATTTGGATGGCCTTGGTGGCCATAGTTTGAATTTTTAAATGGAACTTGGGAGTCAATGTGGTTATGTGGATTAGTTTGGCATGCTTAATTTTGCTTACAAGCATAATGTTATGACGATACCAAGTGGTAAATGCCTTAATGCATGACTCCTGGATTACTGGGTGATTTTATTTGCAAATTGTGGGGATTGTGTAGCTCACCTTGAAGGTGTAAGTTCCAGAGAACGAACACTGAAAATCACTTTTGCCGGCATTGTGGGGTCTATATGATGTGTGCTTGGTGCAGAGTTGATATATATATTTTTGGGATGGCTATTGCCCATGGTGGCTCTAGTTTTTCCTCAATTTTTTCTCTGTTCATGTGACTAACACACACTGGGGCCCTTTCAGCAGGAGGAGTTAAACCTACATAGCCCATGGGTGCCTTTAGGATGAATTGAGCTACACAGTTCAGGTTAAATCTTTAAACTCTCATGTTCATGACCCTTTTTCTCATCTCGACATCTTATATATGTATATATGAATGTGTGCGTATGGTTTTAACTGATTTTGAACATGGCATTATTTTATCACCTTTTCTTAGTTACATGACAGTGCTTATCCCACTGACCGTCTTAGAATGCTACATTGTTTCATGATGTAGGATTAGAAGACTTTTATGTTGCTCCTGTGCAGCGTTAGGTAACACCTCTGCTATTGAATTGTTGTGATGTGGTGAACTTCCATCCTTCGAAAGGGCGTATAACTTCATTATTTTTTCTTTATTGACTGAGTACTTTTGAATTACTTTTGGTCATGTCGGGGGCATTTCTTGACTTAGATGTTATTCTAATTTCAGTGGCTTTTGTGGACAGATATGAGTTGGTTGTTGTTTTGACTCTTAGTTTTCAATTGAGTTATTTATTCATCTTTTATTACTATCTTAATTGGATTCCACTTTATTGTTATTATTGTGCTCTTAAGTTAGGCTAAGGGAGTGGTCTTCGTCTATGGTGGGCTTGAGATACCCATCACGGCCAGGTCATGGTTCGAGTTGTGACAATATTGTAGACTTTGTCCTTCAAGGATACACAGTAGAAACATCTGCAGCTAAATATGAAATCAATTTTGGGTCAACAAATGTTTCTAACATTTGACTTGAATTATTTTTTATATGAGGATCGTACTAACGATAATTCACAGCATATTTCTTAGTTACTTATTATCTCCCCCTTATCTTAGAAAGCTAACATATACTCTAAACTACTTTGGAGAATTCATCTTTGTACATCATGATAATTCTATTAATTACATATCGCACATCAAAAAGCTATTAGATGAAAATATATGGTATGCAATATATTATACTTCAGACCAACATTTTTCAGTTTTGTTCTCATAAGCATTGTTTTAGCAATTTATTTGAGACATTCAACGTCAAACCAACTTTAAAATAATCAGCATTCTAGATTAATTGTCTTGATTGAATAATTTGAAAATCATGCTCCTTAACTCAATTTAATTAAGCAAGGAACTTTATGAATATCAAACTATGGATTGACAATAAGCATACATATGACCACCTTATGGATACATCATATCACATGACATGTGAGCGAACCCTTAATCACCTTTTATACATTTTAGGATTTTATAGGATCCAATCCCAACATTAACTGATCTAATCAACTTATCATAAGAATATACAATAATTCTTGAAAATATTTCTAGTTCTTCAATATATGTCTAATACTCAATATGCACATCTTAAGGATGACAAAATTATATATTCCAACAAATAAAATTATTTAAGCTAGTAACTCCAAGTTTATAATGGCACATGTTTTTAACTTGAGCAAATTTCAAAGTTCTACTACTTAGAGAGTAGGTTGTTAGATTTTACTATGACAAAGTCTTACTACTTCGGGGGTAAGTTTCAAAGCATTTATTATTTTGGTGCAAATTTCAGATCTACTACTTCAGGAGTAAATTTTACTACTTCGAGAGTAAATTTCATGATACCTTTATCGATTATTCTACCTCTTCTGAAGATAAGTCGTGATATTTCCATAACCAAAGAACGTTTGTATTTATTGTCTTACTAAATATTGTCACATTCACCCCAGAGAATGAACCTGCACTTGTAATGTAATATAATCAAAAGTTCTCATTCTTTGAGAATGGAACATAATTATGACAACGTGCATTAAGCATATCAAATTATGATAGCTTAGAACTTCTTTCAAGATAGCTAGGAACAAATCGAAGCATACATATGATTATAAAAAAATTTTGACCTATCTTTCAGTGTATACTAGGCTTCAAAATAATTAAGTAGGCTATTGACCATGAAAACTAAAATTTTTTGGAGTTGGAGTTGAAATTGGAGTTGAAGTTGGAGATGGAGTTGTGTTTGGCCATGTCTTTTTGAATTTTTTTTAGAATTTTGGAAAGACTTTTTTGAATATAATTTTATACCTCCAATTTGTAAAAATTATCAAATTCACCCAACTTAACTAATTTACCTACAAGATACAACCAAATGTGCGAGACGACAATATGTTGCCTTTGTTGTTGGTGTTGCATAAAGAGTCGCAAGGACAAACTAAGGTTCCATTGTATCATGAGGAGATTTTGAGGAAGAAGAAAAAAATTAAAGTTGTCTTCAATTGAGGTCTTTTATCAATGAAAGTAAGAAGAATTGGGCAACGTGGTGGTTAGATATTTAACTCTAGTTATTGGACGAAATTAATAGGGTGTTTTTGAAAAATTAAAAAAATGAGTCATTTGTAATAATAAAAAAAGTTGAAATTGAAGTTGGAAAAAGTAAAAACAAGTAAAACTTGTTTTCACTTTTCCAAAAACAATTGAAATTGAATTTGGAATTCTCATGGCCAAACACCCCAACTAAAGTGACAAAAAATTTAAAAAAAATAAAATATTCTTATGGTCAAACAGGTACTAAAGCTCTAGGAGCTAATATGAAGCGTCATCAAATTTAATCATTTTCGGTGATAAATAAGTTTACTTATGTTGGACACATGAAATATAATATTAAGAACATGATTGTCACAAGGTAAAAATGTTGTTTCGGGTACACAAAATCTATATGTTAGTTCACTAAACTTCAACACAAGTTCAAGATTTTTCAAGAATACTTATGAAGTTCTCCAACACCTTCAACACAAGATCAAAATGACCTATCAAAGAAGTGTGGTATTTATTAAGAAAAAAGATGAAACAGAATAAGCCTAGTCCTTCGAATTCACAAAGTGTCCTTAAGGAAATAATTCTCCTCAAGTACCCGAGGTTACGGAATTTTTCTCCTAAGATAAAATGGCTTCACAACCAGAAAGTAGTGGTACCTCAAACGTTCAGGTTTTCTTCGAACTCACTCGATGGGAGATGATCACACAAAGTATTTTAGAAGAAAAGAAATGATTTTTCAAGTGCAAAAATCCGTACCAAACCTGTGGAAAAAATGCAGATTTATATAGCCATGAAGTGCCCCTTTGAAAAGGAGGCAATGGTTCATTCAAAAAGGTGTATCCTTTGGAACAGTCATGTCTGTCCATTCGAATCATTGTGTCTTTTTCTAAACAGTCACAACCATCTGAACGGTCATCCTTTTTCCCAAAATAGGGTGACATTTCCTCGAAGGGTTGCATCCTTTCTGAGGCAGCATTTTGCATTTCTACAATTATTTCTACACTACATGCATGCACGTTAATGGAGGAACAAAAACTTTTGCATTTTTCTCCTTGGATTTTCGAACTATGTTTCAAATAAATTTTATCTAAAAAATTAATCTCATTGATCGATCATTTGAAAAATCCAAATCCAAATCCAAATCCAAAATCAAAGTTGAAGCTGAGCCGAGCCGAGCTGAGCGAGCGATGACGATGACGATAACGATGCGAGGCACCTCTTGGTTCTTACCTCACTATCTATATGGAGTTTGTGTTTCATAATAAGAACACATGAAAGTTTCTTTCTCCCACCAATGTGGAAAAATTAGTATACTTTTCTTATTGTGAGTACACTTTTCATTTAAGTGTCTTTTCACTTTTCCTCCACTACTTTCCTTCATTTTCTATTCACACGTTTAACTTGAACCCAACAATCCCCCACATGAATGGAAAATGACTATTCTTTGTAAAACTTTACGAAAAAGTATGTGATCATTAAGCAAAGACTGATTGCATCAGGATAAGTGGATTTTCCTTTGAACTTTTCATAGTGAACATGCATCGAATGCACTCAGTCAATCGGTAAATTTGATATCTTTAAATCATCGAACTTTAATGTACACCTAGATAATACATGTCACACAGCCAACCTTTTACCATTTATAATTCTCACGATTTTGTTCATTTTAGCCATGAACACATTTCGGTCAACTGAGAGCTTAGAGAATATGCCTTTACTAACATTATCTTTGAAGAAACTTCCACTTCGCCCTCATATAGGTGATTTCTAAACATCCAATTCTATAGATTAAACAATTTGGTCAAATCTGCCAAATTAAGATAATCATTAAAAGACTTCTAACCATAAGTCTTATCCTTATTTACTAAACATTATCTACATAATGAGAATGGGTTGGGTATATTAACAATGTTGAACCTGTTAGACACAATTTTGTTTGATCTCCTTGAACCTAGATCCTGGGATCTCCAGTCTGCTAGGTAGAGTTACTACCATGCTGACTTGTTCTAGGCCGTAAACCCATTCCCTTGGATATCCACTCATCTCCTTCTTTAGATAGGTCTTTTGTAAGTGGATCCGAAACATTATCCTTTGAATTCACATAGTCAAAAGTGATAATTTCACTAGAGAGAAGTTCTCTAACGATATTATATCTCTATCTTATGTGATGAGATTTACCGTTATACATCATGCTCCCTGCCCTACCTATTGTCGCTTGACTATCACAGTGTATACATACTAGTGCTACTGGTTTGGGCCAATAAGAAATATCTTCCAAGAAATTCTAGAGTCATTCTACTTCTTTACTGACTTTATCTAATGCGATAAATTCAGATTCCATTGTAGAGCGAGTGATATAAGTCTTCTTGGATGATTTCCAAGAGATTGCTCCTCCACCTATATTAAATACATATTCATTCGTGGATTTTACTTTATTCGATCCAGTGGTCCAATTTGCATCACTATATCCTTCAAGTACCGTGGGATATTTATTATAATGCAAAGCATAGTCTTGAGTGTATTTAAGGTACCCCAAAACTCTTTTCATTGTTATCCAATGAGTTTTATTGGGATCACTCATGTACCGACTCAACTTACTAATAGCACATGCTATGTCTGGTCATGTACAATTCATTATATGCATTAAACATCCCAACACTCTTGTGTACTTCAACTGTGAGTCACTTTCACCTTCATTCTTTTGAAGTGCAAAGCTCACGTCCAATAGAGCCTTGGCAATCCCACATTTCAAATATTTGAATTTATCAAGTACCTTGTCGATGTAATGATACTGTGAAAATGCCAACCCTTGTGGAGTTCTATGAATTCTTATTCCTAAGATCACATCCGTAACTCCAAAGTCTTTCATATCAAACTTGCTCTCAAGCATTCATTTCGTAGCACTTATGCCAAAAATATCTCCACTAATGATCAACATATCATCCATGTACAAACATACAATGACCTTGTGATTTGGAGTGTCTTCAATGTAAACACATTTATCACATTCGTTTATCTTAAACCCGTTTGCCAGGTCAAACTTCACATGCCACTGTTTGGGTGCTTGTTTTAGTCTATAAAGTGACTTAACAAGTTTACACACTTTTTTTTCTTTACCTGAAACTACAAAACCCTCAGGCTATTTCATGTAAATTTCTTCCTCCAATTATCCATTTAGGAATGTTGTTTTCACATCCATTTGATGGATTTCAAGACCATATACCGCCGCTAAGGTAATTAACATCCGAATTAATGTTATCCTGGTTATAAGCGAGTATGTATCAAAGTAATCAAGGCATTCCTTATGTTTAAAGCCTTTTACTACAAGTCTTGTCTTGTATTTGTCAATAGTACCATCCTCTTTCATTTTTCTTTAGAAGATCCATTTAGAACCTAAAGATTTATTTCCTGGAGGAAGATTAACCAACTCATATGTATGGTTGCTTAAGATTGAATCAATCTCACTATTGATTGCCTCTTTCCAAAAGTATGAGTCTGAAGACGATATCGCTTTTTTAAATGTTTGAGGCTTATTTTCTAAGAGAAATGTTACAAAATTCGATTCAAACGAATTTGACGTTCTTTGAAGTGTACTATGTCTTGGATTTTAATCATTATGTACATCCTCAATTGGTTCATCTCGAGATCGTTTAGACCCCCCACTAGACTATTCATGTCTAGTTTTATACGGATAAATGTGTTCAAAGAAGTCAACATTATCTGATTTAATTACCGTATTTTCATTGATATCCGGATGTTCAGATTTATGAACCAAAAACCGACATGCTTTACTACTTTTAGCATATCCTATGAACACGCAATCCACTATCTTAGGTCCTATTTTTACCCTTTTAAGCATAGAAAGTTGATCTTTCGCTAGACACTCCCATACTTTTAAATTTTTCAAGTTGGGTTTCCTTTATTTCCATTTTTCATATGGAATTAATGGTGTTTTACTGTGGGGAACTCTATTGAGTAGTCGGTTAGCTGTAAGGATAGCTTCCCCCCATAAGTTTTGCGGTAAACCTGAACTTATAAGTAAGACATTCATCAATTCCTTTAAGGTTTGGTTTTTTCTTTCCGTAATTCCATTAGATTGAGGTGAATACAGGGTCTTAGTTTGATGAACAATTTCATTCTCTACACATATTTCCGCAAAGGGAGATTCATATTCTCCGTCCCTCTCACTTCTTATCGTTTTGATCTTTTTCTCTAATTCATTTTCAACTTCTGTTTTATATTGCCTAAACACATTTATTACTTCATCCTTACTGTTTAACAAATAGACAAACAACATCTAGTGCAATCATCAATAAAAATTATAAAATACTTTTTTCCACCACGAGATGGTGTTGACTTAATGTTACAAATGTCAGTGTAGATTAAGTCTAAGGGATTGGAATTCCCTTCAACAGACTTATACGGATGGTTAGTATACTTTGATTCCACATACGTTTGAAATTTTGATTTATTGCACTCAAAGTTTGGCAAAACTTCTAAGTTAATCAATTTTTGTGATGTTTTATAATTGATATGTCCTAATTGTTCATGCCACAAATCATTAGACTCAAGAAAGTAAGAAGAAACAGAACTTTTATCGATTTCAACATTCATTGCATTCATTTTGAATAGGCCCTCACTGAGGTAGCCTTTTCCTACATACACTTCTCCTTTGCTAAGTACAATTTTTTTTGGAAATAAATACATATTTGAATCCTTTTTTATCAAGAAGTGATACAAAAATCAAGTTCTTCCTTAATTTCGGTACATACAAAACATTGTTCAAAGTCAACACTTTGTCTGATGTCATTTTCAGGCAGACTTTTCTTGTTCCTTCAACTTTTGCAGTTGCGGAGTTTGCCATATATATATTTTCTTCGCCTTGAGTCGGAGTAAATACAGCAAACAACTCCTTATTTTCACAAATGTGGAGGGTGGCACCGGAATCCATCTACCACTTTCGAGGATTTCCCACCAAGTTGTATTCAGAAAACATGGCACATAGATCATTCATTTTTTTTTCTTGGATTCAGCCATATTTTCTTGATCTTTATTTTTGCCTTTTTCGGGGGCCGAAAATCTATTGACTTGTGGCCAATCCTACCACAATTAAAGCATTTCCCCTTGAATTTCTTCTTAGGTAGATTATTTTCTTGTCCAGCTTTCATTCACTTTATTGAGTTGTTGTGGTCGTCTTCTATAATGTTTGCTCCACTCATTGCAAAATTTCTTTTCGACCTTTTTTCTGTAGCATTGTTGTCTTCTTCAATGCGCAATCTTACTATGAGATTTTCGACTGTCATCTCCTTTCGTTTATGTTTTAAGTAGTTCTTGAAGTCCCTCCACATAGGAGGCAACTTCTTTATTATTGTCGCAACTTGAAATGCCTCGTTCACAACCAAACCTACAATAAAGTTTATGTGAACATTAAGAATATTTTTAACATGTTCAACTAAGGTATTTACCAAACTCATACCTTTCGCAAGGAGATCGTGGATGATAACTTCCAGTTCCTGTACTTGAGATACAACAGACTTGCTGACAATCATTTTATATCCAAGGAATCTTGCTACGAAGAACTTCTTGGTTCCAGCATCCTCAGTCTTGTATTTTATTTCTAATACACCCCGCAACTCTTTTTACGTCTTCATTCCACTATACACGTTATATAGGTCATCTTGGAGGCCACTTAGAATATATTTCCTGCATAGGAAATCAGAATGTTTCCACGCCTCCATAACAACAAATCGCTCCTGGTCTAAAGTTCCCTTGGGCAACTCTAGAGTTTCTTCAGATATAAATCTTTGAATACATAAGCTTGTAAGGTAGAAGAACATCTTCTGTTGCCAACTTTTAAAATCAACACCTGTGAATTTTTTGGGTTTCTCCGCTGGTGTCATTGCTTGCAGAGCACTCGTATGACTCGTTGTGGCAACATTAGTTGCTGCCACACTTGTCCCAGCATCATTCACATGACTGTCAGTAGTCATTTTCCTGTCACACAAAGACAATCTACTTTAGTATATCGAAATACTACTTATAAAGTTGTAGCAACTTTAAACACCCCTTGTTTCTAGTTCAATGATGAAGTTTTTATGACTTTCAATCGTTAACTGGATGAGCTTTAACTTGTGATGAAGATTTTATTTTTTTGAATCACTTGTTAAGTTCAAACGGAGTAGAAACCTTAAAGCTTTAATCTCCGAAAACCAAACAATACAGATTATGAAATTTATTTCCTTAAGATTGTTGTTTCAGGTAAACAAAATCTGTATGTTAGTTCACTAAACTTCAACACAAGTTCAAGATTTTTCAAGAACACTTATGAAGTTTTCCAACACCTTCAACACAAGATCAAAATGACCTATCAAAGAAGTGTGTTATTTTATTAAGAAAAAAGATGAAACAGAATAAGCAAGTCCTTCGAATTCACGAAGTGTCCTTCAGGAAATAATTCTCCTCAAGTACCCGAGGTTGCGGAATTTTTCTCCCAGGATAAAATGGCTTCACAACCAGAAAGTAGTGGTACCTCAAACGTTCTGTTTTTCTTCAAACTCACTCGATGGGAGATGATCACACGGAGTGTTTTAGAAGCAAAGAAAATTTTTTTCAGGTGCAAAAATTCGTACCAAACTTGTGGAAAAATGCAGGTTTATATAGTCATTCGGAAAGATGTATTCTTTGGAACAGTCATGTCTGTCCATTCAAATCATTGTGTCTTTTTCTGAAAAGTCACAACTATCTGAACGGTCATCTTCATCTTCTGCAGTTGTTTCTACACTGCATGCATGCACGTTAATGAAGGAACAAAAACTATTGTGTTTTTCTCCTCGGACTATGTTTCAAATAAATTTTGTCTAAAAGTTTAATCTCATCAATCCAATCCAAATCCAAATTTGAATTCAAGCCGAGCAACAACAATGGTGCAAGGCACCTTTTGGTTCTTACCTCACTATCCATGTGGAGTTTGTGTTTCTTAATAAGAACACATGAAAGTTCCTTTCTCCCACCAATGTGGGAGAATTAGTAGAATTTCCTTATTGTAAGTACACTTTTCATTTAGGTGTGTTTTCACTTTTCCTTCACTACTTCTCTCCATTTTTCATTCACACTTTTAACTTGAACCCAACAAAAAAAAACTTAGAAATTAAGTCAAAAAAACAAGCTATGCTTTGGGCATCCCAATCCTTTACCTGGTAGTAGTCTAGACATCCACATGATCCATAGTCCAATGGTGGAATGTAATTCCACTACGATCAACCTGGACAGTTAAAGTACCAACGAAAAAATCTACCTTCGACATCTTGAGTTTAGATTTAACCTTTGGAGATTCATCATCTTTAATCTCTCCCTCTCATTTAAGCTCAAGTTGAACTTTTCATTCAAGCTCAAGTTCAAATATTAGAAATCCGTGTTGATAATGTGTTATATAATAAAAGTTAAAATCAAAATAAATGACAAAAAAAGAGAGAGAAGGAGAATAAGCTAGTATGTATAGCTTTCACTTTTTGTATTTTGTATGTATATTACAATGTACAATGAGTTGTTATTTATAGCCAAATGTGCACTTGGCACCGAGTAAACATAGGCGATGGCACTACTTGTTTCAAGTCCAACCCATTACTTGGATATGTGACATTCAATTTTCTTACACCTTTTAATTTTTTTCTCCTTTCTTACACCTTTTAATTTTTTTCTCCTTTTGGCCTTATTTAATTTATTATTAAACATGTGTATATATCACCTTTTATTCACGTAGAAAGAAAAAATAATCTACATTTCAAATATGCTCAAAAGGTGAAAGGACAAATATAGAGCCTCATCTCAAACCCACTAACCCATCCTTCTCCCAGCAATTGAAATATAATGCTTAAAGAAGTGAGCATTGAATATCAAGTATTTGAAAAAAGTGCGCCTATATCAAATGAGTTTTGAAAATAATGGTAAATCACTATTACTGCAAAATATTTATTTAATTTTTTATTTTGATAATTAATGATTGAAGTTGTCCTTTATCATATAAGATTACACTTCAAAATTGAATTTATTCAGAATAAATTTGGATGTTGAATTGTCTAATGGGTTATTAAAATTCGAAGCACATTTTTTAGAGTAAATTTCCTGAATGGTTCCTCATATTTGAGAAATTGCCTACAAATATCACTTTTGTTTCTTTTAAAATAAGAATATCATCTAACTCTACCTGTTTTTCTTAAAATTAGATTAGTGTATGTAATTTGCATATGTATCTCATGTCAAACACAAAACATACACAAGAAGAACATCATTACTAAAAAAATAGCAATTGATGTTAAATTGAATAAATGTTTGACACAACATTTCAATTCGAAGTAAATTGAGTATTTACTGAACCTTTAAAGACAAAGAATTTAGGTTATTTAGCAAATTATATTGTATTGTCCAGATTAGTATGGAGATTGCTAAGACTTATGTCTAGAATCAATTAAAATTGTATAGTAATTTTACTAATATATCTATTACATAGTTATGATTAAATTACTACTCTATTATTAAGGAATCAATTAAATAAATATTTTTAAAAAAAAATGATATAGTTCCTTTAAGTTGTATCAAACTTAAATTTTTATAGCTAAATAATATTATGGAGGTGTTTCTACATTACAAATTTGTCTCGTGTTAGATCTATTTTTAAATAATACTACTTGGTCCAAAAATAGATTTTTTCCAAATCCAAATAACAGAAATCAATCTTTAATCATAAACAAAACAATTCAAAATATTGCACAAAAGAATTCTATTTATAGCTAAAGTAAGGAACTTAACCAAAGTAATGTATAGTCCACACAATTTGATCGAAAGGTCAATTCAAAAAGAAGACTTCATCTCCACAGCACATCACCAAAATGAAAATACTCTAGAATGGAGTTAAATCTACATACGTGATATCAATTTAATTTAATTATTTGAAAGACACAATTCGAGCAAGTGTTCATTGGTGGGTGAGATGGTTATTTCTCTTCTTATAATATGTGTAAAGAAATTGATCATAGACCTTAATCCAAAAGTTATCTCACGAGGAAAGAATTTCCCAAGATATATTAAGGAGACCATCCATCAGTTTTTATATAGTATTAACCAGCTAATTGATTCTATATACGTCCTAACGTCATATAAATATATAAGGTTCTATACAAAAGACATACAATAGTTTCTCAAAGAATAAAAATCAATCTTTAGACATATCAAAAAACAAGAACAAAAGATAAAATAAAATAAAGATCCAAATGTACAAACCTCAAGACCACGAGTATCAATAATTTGATAAGAAGCAATCAACTTTTTTTGTGTGCTTTAACGGGCAATATCTCATTAAATTGAAACATCTCAAAATATTTCAAACAAGTAATCCCAAATTCAAATCATTAAGTTTAATTAAAAAAAATCAAAAAGAAACTAATAAAACTCAAATCTAAACGGTAAGAATAACAACACCAACAACTTCGTCCTGAAGCTCTTCTTCTCTGCGTTCTTGAACTATCCTATAGCAACTTTCTATCTAAACCTAAATAAATAAAGAGTTTCTCCACATGTTTGTGTTGGTAAATTTTGGGTAGATTTAAAATTATTTGAAAATTGTATCCATATATTTAGGAGTTTTATTTCTCATATAATTATTTTAGAATTTAATAATGTATGCCTTATATATTAAAAGAATAATTAAATAGAAATATTTTTTTAAAAAGGTCCTAAATAAAAAGTAGTTAAAGAACCCCACTTTTTTTTTTTTTTTTACAAAAAGGATTCATGTCAAATAAAATGTTATTTTGATTTATAGAAATTAATTATATATGGAAATAATAAATATTTCTATTTCAAATTAACTAAATCCCAATGAAATAATTGATTTTTAATCTTTTTTCTCCTTCTCCTTAACATATGACTAAACCAACTTTATACTTATTCCTATTGATATCCCTTATTCCGTATTGTTTGTTTTTAAAAATTGACACAAATCTTTTAATCAAAAAGAAAAAAACTTGTTCTTCTTTTTCCTGTTTTGGTCAGAGAAAACAATATTTTTAGAGCTTTTTGGGGGAGAAAATAATATTTTCCTTCTATTTTTAGAACTCCTTCTTTAAATATATTTTTTTCTTACCACATATTTTAGGACTCTTTAATTATTGATTCTATTAATATCACTTACAATATAATTTGATTCTTACTAAATATTTTAAACTCCTTAATTAATTTTTAAAATATATTTTTCTTTTACCATATATTTTAGGACTCTTTAATTTTAAATATTATAATAATTAGAGAAAATAAGTGAAAAGATAATTTTATCTAAATGGAGACTTTTAATGAAGGACAAAAAGTTCAAATCACTTTTCTAAGCGTCTTCACACTTTTAATATATTATATAGATATAGGAGTACTTAACACCTCAAAATTTGTCTCTCTCCTACTTGAAATGTCATGTCATTAATTTTTTATTTTTTTTTTATAAATGTATCTATTTAACTTATCAAACTTATTTAACTAAAGTTTTATCGTAATTTTTTTAAGAAAAGAAAAGAATCACACATGATATATTAATCATTGAAGATTAATTTAATTACACCAAAAGCTTGAATTATTTTATTTTATATGTTCTTTTTAAAGGTTCTTTTATTTACTTATTTATTTCACCACTTAATAGTATTTTTAAATTTAAGTACTTATATGAATTGGTACAATAATTTTTTTGTCGTTTATTTTATATATTAAAGGTTATTAAAATGTAAAAGAAATAAAATAATGAATTTCATATTTTAGACATTAAGTTTGTTATTTATATGAGAATAAAATTTCCTTTTTTGAAGGAAGGAAAATTATTTAGTCTTGAAAAACATTAAATTTTTTTAGAAACATTAACAAAATGATTCCTTCTTCAGTACTATTACAAATGAATTTTTAAAATATTACCCAATCAATAATTGTTTGTTGTTTGTAGATTTAGAATGAAGTACAAATATACATTGACGTTTAATTGTATAATAAAATAAAATATAAATATAATGGTAAAAAAAAGTAAAGAAACTAAATTTAAAATAATAATAATTTTTTTTCTAAACTTTTATATCCTATCTTACGAATTTACTTGATTTATTTATAGGCAATTCTGCAATGAAAAAAATCATCTTTTCACTATATATTTATGAAAAATCATCGTACATAAAAATTTTCAAGTAATCTACGTCCAAATAAAATTTTTCAGGTAATAATACATATTAAAATTTTCTTATTGAACTTTGTTTAACAACAAAAAAGATCGTAGGCTTGCCATCAATTTTTTTTAAATAACAAATTCTATTCTTTTATTCTCTATTACTCTATATTTGAAGGTAATACGATATCTTAAGATTATATTAATCCAAATATTCTTTTGTATAATTCAAAAAAGTGAATTTTATTCTTTTATTCTCATATAAATAACAAATTTAATGTCTAAAATATGAAATTCGTCATTTTATTTCTTTTACATTTTAAGAATCTTTAGTATATAAAACAAATGACAAAAAAAAATAATTAAATGAGTACCAATTTTTATAAGTACTTGAGTTTTAAATATTATTAAGTGGTGAATAAATAAGTAAATAAAAGAAACTTTGAAAAGTACATATCAAATAAAATAATTCAAGCTTTTGGTGTAATTAAATTAATTTTCAATGATTAATATATCAAGCTTTTGGTGTAATTTTTTATTTTTTAAAAAATAAAATTAGGATAAAACTTTAGTTAAATAAGTTTGATAAGTTAAATAGATTTATTTATCAAAAAAAAGAAAGAAATTTTAATGACATTGCATTCCAAGTAGGAGAGAGAAGGTTTTTGAGGTGTTACGTATATTTTAAGAAAAAATAGGAAGAGTTGGATGATATTCTTGTTCTAAATGAAATAAAAGTAATATTTGTAGGCAATTTCCCAAACATGAGTGACCATTCAGGAAATTTACTCTTTTTTTTTTAGCAAAACAAAAAAATTAACTGCACTTCAGATATACGTGACTACAGTTTCAGCCACTTTTTTTTAATTCGTATACTTCAATGATGCATGCGTAATGAAAAAATAAAAGGTGTTAAATTAATGTGTTAGATTTGTTATTGTTTTGACATATTAATAATTGAGATTCGTTCTTTATGATATATTAAATTTATATTTCAAATTTGAGCTTACTCAAAATAGATTTGTGTATAGGATTGTTAATATATTGAAAAAAACAAAAAAAATCACACACACATGACTGAAATATTTGACTATTTTTTACATGCACTTTAGTCATATGAGTCATATGACTGATGTTTGCCTTGATTTCAATAACATATGCCAAAAAATTTTAAGTTAGTATTTGTGAAGACCACAACTTCAGTCAATAACTTCTGAAGTTAGCCTTAATATGCCAGGTAAAAGTACTAAATAAATATCCTAAGAAAATGTTCGAATTAGCTAAAAAATATCCTAAGAAAATGTTCGAATTGGCTTGACAAGTCATATTTTCAGGCAAACATATTTAATGTTTAGCCTTAACAAGGTCATACTTTAAGAGAAAGATGTCTAAAGTCAAAACACAACTATCTAAATGATATTAAGTACGTCTAAAATTGTTTCCGAAGTCGGTAAACGTGAAGAAAAAAAAGGACTGAGAGTTTAATATACATCGGCCTAGTGATCAACGCATGTATCCACTTTGGCCGACTTTTATAATAGGCATAATACATAAACATCAAATTAAAAATATTACCTTTAACTTTACCAGTGCACAAGTAGACCGTTTAACTATACAAAAGCTAAACAAAAAAACACTTTAATCCTACCTGGCAAAATGCTTGTATACACTCAAAACCACGCGCGGCAGAATTATAATTGAACGGTTCTTTTGTTCAGTTTTTATATAGTTAAAGGGTCTACTTGTGCACTAACAAAGTTAAAGGTTATAGTTATAATGCGTTTTTTTTATTAAGTGACAACATCTGAGTGGATTACTAATCCACGTAGAAGCGATTGAGTTTCACGCATGTAGCAGAATTGGAGTTTTTTTTGTTCAGCTTTTATAGAGTCAAAGGGTCTACTTGTGCACTGACAAAGTTAAAAGAGTATTAGTTATAATTTGGTGTCAAGTTAAAAGTCATGTTTATGTATTATGCCTTCATAATATTTTGGATTGATTTGGGTGCAACATTTTGGATACTCCATATGTAAGTTTAACTCGAGAATTAGGACTTGAGTGATTGAGAATATGCCTCTATCAAACCAAAAACGAAAATTTGGATATGCATATCTAAAGCCTATGTATTAAGGGCTCGTTGGCACAAGAGATCACGGATAACTAATCTCGGAATTAATTTTAAAATAAGCTTATCCCATATTTGGTGGAGATAAAATGTATGAAATAACTCATCTCAAAATTAGTCATCCCGGAATTGTTAGTGTTATTTTTATCCTACCTTGAGGATAGGATAACTAATCCTGGAATAAGTAATTCCGAGATAACTTGCTTCCCAACCAAACAACCCCTAAGGGTCCTTTATCTAAATCCTAAGTCAGTTCACAACTTCAAAAGCACTAGGCAAGTAGCAGCAGTGGTATAGTGCAATATGCTTCGTTTGGTTTTTAGACAAAGGCCTAAAGAAGTAGGGGCTTTTACACCTTAATAGGATATTCTGTATTTCTGCTGGGTTTAATACCTGTATATTGCCCGATTGACTAGTGTCTGGTGCACAACCCCCACCACGTACAAAAAGTTGAAGCCGGAGAGAACTAGAGTTGTGCAACTTTTTAACTATTTCTGTATATAAGCTTTATGTTAATCCTGTACTGTTTCACTTTTACATCCAAGGATATCTTGACAACAAAAAACCAACTTTCTTACAAGGTTCATTTGATTTAGTAGAAAACACAAAATAGATATGAACATGTAGACTAAAATGGCCAAATAAACCATAGTATTAGACTCACTGGATTGGCAGTGTTTCTGAAACCATCACCATCACGCTTATGAGACACATCCCCTCGACCACGCCAATTTCAGGAAAGTAGGAAGTTATCACATAGTTATAATAGCCATCGGTTTGCCTCGACCCATGGAGAATCCCTTAGTGCCATCTGGCATACGAGGTACAGAAGATTGCTTGGCTGCTGCCGACTGCTCAAAATCAGGTTGCCCTAGACCAACATGATTGATATTTGAGGGGGCATTTCCCACACTGCTTCCACGATTCACGTTTGATATGGGAGCCCCCAAGATACCTCCACGATTATTTTGCTGGAATTGGGGACGTGGATGTACCTGACCCTTACCCCGACCACGCCCACGCCCACGCCCACGCCCATGCACACGCCTCTGCCCATCACCGCCATGCTCCTGTAGATGAGAAATAAAATTGAGGTCATACACAACAGTATAAATCTTGTTGAAAACCAGGCTCTGCAGGTTTATGTGGTGCGGTTACTAAATACTAACTGGATACATCACCACGTTCCAGGAATAAATGCAGATTCACTTACTGAAAGCTCATTGGATTTAGCATCAATATGGTGGCGTGACTCTTCATTAAGCGTCTTGTTGACCTCTAAACCATCATCCCCCTTGAAGTTTTGTTCAGTTTCATGACCAGCTTTTTTCCCTTGAGCTTGACCAGATTTTGCCTGTGAGTTTAACTGAAATCTTTACATACATGGTAGTATTAAAAACTGAGAATCAAATACGTACAGTAACATTTATTTATGGCAATTTGAACTTGTCATTTCTGGAACAATAGTCAAGAAATCATTTCTTTTAGTAAGTGAAAAATTGGGTAAGATCCACTGGTTCTGGTATACAGGTAAAGCTCAAAAGCTATTCCTACTACTGCCAAGGAAGATTCCGGTATTAAACCATCTCCCTTTCACCAAGGCATCACAGCAAGAAATTCTTCAGCAATGACTGCTTCTGAATGAGAAGATCAGGGAAATGCAACAAGAAGAAGATACCCAATGTATTCCCACAGAGTGGGGTCTAAATACAACAACAACAACAACAAACCCAGTGTATTCCCACAAAGTGGGGTCTGGGGAGGGTAAGATGTACGCAGTCCATACCGCTACCTCCGAAGAGGTAGAGAGGTTGTTTCCGATAGACCCCCGGCTCAAGATAAAGAATAGTAAACAAGGGAATGGATGACACAACAGAAAATCAGGAATAAGAAATAATAGAATAGAAACCAGAGAAAATATGAAATACGAGAAATAAGGGCAACACTAAATAAGAAAATAGGAACTAAGAAATAAGAAATAGGACCCCCACCGGGTAGTAACATACCCTCACATACCAAAGACACCTAAGTACACAGTCCTAGGATTACGAACCCGGCTACACAAGATCTCTCCTAACTGCCTGCTACAACCTACACACTCCCAGTAGCCTTCTACCCTTATCCGCGACCTCCAAACCTTCCTATCTAGCATCACGTCCTCAGTAAGTTGAAGCTGCTCCATGTCATGTCTAATCACCTCCCTCTAGTGTTTCTTCGGCCTACCTCTACACCTCCTAAAACCATTCAGAGCTAGCCTCTCACACCTACGAACTGGGACATCCGCGCCCCTTCTCATCACATGCCCAAACAATCTCAGCCTCCTTCCCGCATCTTGTCCTCCACCGAAGGCACTCCCACCTTCTCCCGGATAATCTCATTCCTAACTTTGTCCTCTCTAGTAAGCCCACACATCCAACGTAACATTCTCATTTCCGCCACCTTCAATTTTTGGATGTGGGATTGCTTGACTGGCCAGCACTCCGCTCTATACGCCAGGGCCGGACAGACTGCCACTCTATAGAATTTGTCTTTAAGCTTAAGGGGCACCTTCTTATCACACAACACTCCTGAGGCGAGCCTCCACTTCAATCAACCTGCTCTAAATGAATAACAAAATAGGATTTGACTAAAAAATTCAATGTTTCCTCGTCGATCTATTTCTTTTCCTTCCTATGCCTCAGAACAATAACTCCTTAGTTATTTAGATGCTTAATTGACAAATGAATGTTAGCAACTGGATCAGAAAACTCGAACAAACTTGGACTATAATTATGTAGTCTGACTATCTAAATGATGTCAGTAACATTAATCATCAGTTCTGAATGCTCATTCTTCTGTCATTAAATGATAAACAGAATAATATGCTCCCTAAATGATAATAGAAAAGGGAAACACTGTTCAAGACTCACTATGCTTTTAAGTAACCGGACTTTCAGAGCATTTCTCCAGTTAGCATCATTCAATTCTACAACCTGCAATATAAGATCAAAAAAGAAAATGAAGGATGCCAGAGACAGATATCTAAGTGTTACTAGAAACAACATTGTATTAACTTACCGCCCTCTCGGCCAATTCAGCGGATTCGTATTCCACAAATGTGTGTAACTGCATTCAGATATTCAATTTAGATTTCACAAGGAATACCTTATATCCAAGTATAAATATAGACCCTTTGTTATTTTATATGCAAGACTACAGAACTCTGTAGCAGTACCAATTTATTTCGGTCATTGTTCTTCGTATGGTACTAGCATTGTTAGTAAACTCGAGCTTTATTTCCCAAAACAGAATATAATCAACTTGAAGATGACATTAACAATTTCTTAATTTAATTCTGGCTGTAGTTGGGCGAAGGCATCAAAAGTTCAAGATTTTTTCACACTCGTGAATAAACTACTATATCAGACCATCAGCAAGTAAACTACACCATCTGATGCCTACCTTATTGCTATACAGCATACTATCTGACTTGGCTGTCCTAGATCCTGAAGAAGCCCCACCATTGGAAGACTGAGGTAAGCAGGTGCGAATCATTTTAACGCTGATGCAGTAAACAAGAGTTTTAGAAAGCCTGATGATATTTTATGCTACGCAGATCTTCTGGACAAACAGACAATAAAAATTATCCTACCTTCCAACTGCTGAGAAAATCTTCATGAGGTTCTGATGGCAGTGATCCTCGGGCAAATTTTCGGCAATCACAATTCGAGACTAAAAATGCAAAGTGAAATGGATCAAAATGACAAACAGGAACCAGAACAACAAAATACAGATAAAAACCTGATATCAACTACAAGGTGGAAATAAATGTTTCATTAAACTCTCTTTGTTGTAAATCAGCACAGCTAGAAAGAAAAGGAGACCTACTTGCAACTCTTCCAAGTCGGTTTCAGTCAAAGGAATTTTGCATTTAACCTTCATTCCATCTTCACTGACTACCTAGAAGGACAAAATTCAAATAAAGAAATACATCAAAATAGAGTAAATTAACAAAGAGCATACGTGTCACATAGAAATTATTGCTGGAACTTACATGATGGAAGCATGTGATTTGCAGAAGAAAAATATTTAACATAGGCACAGAGATTTATTTTAGGTGGATAGGGGTGGAAGGTGAAAAGGGAAAAACTCACAAGCTTTGTAGAGCTCTGCAGAACTTGAGCAAGCTGTGCATGACTACTTATAAGAGCTTTAATCTTCTTGAACGATGCAACCACAGATATTGGTACTATAGCAAAGAAAAGAAGTCCAGGCCGTCTTAAGAAAGATCATCAGAAACAAATACTTCAAATATCTATAAAATCAAAAATTAGCAAGGAGAGACTCGAAGAACAAAATTCTAAGGACCCCCTTTCCTATTATTACACAAAGTCGAGGCTAAAGGACAATTTACCATATCCTTCTGGATCCTTGAGCATATGCCTTATTAGATGATCAGTTGTTGCCAGATTTAAATCACTGAAATAGAACTCCACCTACGGAGAATGGGAACACACCCAAATTAGTAGAACACAGAAAGAAACACATGTTCCCACACTCAAGTATCTGATACAATTTCACAAGCACTTAGAAAATTTTCTAAAATCTAGCAGCAGCATCTTGGAGCTTCAAAAGAGTTCTGTAAGTTATGAATGTAAATTGCAGAATCAGCTTGTTATCTACTTATAGCTAATAATAAAAGCTTAACTGAAATATAAAGATAAACGTCAGTAATGCACAGTTCTACTCAATCCTACATAAAACCCACACTATACATGTAACCTTAACCAGAAACCCTTTACTACCCCATTTTTTTTATAAGCATGATGTGCATGCCAGCTTTTGCGCACACCACACTAATTCCAGGGGAAACCTGCCACTCCCACCAGCAACACACGATTAATTCCACGGAATAACTTCCACCTCCCACCAGCAACACCCCAAGTAATTCCATGAGATATCTGCCACCTCTGATCAGCAACACCTCGACTAATTCTATGGACTACCAGCCACTAGCAACACCTCAACTAATTCTACGAGATACCAGCTACCTCCTACCAACAATACCTCGACTAATTCCACTGAATACCTACCACCCCCACCAGCAACAACTCGACTAATACCACAAAATACGTGCCACCCTCCCACCTGCAACACTTGATTAATTCCATGAAATACCTGCCACCTCCTACCAGTAGCAACAAATACCAAACAATTCTGTCCACCAAGGCTAGGACCAACCAAATTTTAATTTGCCATTAGCATAAAAACAAAAACCCAATAAAAAAATAAAAAAAATAGTGACATAAACAATAATACAAGAAAAAACAACTACTACTACCACCAACGCTTCTCAATCCCAAAATAGTCCAAACCGACAACTCCATTTGTATGGTTACAATCCCAATTTCCAATACTCAATAATTCATCCTTTACAACAAATCCAGACTTATCCAAACCTAGAAATTAAGCATCAAATCAATCAGTGTAATAGATACATAAAAAATTTTATGCTTACTAGATTAACAATTTTTAGTGGCATGATCTAAATCAGCTGTCGCAACAACAACAACCTCGACAAATTTCACGGGATACATGCCACCTCCCACAGCAACACTCGACTAATTCAACAGAATACCCGCCACACCCATCAGCAACTCTTTGACTAATTCCACATAATACCCACCACCTCCCACCAACAACACCACAACTAAATCCACCGAATACCTGTCACCTCCCACCAGCAACACCAAATTTTAATTTATCATTAGCATAAAACAAAAACTCTAAAAAAACGCAAATAGTGACAATGTGACATAAACAATAACACAACAAAAATTACTACTACCACCGCTTCACAAACCCAAAATAGTCCAAACCGACTCAACTCCATTACTTCAATTGAACCAGACGGTTACAATTCCAATACTCAATAATTCATCTTTTACAACAAATAATAGAGATTAAGCATCAAATCAATCAAAGTAATAAATACAGAAAATTATTTTGCGCTTACTTGATTAACAATCTTTTGAGTAGCATGATCTAAATCAGCTGCAATCTCTTGTGCAACACCGCCATAAAACGGTGATGGATACTGAACGGACAGCTGCGGAGTATAACCAAAATGGTTCCGAACCGGATGGAAAGCAGTAGCAGTAGCAGCAGGCGGCGCCAACGAGGTTCGTGGAACGAATGCGGGAGCAAGAGCGTTGAGTTTGGTGGAGGAAGGTGGATCAGACGATGGAGAAGGAACGGCGTGATCAAGTTGACGGTCGAGATTGATGATCGATGTAGATAAAGATGTAACCGATGGATTGATGGAATTGGCAAGTGAATCTACGGCAATTGCCGATTCTTCTAAAGCCATAATAGTATAGTGGCTCGGAAAACAAAGAGAAGATGTGTAGTAACAACAAGGATGAAAAGACTAATGCAATTTTATTATTTTCAATATTTCAAAATCTTCTAAGTTTGTAGAAGGGGGAATTTTATTTCTACGCTTAAATACTTGCTCTTTTTCCCAAAAAGAGGAAGAAAAGGGGATGGAGAAGAAAGAAATTGCTAAGACTAATGAAAAAGAGAGAGAGAAAAGAGTGGAGAGGAAAGTTGTTGCCTGGTTTATATATACACCCCTGTTTACTAGCGTCGTCGCTCTGTTGAAGCAAGTGTAGTCATGTTTCTATTGGGACTGATGGGACCAAATCATTGACTCTCTACTGTTTCTTTCCTCTTCCCACAACAATAGTACTACTTCCTACGTATTATAATAAATGAATTGTTGAAATATTTTTGGTATTTTATAATAAGTGAATCACTAAATTTTTTTTTCAAATTTACCTTGAGAATTTAACAACTAAGGAATCCATCAACTAAAAATATATATATATGTAATTTTATACTTTAAACAAGGATAAAAATAGAAAACTATATCAAATTTATATTTTTAATTTTTTTTCTTAATCTATATGTCAAAGTTCAATAATTCATTTATTATGAAACGGAAGAAGTACTATTTTAGGAGGTGAAAAGTTTCAGATGTAGGAGAAAAAAATATTGAATTCAACTTTAGATATGTATAAAATATTAGATGATGGTTGATATTGATCGCCCGTACATAGGTCCAATATTGAGGGGTGAGCGTTCAATATTCGGTTCGATATTTTTAATATTTAGATTCGGTAATTTGATAATCAGTATTTGAATGTAGATACCACATGTCATACTTATAAATATCGGTTCGATAATTCAGTAAATTAAACTTTGGTTCGATATGGCATTTGTTAATTCCATATTATAAATGGAGATGCGCAAATGTCCGTTTAAACTTCAAAGATTATATTTAATAGAAATCTTAATTAGTAATTTTTTGTTGCTTTTTACAAATATGTTATAAAGGTCTACGAAATTCTTTGAGATAACCAATACTATTGTCTATTGGGTTGGCTAGACATATCGTATATATATATATATATATATATATATATATATATATATATATATATATATATATATATAATACGATATTCGATATTTATCGAATACCAAATGGTTTTAATATTTTGTACCAAATCCAATCCCAAATACCAAAATATTGAAATTTTACTCCCAAATACCATATCAAATACCGAATTACCGAATATCAATTACCAAATTTTTCAATTCGATACTGTAATTCAATTTTTAGTATTTTATACCCAGCCGTATCAATATCTATGTATATCGATCTAACATTTATACATATGTACTTAGTAGAATTTCGCTGAAATTTTGAAAATAATTACTGAATATTGATAGCAGCTTACTAAACTGTTTAAAATAATAGTACTACTTCTACAGCCATAATTATATTCTATCAATATCCAATAAATAAATTTCCACAACTTCTAAAATTAAAATTACATTTCAACATAATTTTATATAAATATTAGATCCGCAAACAGACGATTGGTCATTATTTAGTATATGTAGAAGGTTTGCTATCTTTTCTCTTTTTCTTGGACATGGTCACACCCCTGAAATAGTACACTACTCCATTCGTTAACAAGTACTTGTGTATTTTAAATTTGCACATAAATTAAGAAATAGTAATAAATTAAAGGATGATTTTATTTTGTTAAATTTTGATTATAGTAAGTTTTTTATTTTAAACAATAAAATGAGTAATATATTGTATTTAATATCGAGAATAAAATAGATAAAAATAAAAAAATTTATATATTAATTTTATAAATTAAATAAATATTATTAAATATCTCAAGATAAAAAATAGATAAATAAAAATAAACCGAGAGGTGGTACTACTTCTACCTATATAATTTATGTGGGAAAGTGAGAGAGAGGACGAAAAGAGTAAAGGGAGTCAATAATATGGCCCCATAAATTCCAATATTACTACTTCCTTGCTTCACGGGTGTGGCTAGGGGTCTTGATGGTCCGAGTAACTAATTCAAATCGAAAAATCAAATTAAATTAATTAAATATTATTTAATTTAATTTTATAATTTTAAAAATTAATAATACTTAATTTGGTTCTGATTTTATTTAAAAGATCATAGAAATAATCTATCTGAACTAACAAATTATACATATATTTTTACAATTATCTATACATGATATATTATTTTTTATGAAAAAATTATATCTTATATATATATTTTTCAAAATTTAATTATAATTTAAATATTTTTGTATTAAATATACGTCATGTTATTGTTTTATGTGGTAATCTTAGGATTTATTTATTTATTTTGAATGATTGTTGTTTTGGTTTCCTTTTGAATGAATCATTTCTTTCATTTTCGTGTATGGTTAATAACTGAATCAAATCGATAACAACTAAATCGATAAATACATATTATATTTAATTTGATTTGATTGTAATTATATAAAAATTGATTATATTGGTTGATTTTAATTTTGACCAAAAAATCGGTTCAAACCCATCCGTGAACACCCCTGAGCGTGAGTAGTAAAACAGGAGTATAAATACATAAACCAGGCAACTATCCTACAGCCGAGAAATCCTCTACACGATTTTCTCTTTCTTTTCACTAGTCATTTTCCATTTCAAGCAATTTCTTTCTTCTTCTAACCTAAAAATGCATCCTCTACTAATCCTACTAGATTTTGACTTTTGATCTATCGATCTATCAACCAAATATTAAAAGGAAAAGGGTCAAATATGCCCTTAAATTTTTCGAAAAGGTTCAAATATACCCTCTGTTACAAGTTTAATCCAAATATACCCCCGCTGTTAATATTTAGGATCAAATATACCCCTACAAACGTCAACTGATTTGTTGGAATTTTGGAAGTCTTTTTTTTCTTTTTCTTTTTGAATTTTTGGCCGCCACATAAGAAAAAAAGTGCCACATCAATAAAAATAAATTAATCCAATTCTTTTATACCCTAACCCGACCCAAAATCCGACCCAAGACCCCTTTAACCTCCCTAATATCCTAATCTTCTACGGCAATAAGTAGTCTACCCATGGATGTTAGTGAATCAATACACAAAGCAGATTGGATTTCTCTTATTTGTTTTCTTTAAGGAAAAATTTAAACTGATATAAACTTACATATTCTCCTTTCTTTGAGAAAAAATTTACACATATCCTATACCTCTATATACAACTTTTTTAATATGAAATGAGACATCATATATAACTTACCTGCATACAAACTACACGGTGGCAGTATCGGAGAACTGCTGACCACCACGAAGTAAAAAATGGCTCTTCGAAACCTAATGACCAAAAAGCCCTTCGCCGGAATTTCACGATTCCGGCAACAACTCCGATGCCTCCAAACCTTCTTTCTACCGGATCTGCCGTACGACTACGGAGCCTTAGAACCTGCTATTAGTGGTAAAATCATGCAGCTTCATCACCAGAAACATCATCAGACTTACATTACAAATTACAATAATGCCCTTCAACAACTCCATGATGCAATTAACTGGGTAATTCTCCTACCGTTGCTAAATTACAAAGTGCTATCAAGTTTAATGGTGGAGGTCATATCAATCGCTCAGTTTTCTGGAAGAACCTAGCTCCTACACGCGAAGGTGGTGGTGAGACTCTAAAGGGTTCTCTTGGCTATGCCATAAACACCAACTTTGGCTCTCTTGAAGCTGTAATACAAAGGATGAATGTAGAAGGTGCTGCTTTACAGGGTTCTGGTTGGGTGTGGCTTGGTTTGGACAAAAAGCTGAAACGCCTTATTATTAAAACCACCGCAAATAAGGATTCTTTGGTTATTAAAGGACCGAACTTGGTTCCTCTTTTGGGCATTGATGTTTGGGAACATGCATACTACTTGCAGTACAAAAATGTGAAACCAGATTACCGAAAGAATATATGGAAAGTCATGAACTGGAAATATGCTGCTTAAGTTTATGAGAAAGAATACCCTTGAACTGAGATCTTTGACGCGATACAGAGGACATGTCTCGTGTTTGTATAAATTTTAACGCGAATTTAGTGCTCACTGTCGTGCTAGTGGTCCTCTTTGTATGATAAGTAGTAACTGGTTGATGTACTACGCGTGTAGAAACTGAAATAAGCTACATTGGTTGTTACCGATTTTGCATGAGACAACTAACTACTGTAGCTAAGATTGTACTGAACATGGACATCACATCTGAATACTATAGAAGAACAAAAGTGAGAATTGATTTGATATGTGCTTATCATCTAAGTTCCTCGGACTCTTCAAAAATATCTACGGGTGCATGTCGGATCCTTCAAAAATATTATTTTTTTTGAAGGATCCGACACGGGTGCGACAATATTTTTGGAGAGTCTGATTAACTTAACTTATAATTCAAGAACCAGTTCCATCCGAGAACAAATATAATGAAATAACCAGATTTTTACTAATAGGCTTAAGCAATTAAATCTTCATATAGAAATCTGTCTACGTTATGGAACATTAGACCATAACTAAAGACTAACATAAAATTGTTCTTCCTTACTTGAATAAAACAACACAAAACTGCATAAAATAGCAACAACATTTTGAATAAAACTGAATAAAAAACAGCAAAAAATTGAATAAAACAGCAGTGAAAAAACAACACAATCCACGCAAAAAATAATAAAAATCTGCACAAAAATATCCAAAAAAAAGATCAAACTGCACAGAAACTGAACAAAAAACAACAGCAAAAAAATCTAAACAAAAATAACATCAAAACTGGGTAAAAAATAGTAAAAAAATCTGGACAAAAATAGTCAAAAAATTAGACAACAACAGCACAAAAACTGAATAAAACAGTAAAAATCTGAGCAAAAAAAGAATAAAAACAGCAAAAAAATTGAATAAAACAGCAGTGAAAAAACAACACAATCCACGCAAAAAATAATAAAAATCTGCACAAAAATATCCAAAAAAAAGATCAAACTGCACAGAAACTGAACAAAAAACAACAGCAAAAAAATCTAAACAAAAATAACATCAAAACTGGGTAAAAAATAGTAAAAAAATCTGGACAAAAATAGTCAAAAAATTAGACAACAACAGCACAAAAACTGAATAAAACAGTAAAAATCTGAGCAAAAAAAGAATAAAAACAGCAAAAAAAGACAAGAAAGTAGGATAAAACAGCAACAATACCATTCATTTAATTAACCAAAAGATAGTGTCATCAATACCATTCAACAATAACATCATCATAACCAAAAAAGATATATCCATAATGCTATTCATCAAGGCATATGAAAGTTTAACCTGACTTAATTATCAGGTGCTTAACCAACCCAAAATAAAAGTTACTTCCGACTATATTGTTTGTCAATCAACTATGATTAACCATCAGAAAATTAAGTCAAAAGTATACATAGAAATTAAACTACATCACAGAAAAGCATCATCAGGTGCAAGTACTCCTTTGCCTTTAACCCCTATTTTGGTCCTCTCTTTTTTTGCTTTCATTTGCAATTGTCCAGAAGAGACTGCTTTTTTTTTTTATTTCCACGTTGTCTTGACCAGAGAATAAGGTAGATTCGTTGGCATTGAAACACCAGTGTGATCTCCAGTAAAACTGATTTTTCTTGTACCAGTTGGAATACCTCTTGTCATCAACTTCTCAACCCAAAATTCAGATTCAGGATATACCATTGATCTTAGGGGCGAATCTTCTTTATTTCCAAAATCGGGACTATATGGTTCAAAATCTTGTGTTGCAATTTGTATTTGTTCAAGATCATGTTCCTCTTCTATTATTCTTGACTGTGAATTGCTTCCCATGATTGACCTTTTTTCTTTTCTTGATGCATTTTCACCTGACTTTTCCTACAAAAATATTGTCAATAATTATATTGTTAATCACATAGAAATTAAAAATATGTTGTAAATAAGTATTAGCTCACCTTGTAACAACCTTTTGCATTGTGATTTGGTTCGCCACAATTAATACATGTCATTTGAGTGCCCTTTCTAGACTGTGACCATTCACCCTTTTTTTTCTTGCCTAATCAGTTTCTCTATCCGTCTTCGATTTAGGTCTGCCAACTTATTTCATAACTTCAGGAGGCAACATTGCATGAGAAGTATCAACCTTTCAAAACCTCTTACCCCTTACGGGCTGCATCTTGTGTTTATAGGTCAACATGTAAGCCTCCTTGGTGTACCACCAATGAATTTCAGTTTACAGAATCACCTTCTTGTGCATTAATGCTTTGATGGTATGGGGACAAGGAATACCTGATAAATCCCAAAGTCTACAAGTGCATTTTTTGTATTCTAAATTAACAGTGTGCCTATCTTCTATATCAGAAACCTCATACCCCCAATCTCCATTAAATTCCACCTTACATCTATGTGCTATAGAACTCCAATCATTGAACAAATTCATGCATTCTGGACTAATACCATTAGCACCCTAAGTCTTTATCTTATTTTCATTTTTCACTAATAGATTCATCACTTCCACTCTTATCTCTTCTAGCATCTTAATTATTGGCTTACCTCTATGCACCAGGATCCATGAATTGAATGACTCAACGAAGTTGTTGTCAACCATCATGTTCTTACACTGAGTATCAAAATAAGCCCTGCACCATGCCTTTGGTGGAAAATTCACCAAATTTCTTGCGGCTTCTTCTGACAATTGTCCCAACTTTTTCAATTGGTCCTTGAATTCTTCATCATGTGAACTCCATGAACACCACCACATAAGCTTCCTCATTTCACCGCTCCTCCACTTTTTACACTAATTACTCTCAACATGTCTCATACAATACCTATGGTGAGCTCCGAATAACACTTTGTCAACATCATCCACCAATCCATGTAATTATAAAAAAAAATTATTTAATCATGAGACAAGAATGTTGAAACTAAAATTTAATTTAAAAATGAGAAACTTACTTTTTGCATATCTGAAATAAATGTGGTTCCACCACCATCTTTAAGGTTCAAAGACCTTTTCAATAGCTCCATGAACCAACTCCATGTCCTACTGGTTTCTTTGTCCACTATTGCCCATGCTAGTGGATAGAAACTGTTCATAGAATCTTGTCCTAGAGCAACCAACAACATACCCTTACATCTACCTTTCAAGAATGTACCATCAACTCCAATAAGTGGCCTCAATCCATATTTTCAGCCTTTCTTCAGAGCATCAAAGCATAAGTACATCCTTAAAAATTGTCTTTTTTCTTTTGCGAAGACATCCTTAAAGATATTTATCACATCACTTTCAGGATTAGACCTCCTAATCTCTTGTGCATAAGCCTCAAACTTATTGTACTCATCTATAAAACTACCTTCCAACTTCTCAAGAATCATGTGCTTAGCCCTTTTCAGTTTGGATTGACACACATTTAATGTAAAATCATTTTCAAGTTCTCCTCTCTTGTCTTTGACCATATACTTGGGGTTATTTTAAAGCTTATTTCTGAAGTATTTGGCCAAAGTGGTTGAATCAGCTCTAGGGTTAAAAAAGGCCTTTGCACAAGTATGATTGTTGATTAAAGTCTTGATCTTGAACCCTTCAGTCTTGCCATCTTTTGAAATCAAACACCTAAAAGGACACCCCTCTTCCCAACCATATCTAGTCCTCTTTTTACCACCCTTGATTATAGTTAAAACCCTTTTGTTAGCTAGTGTATACTAGTTGACAACCTGTCTACCTTCTTTCATGTTTTTAAATGACATACCTACATACAATTCCTTATAATTTTCCAATCTATCACTTACTACCCTTCCCCTTTCCTCGCTAATAGCCTCCAACCCCTCATAATCATATTCCTCACCCCCAGAAAGATCAAAATCAATAAAAGAATCAACACTATGTTCACAGTCTGTGCCAACCTTAATATTTATAAAATCAGTTTCAGTATAGTGTGTGATATATTAAGGAAAGACTGTTAGTTTCCCCTTCTCCACTTCATCAATCATCCTTCAAATGCACATAAAAGAAATAGTAAATATACAACAAAATTATAGGGTCCACATCAGATCAAACACATTACAAGCACAGAAATAGAATAAACAAAATTCTAAAAGAACAGATTCATATTAAGACCACCAAAAGTTACAAAACTGATTCCATAATGACATAAAAAAGCACACCCTTTTTTCTTAAACAATAAATTTCATGAAATTTTGACAGACACTATTGAATCTCCTCATTTATCTCATTTAGTCGACTTTATTAACTTTGTAGGAACTTTGATGATTGATGAAAAATCACAAAATAATAAAGAATACACCACTCTAGTGATCCCCCCGAAAAAATACATATCATCCGAAGAAGAAGAAAGGGAAAGTCTAAGATGATGCAAAATTACCTGAGGCTCTGTGGAGAGAAAATTTACCAGCAATAAGAAATACGGTGTTTTACGTACTAGAAGATACAGTGATATAGTGAAATGGGTTAGGGTATTAGGGAGGTTAAAGGGGTCTTGGGTCTGGTCAAAGTATAAAAGAATTGGGTTAATTTATTTTTATTGATGTGACACTTTTTTGCTTACGTGGCAACCAAAAAGTTAAAAAAGAAAAGAAAAAAAAGACTTCCGAAATTCCAGCAAATCAATTGACGTTTGTAGGGGTATATTTGATCCTAAATTTTAACAGCGGAGGTATATTTGGACCAAACATGTAACAGAGGATATATTTGATCCTTTTCCCATATTAAAATCACATTAGATTTTTCATCCCTCTTTTTGTTGTTGGATTTCTCATTCGTAAACATCTTCTCTTTATTTCTCGTGCCTCTGTAGTTATTATTGTGGATTTAGAAGAATCGACAATTATCGTAGATTTACTCCCCAATTCCATCAATTCATCAGCAACATGTTTAACTCCATCTCCCAATTTCGACCTCCCTTTTGATTACACCGCCTCTTTTTCACCATCTGATCCACCTTTCTCTAGCAGACTAAACGCACATTGTTGTTGGTACATTCCTAGAAGCAATATCTAGTTGTAGTATATTATTTGACTTATTAGTAAATACACATTTATAATTGTATTTTTAATGCATATATGTACAATATTTACATATTTATAAAAACTGATATTAGCAACAAGTAAAATAGTAACGTAGTCGATTACTATGTCGTTAAAAATCATTTGGTTCTTGCAGTTATAGTGTGCAATCGTGATTAACAAAAATGATGAGTTAAATGGAGAAAGTACACAGCAGCAGAATTGGATTAATTGCATGACGTCCATTTTAAACCGTTGTGTACTTTTAATTTTCTTTAATTAAACATTAAAAAAAAAACAAATATAATGTGACAGTAAGACAGTAATTAGAGATCTATTTTACTTCGAAAAATTTGTAAGAAAATTAAATGAGAAGATAAAAATCTTGCAGTAACATGATAGTAACAAAAGATAGATATGGGGCGATAAGTTGCCTAATATTGATAAAAGACCTAATATTGATAAAAGAGAAAATATCGATGTATTATTTTTGTAATAAAAATGAACTTTAATTGGATGACAAACATAGCATATAAATTTAAAATTTTAAATTGTACTTATATGCTGATAAAGTTTTCTTATTATTATAGTTTATCAATTCATATAACCAATGGATTTGTAATATCATCATAGTTATGACTCAACATAAAAGACGTAAACACATTGAATAATTTAGGAAATTAAAATGCAATTATAATGGATCATTCTATATTTATATTATATCATGCGTACCTTTACACGATATTATCTTGTTCAGCACATTTAATTGCAATTGTGTCTGTTGGACAAATAATTCTCATTTTAGTGAAGATAAAATGTAATTAACAAAGGTAAAACCAAAATTTAAAAATTAGCCATTTTAAAAATTATAGAAGTGCATTCCAAAGTTCAATTTCGAAAGGAAAAGTTCAATTCAAGCAATAATTTCTCATTGTAAAAACTTTTAGTACTGATTCCATTCTAGAAATACAATAGACATATTGAAGCTAGTTGATTCTGAAAGTAGTTAGTGAAGAACAATAAAACACCCTTTCAAACATGGGACAAATAATCTAAATAAGAAGTGCATGAATATTTTTCATTTTTAAATAGCATCTTTAAGTATTATCTACTTTACTATGATTAAAAAAAAAAAAAACTAACGTTTCATACTCTAACTGTGAATTAATAGAAGTACAATTGTTAACTTAGCTACGTTTACTATTACTTAATTTTTAAAAGATTGGTATAAAATAGTCAATTGTGAGAGGAGAAGAGAAAAGAGTTATAGTTGATGAGTAAAGAAATACACAGACCTAAATGGTTTATTAATCTTTAGTTGTGTATTTGTGTATCCACAAACCCCTTAAAAAGTTAAAAACATTAGTGAGCACTCACAAAAAAAAATAAAAAATATAATTACAATTTAAAGAAAATAATTACAGAGCAAGCACAAACATCAAGTGTTTGTTAAACTAAGTAGTATAATTTTATTGACTTGGGTAAACACCTCCAATTTTTCTTTACAAGATAGGACAGGATTGAGCAACATCCGACAACTTCACCCCTTCTGATTTATACTAAAATGGCTGAAGTAGTCCCCGAGGAATCTATTCTCTCTATCTGAGCTTTCAAATATATATCCAAGGTAGACATTTAAGTTTTAACCATCAGATGTCGTAGGTCGTCTTCTAACACTATCAACATTTTTCATATATTTCACGTAAATGAAAGCTCTTGTCATCTTCAATAACAATAAAATTTTCAATCTCTTGCGATAATATGCGTACATGTACAAGAAGCTGAAGTCCAATTTTTTCTCAGCTAACTGATCAACAAAAGATCGGCACTTGAAACAAACCAACTCCCTTAAAAAACCCTAAAAACCTTTCTTCTAAAATCCTAGTTTTGTCATCACCATCAGATGGCCTTAACGGCCGTCGGCCACTCTCTGCAGGAGATTGGTAATCAACCAATTGTTTTGCCTGTCGCAAAAAAAGAGATCATTTCCATAAAAACTTTAACGTATTTGCATGGAGAACCACGAGTGATGTGGGAAGAAGATGAAGTTTCTCAAATGATTATCAATGAAGATTTGGAATATGCTGTTGTAGGAAAATTCTCGTATGGATGGCCGGATATTCAAGAGTTGAGAAAACTCATTCCAAAATAATGTGAGCTTAAAGGGGATGTGAATATAGGTTTATTATGTAATAGATATGTTTTAATACGTGCTTCGAGGATGGAGGATTATGTAAATCTATTATCGAAATCAATATTCTATATTGCCTACAAAAATTAAAATTATCCCATGAGAACATTGAAGTGTGATTCATTGTTTGATCCGTAAGAAGAGACCTCTATTGCAATTGCATGGATATCTCTACCAATTTTACCTCCAAACTTTTTTGGCAAAGAAACCATTTTTTCATTGGCAGCAGCTTTGGGCAAGCCATTACAAGTAGATATGGCTACAAGTAATAAAACAAGGCCCAGTTATGCAAGGGTAAAAGTGGAAGTAGATCTCCTAACAGACCTACCAAAGCGGGTTAATGTGGGAATCAAGAAGAAGTCTGGTGAGATAGTAGTGAAATGGATCACGATACGATATGATTATCTTTCAAAATATTGAAAAAATTATAAGTTGAAAGGTCATAATGAGAAAGAGTGCTTTGTGTTGCATCCAAAGGTATATCCCAAAGAAGAAGAGAAGGAAGATAAGGAGGAGACTAATAAAAGTAGGAATAAAGAGAAATCGAAAAAGGAGCAGAATGCTAAGGAAAAGGAAAATAAATATAAGGGCACAAGCAATGATAATAATTTTCAACAACAAAAAGAAGAAATAGTGGCAGAAGAGGTGATTTTCATAATAAAGGAGGCATAGTACAAAGATGGAGTCAACAAGGCAAAACAGTGAATGATAGAGCTCTAATGATAGGCAATAAGTTTGATATTCTCACAAATGATATTCTCACTAATGAAGTTACTGAAAAACAAAAGAGGAACATAGACACTCAAAGGCAGGAAACAGAGCAACAAAATAACAATAATCATTTAGCAAATAAGGATGCAACAAAGGAATAGGAGGAGAATATGTCGACTAAAGATGGGTGGAAGAGACTTTTGATATGCCAAAAAGTCAAAATCAGAATCCATCTAATTCAGGCAGAAATAAGGTCAGGCCAGTAAAATATGGAGATCAGCAAAGCAACCACAGTAAAACCAAAGAAGAAACGATACTACAAACACCCCTGAATGGGAATAATGAAAGAAAGAGGATAATGATCATGGAGGTAGCTGACTCACACCAGAAGAATAAAAAACAAAAGACAAAAGAGAGTGAGCACAAAGAAGAAGAACCACCTAATGACCAGTAGAAAAGGGATCTGGAAAGAGAAGAATCTTCAACTGGAGGGCAAGAGTCAAACAATAAAGAAGTTGAACATATTAGAAAGAAAGATATGATACTAGCAGACAAGGAGAAAGAAATAAATGAAGAGAAAAATGAAAAGGAAATGCAAGAGAATATTTCTGAAGTTGGTGCTAAAGGAGATTTATCTCCTAGGCATGTCAGAGAATTAAGAGCTGGGAGAAGAAACAACAAAGGATCAAAGGTCAGAAGTACAAGAAGAAGTTCAGCAAAGCCTAATACTTCTAAATAATACCTGAACATCTTTCATTTTGGAATATAAGATCAGTCAATACACTAAATTCCTTTGATAGAGTGATTGATCTTAAAAAAAGACATATAATTTTTTTATAGCTCTTATGGAACCATTCCAAGGGGCACAAGAAGTAGAAAATTACAGGAGTAAGCTAGGGATGAAGAATGATATAGTCAATTGTTCATCAAAGATTTGGATCTTTTGGTCTGAAGAGTGGGAAAGAAAAGTAGAGTATGATTCATAACAACAAATAACTCTATAATTTATTCACAATGCTAACAGAAAGGAGCTTTGGATAACCTCAGTTTATGCCAGATGTAATGCTATGGACAGATTAGAACTGTGAGAGGGGCTGGAAGAAATAAGTAAACAAGTTCAAAAACCCTGGATAGTTAGAGGGGATTTCAATGTCATTTTGAATGAAGAAGAGAAACTTGGTGGTCTTGATGTTACATTTGGTGAAACAATTGATTTTGCACTCACTGTAAATAATTATGCACTTTCAGAGCTGGTTTATAAAGAAAGTACTTACACTTGGTGGAATGGGAGAATAGGGGAGGAGTGCATTTTCAAGAGACTGGATAGAATCTTGGGTAACCCTTAGTTTATGCGAGAAAGGTCTAACTTTGAGGTTGTGCATTTGATAAGAGATGGATCAGATCATAGTCCTTTGCTATTAAAGTTTTATGGGAGTCAGGAAAGAGTTCTTAAATCTTTTAGGTTTTAAAAATTTTGAACTCAATACAACAACTTTAAAGATGTGGTGAAAGAAAATTGGAATATTTCTGTGCAGGGCAGTCCATTTCATATATTCAATGAAAAGCTAAAACTTTTAAGGAAGGCACTTGCTGGATGGAGCAGAGATACTTATGGGAATATCTTTCATAAGGTATCAACCTTAGAAGATAATGTAAGAGTGAAAGAGTTACAACAAGAAATAAACTGCTCGAAGAAGAATAGAATGGAACTGAGAGAAGCAGAAGAAGAATTGAGAAAGCATTATCAATTAGAGAAAGAATTTTGGAAGCAGAAATTAGGAATGACATGATTCAAGGATAGGGATAGAAAGACAAAACTTTTTCACAATTATATCAGGGGCAAAAGTAAGAGACTCTTTGTAAAATAAATAGAAAATAAACAGGGAGCAGTTCTGCAGGAATAAGACAACATTGGAGAGGAAGCTGTTAATTATTTTAAAAAATAATTTATGGAGGACAAAATAAAGGATGATTATGAAATGCTTGAATGTATCCCAGATATCATTACAACAGATCAGAAAGAGGAAATGGACAGGACACCATCTAAGGAGGAAATCAAGTAGGCAGTATTCTCACTTAACAGTGATAGTGCTTATGGACCTGATGGATTCTCAGGAAAGTTTTTCCAAAGATGCTGGGATATTATTAGAGAAGATGTGATCAAAATGGTAATAGCATTTTTTTGTAGATATGAAATACTCAGGTATATGACTCATACTAATTTAGTGCTTATACCTAAAAAAGAGGTGGTTAAAAGGTTTACGAACTTGAGGCCAATAAGCTTAAGCACTTATATAAGTAAGGTTATAGCCTAGGTAATTCATGGAAGATTGGTGGATTTATTACCCAAGATCATTTCACATATCAAACTGGGTTCATGAAAGAAAGAAGTATTATTGAGAATGTATTATTGACTCAGGAAATAATTAGGGATATAAATAGAAAGGATAAGCATCATAATGTTGTGGTAAATTGGATATGTCTAAGGCTTATGATAGAGTTTCATGGGTCTACTTGACTAACGTATTGAGGAAGTTTGATTTCACTGAAAAAATCATTGATATGATTTGGAGATTAGTGTCTAATAATTGGTATTCTGTCTTGGTTAATGGTAAGTTTTATAGATTCTTTAAATCCACTAGAGGCCTGAAACAAAGTGACCCTTTATCCCCTGCACTTTTTATTATTGCCGCTGAGGTTTTAACAAGAAATCTCAACAAACTGCATGAAGACCATAACTTTATTAGATGTAATGCTAGAATCAGTTACAAAACTTACGAAAACCTAGTGAACTCAGAATCAGTCTAGCTCAGTTTAGTAAAATCTATTCAGTTTAGTTATACAGTACGATCAATAATAGTTCAGTATAGCCTAGTAAAATTTAGAATTTAGTCCAGTGTCTATTCAGTTGGGAGTAGGATTCAACACCGAGTGAACCCAAGGATGGGGATTCACCTGCTAGTAGAGGGTAAAATCTTTAGAAACAGTCCATGTGTTCCAGAAATACGTAGCCATCGTAGGTTGAGACATCAACTTGCCAGTTGAGGATTGATGAGATGATCTACCTGCCAGTTGAGGGTACCACCATTCTCATTCAGAGTGCCTGCCAGATGAGGATGACTCAACACTTGTCCTTACCCGTGGTACGGTATTGACACCCTTCCAACTGGGGTTACAGGTTGGACCCCAAATTAGTTCGAGAAGGGATATGTCGGTTAGATGATTATTTCCCACAGTCTTAATTTCAGATTCAGTCTCAGTATGGAACTTAGTTCAGTTTCGCAGATTCAAGGCTGTCAGACACAATCACTCAGCTCTGTACGGGATTCAGTATAGATTCACTAAATCAAGACTGTCAGACACAGTCATTCAGTTACAAGTAATTCATTATCAGTACACTCAGATATCAGTTAATCTATGTTCAGATTCAGTATTTAGTGTTATTACGATCTCAGTACAGTTTCCACATTCATGTATGTACTCCCATTCAATCATACTCATGATATTTAGTTAGTATTGTTCATTCATATGAACCCATGCATTTCAGCCTACCTCACTAAGCATACCAGTACATTCAAAGTACTAATGCATACCTTTCTTTTGCGCTATAATGTCTTATATCATAGGATCAGACACACGAGCTCTCGAGCACCCTTAGCAATTCAGATTCTTAGCATACGGAGTTAGTGGTGAGTCCTTATAGTTCGAGGACGTGATTATTTATTTCAGTATTTCAATTCAGTTTCAGTAGTCAGAGTTAGTTGGAGACTTGTCCCATCAACTCCAAAGTTCAGATAGTTTAGAGGCTTTTCAGACTATAGTATTTTCAGATAGTTGTTCAGTTTTCAGTATTGATGTTCAGTTTTTGGTATAGTGATATCTTATCCAGTATTATTTACAGTATTGAACCTTATGACATGTTTTTCGCTAAATTTCCATATATTTTAGTATTATTTTTATTTAGTTAGTACAGCAGGTACCAGTCATGGGTTAGCTTGTGGTCCGTTGGGATTATAAGCACCGTGTAGCGTCCGGAGTACAGACTCTAAGCGTTATAGCTATGTAAGGTGACATCAGCTTTAATAATTTGGACACTATGGAAGAGAAGAACCAACATCAAGAATGAAGGTAGCACAACCTTTTTTGGAATGGTTTCCCATACTGAACAAAGTGTTATTTATATAATGAAAAAGAGATATAAGATCCCGGGCATGTCAATCATGACATAGAAAGACATGATCAACTTTGTCACAAGATACAAATCGAGGATTTTCTATCAACTGGTGATATAGGAGCTACCAAAAAATGGCATCATCAAATGCAACACTGATGGAGCATGCAGAGGCAACCCAGGGACTGGAGCATATGGTTTTTGTCTGAGAAATAGAGAAGGAGATTTGGTGTATGCTCAAGGAGAAAATATTGGTATTATAACCAATGTGATTGCTAAAATGAGGGAAATACAGGAAATAATTAGGTATTACAGAGAGAACAACATCAGAAGAGTGAAAATTGAGTCAGACTCTTTGCTAATAGTCAGAGTGCTTAAAAGGGAATGGAAAGTTCTATGGGAGGTTATTGATCTTCTAGAGGACATCAAGAGAAATGAGGAACATCTAGAGATACAAATTAAGCACATATACAGGGAAGGGAATGCTCTAGCAGATTACATAGCTAATTTAGCTATTGACAATACCAGTAAACTGAACTTTCACTCTTTTCAACAATTACCAAGCTGTAATGCCTCAAAATATCATCCCGAGATGCCACACGGTGCCTAAGGCTACACATAGCCTCAAGCTAACCCTTTAAGCCAAAAAACTACCCTTGGGTTCCAACACAACAACATACAGGCTACGCTAAGGATATATATATATATAAGTACATATCATATCACATCGCACATGGTACGGAGTATCGTTAGACTGTACATATATGGATTGTCTATACACAAACCAACCCAACAATACACTAGTCTGGCATAGCCTCTATATAACAAAATCAACGAGCTATTGGGACAAACCCCCAACTAACTCAACAGACCAAAGGGATCACAAAACAACAGCACCAAAACTAGCAACTTGGTCCTAGAACCATGAGGACTCACCACTGAACGAACGTAGATGCGGCACTCGGATATCACTATCGCGGCTGCGGCTGAGTACCTGAACCTACATCATGATAAGAATGTAGACCATAGAGAAATATGTGGGTCAGCATAAGATACGTACTGAGTATGTGGGGGCGCATGCAAAATATAAATAATATCATAAATTTCGTAAAAACATACATATGGACCATAATGACACACCTGGCTTGAGTGACATTGAATCATGCAACTCATAACATCTTAGATAGGAAATGTAGGAGAAAAACCTCATAAATCATTATAGATCATCATAGACAACTTAACTTACCACATCAAATCTCGGAGTGACTCGGTATTTCAATAAAAATAACTCTTATGGACAGAGGAGTTTCCTATAATCGACAACCCCACATGAGCTACGTGGAATACCAACATTTGAAACCCTTATTGGCGGGAGCGTCATACTCTTTTCCAGGGAGTACGATCTTAAAACTGCAATAGTCACAATCGGGCTCTCTGGCCAATAATATCATCATCAAACAACCTTATGGTGGCACATAGGTTTGGGGAAATACCAAATTTCCCTCTCGGTGCTAAGTACTACTCCCCGAAAAGCTCAAAACGCGTTAGAAAATCCACCACAACATCACAAGGGTCTATCATAAAGACCAAATCAAATCTCTTTCTCATTTATCAAATCATATCAATTTGTGGATTCCTAACTCAACACATTTTAGCTCAAAACATTTTAATCTTCCTCAACATCAACAAGGTATCAATGCATTGAACCATAACCGACTCGACATTTGGACAAGGATATGAAGACTCAATACATAATATTTTCAACAATTTAACTCATCAAAACCATCCGAAAAATACCAAGACTCATTGCAACTTCAATATCAACATTTCTCAATTTGCCATCTAACTCTCATTTAAAGGTACTTGAGACATCAACCCATAGTAGGGATATAGAATTTTCAATATCAATTATAAATTCATAATAAGGAAATAATGGAATGATAGTATAAATCAAGGCTTACCAAATTAAATCATCATACTCTCATAATCAAATACTTTTTGGACATAATTCCATCTCAACATCATACACATATCGGATGACATAATCCCATAGCTCATGGACAATAATATAATATATAAAACCATATTTCCAATTCATGGTAAAACATGTAAAATCTCATGTCAATGTAATTCAACACAAATACCGGGCACAATATCGAAAGGATAATCTTGTTCAAAGCTCCACATACCTAAAAATGAAAGATGAATATGAACTTCCAACTCTGAAACTTTATTCACAAAAATAATGGGTGCTTCTCGAAGCCGTTAACATGATCAACTCGAATCACAAATCAATTTGAAATTTCTACGGTTCAATCAAGAGATATAGAAGGATGAAATTTGGAGTAGTAGGGTTGGGGTTTGAGCCTTAGGAAATTTTAAAGAAAAATGAACTATTGAATGCTCTTAATGGACTTAAATCCATGGTCTACCCAAATGGATTGGAGTCGAAATGACCAAAATACCCTTAAAAATCAAATAATGTGAAATCTGTCCTTTGGTGGACTGTTTTGATAGGCTGAAGTAGATCGACCATAGCTTTTTGCTTCGATGGCCAAATTGGATGAAACCAATTTCATTGGAAAGAGAACTTTCATAGATTTCTGTTGATATATAGTAGCTCACCCATATCATTATGTACAAGGAGTTATGATCGTTTGAAGTTAACCCTAAAATTTGTCTGGCCTCAGTATTTTTTTCCTGCACATTTACTGTTCACCACTATTCACGGTTAGATCAGAATGATCATAACTCATCTCTCGAGTGTCCGTTTTGGATGATCCACATATCGTTGGAAAAATTATTCGATGCTCTATGCGATGACGGGTCGTATATCTAAAAATTCCATACAGAAAAATTATTAATCACGATAAAGAACAAAATTCAACACATTTTCGTCCGAGAACTTAATGTAAAATTTTTCCGGGGCATCACATCATCTCCCTCTTGGAAACATTCATCTTCGAATATTGATAGGTAGGTCAAGAATACTATGAAAATGAGTATATAGAGAAAAATCATCTTGCCCAAGCATATACTCCATTCTAGATTTTTTTTTGGATATCGTAGAAAACACACAAGCCAAGATAAACATAGCAATAAGGATTAAATCAAAAGAGAACGATACCTTTGACATGCTCAGGATTCGTAGGAAAGAGGTGGGGATATTTGGCGCGCATATCCGCTTCGTCTTCCCAAGTAGCACTATCCACGGATTGATTTCGCCAAAACACTTTAACCAAAGGAACTTCCTTGTTTCTTAGCATACGAACTTGAAAGTCAAAAACCTCAACCGGAATATCTTCATATGAAAGACTATCTTGAATACTCGAGCTTTAGAAGGATCAATCACAACAGAATCACCAATAGACTTCTTAAGCAGAGAAACATGGAAAGCCGGATGGACGTTAGATAACTCCGTGGGTAATTCAACCTTATATGCTACCTTTCCAATGCGATCCACAATCTTATATGGACCAATGTAACGGGGAATTAATTTTCCTTTCTTCCCAAATCTCTTTACCCCTTTCATGGGTGAAACTTTCAAGTACACTAAATCACCAACATCAAATTCAAGGTCTTTCCTCCTTACATCTGCGTATGATTTTTGACGACTTTGGGCAGTTTTCAATCTTTCTTGAATTAACTTAACCTTCTCCATAACCTCGAACACCGCATTCGGTCCAGTCGCGGAAGCCTCACCAACTTCAAACCAACCAATGGATGATCTACACCTTCTACCATACAAAGCTTCAAACGGGGCTATTCCAATAGTAGCATGAAAATTGTTATTGTAAGCAAACTCGATTAATGCTAAGTGCTCATCCCAACTACCTTTAAAATCAAGCACACAAGCCCTCAATATATCTTCTAAAGTCTGAATAGTCCGCTCGGCCTGACCATCTATTGGCGGATGAAAAGTAGAACTTAAAAGAATTTGGGTACCGAGACCCTTCTGGAAAGATTTCCAAAACTGAGAGGTAAACTGAGTACCTCTATCAGAAATAATAGCCAAAGGGATTCCATGAAGTCTGATGAGTTCCCGAATATATATTCTAGTATAATCTTCAGCTGTATACGATGAATACACAGGCAAAAAATGAGCTGATTTTGTCAGCTGATCTACGACAACCTAAATCAAATCATGATGGCGACGAGAAGGAGGCAAACCAACTATAAAGTCCATATTCACTTCTTCCCACTTTCAAGTAGGAATGCTAAACTCTTGCATCACGCCACTGGGCGTTTGATGCTCTATTTTAACCTGTTGACACGTGGAACACTTCGCCACAAATTCTGCTATGTTCCTCTTCATACCGTTCTATCAATAAATTTCCCGCAAATCATGGTACATCTTGGTAGCACCAGGATGGATGGAGTATCGCGTACCATGCACTTCCACCATAATCCTCTGCTTCAAGTTATCAACATTAGGAACACATAATATTTCTCGGAGTCTCAAAACGCCATCTCCATATTGGGAGAAAACCTCTACTTTTTGGTCTTTAACTGACTCTTTTAACCCGACCTTGGTAGGATCCCTGTCTTGCTTCTCCTTCACTTCCGAAACTAAAGAGGATTTGGAACCGCTTTGCACTCCTATACTACCCTCATCATCACCAAACAACCTAACCCTCAATCTAGCCAAACGATGTAGCTCACGGGCCAACTCCTTCTTACCAATCTCCACATGTCCTATGCTACCCATGGACTTTCGACTAAGGGCATTTGCTACTACATTGGCCTTTCCCGGATGATATAGCACGCTCATATCATAATCTTTCAACAGTTTTAACCATCGTCTCTGCCCAAGATTGAAATTCTTTTAGGTGAATACCTACTGCAAGCTCTTATGGTCCGTGAAGACGTCGACATAGACACCATACAAATAATGTCTCCAGATTTTCAAAGCAAAAAACATGGCAGCTAATTAAAGGTCATGGGTAGGATAATTTTTCTCGTGAGGCTTTAGCTGCCTGGAAGCATAAGCTATAACCTTGCCCTTTTGCATCAATACACAGTCCAAATCGACTCTAGAAGTATCGCAATACACCACAAAACCATCAACACTGTCAGGCAAAGTCAACACAGGGGCTGAAGTGAGTCAAGTCTTGAACTTCTGAAAAATCTTCTCGCAAGATTCGGACCACAGGAACTTCACTTTTTTTTGGGTCAAACGGGTCATAGGAGATGCAATAGATGAAAACCCTTCAACAAAACGATGATAATAACTAGCTAGACCCAAGAAACTTCAGATATCAGAAGGATAAATAGGTCTAGGTCAACTCTTTATAGCCTCTATTTTTTGAGGATCAACTCTAATACCTTCGAAAGAAACAACATGACCCAAGAAGGCTACAGAGTTCAGCCAGAACTCATACTTACTGAACTTAGCATACAACTGATGAGTTCGAAGAGTTTCCAACATAATTCAGAGATGATCCGCATGATCACCCTCACTTCGCGAGTAAATAAGAATATCATCAAGGAACATTATTATAAATAAATCCAGATATGGCCAAAATACATGGTTCATAAGATCCATGAAAGCCGCTGGAGTATTAGTCAACCCGAAAGACATCACTAGAAATTCAAAATGACCGTAACGGGTTCGAAAGGCTGTCTTGGGGATATCACATTCCCTAATCTTAAGTTGGTGATAACCGGATCTGAGGTCTATCTTCGAAAAGTAGCTCGAACCTTGCAATTGATCAAATAAATCATCAATTCGAGGAAACAGATATTTATTCTTGACAGTAACCCTATTAAGCTGCCGGTAATCAATGCACATCTGCAAAGAACCATATTTCTTATTCACAAATAGGACAGGTGCACCCCACGGGGACACACTAGGTCTGATAAAGCTTTTGTCTAAAAGATATTTCAATTGCTTCTTTAACTCTTTAAGTTCTACGGGAGCCATGCGATATGGAGGAATGGAAATAGGATGAGTATCGGGAAAAAGGTCAATCCTGAAATCTATCTCTCTATCAAGAGGTACTCTAGGGAGATCTTCCGAAAAGATATCAAGAAACTCATTAACAATATTAATTAACTGAATAGTCGGGGTTTCAGACTTAGTGTCTTTAACCCAAACAAAATGGTGGATGCAACTCTTGGAAATTAACTTCCTAGCTTTGAGATAGGATATGAAACGACCCTTAGGAATCACAGAACTCCTGGACCATTTGAGGATAGGTTCATCGGGAAACTGAAACTTGACCACATGGGTATGACAATCAATAGACGCATAGCATGAGTGAAGCCAATCCATACCCAGAATGATATCAAAGTTAACCATATCTAGCTCAATCAAATCAGCATACATAACCGATGAAAAACAATAATGGGACATTTGTTATACAACCGCTTAGCAATGACAGACTCTCCTGCCGGAGTAGAAACCAAAATAGTCTCATAAATTAGTTCAAGATCCGTTTTAAAATTTACAGCAACCAAAGGTGTCACATAAGAAAAACTTGAACCAAGGTCTATCAAAACATAGACATCAAAATAGAAAACACGGAGCATACCAGTGACAACATTGGGAGAGTCCTCCTGCTCCTGTTGAGGTGGTATAGCATAGAAATAATTTTGTCATTGACCGCCAGTAGTACTAGATGAAGCACCCTGAGGAGGAACTGGAAGGGCTACGGGAGGCGGGGCACTGGTAGCCTGACTCTGGGGACGGGCATCACGACTCCGCTGTCTGGCATACGGGCAGTCTCTAAGTATGTGGCCCAACATGCCACAACTAAAACAGCACCATTGTCCCATATAACACTCCCCAAAATGGTCTTTACCACACTTAGCACACGAAGGAGGATGAGGCCGGTTTCTTACACTGTCCTGAGACCTAAAAGGTACCGACCTATTCTTGAGCTCCTGCCTGCCCCGATATATGGGAGAACTAGCTGAAGAAGGCGCAGGTATAAATGGACGTCTCTAAAACTGAGGGCGACTCCCTCCGAAGAATCTAGTCTGACCAGACCCTTGTTGCTCCGATCTGTCTCTCTTAATCCTTCTTACTATTTCTCTTTCCTTTATCTTGTCTGAATCAATCTGTTGGGCATGAATCATTAACCTAGGAAGATCAATCTCCCTGTTGATCAAAGCAGATCTACATTTTTTCACCACATAACTCGACACCCAGTTAGAAACTTGCTCATACTAGTCCTCGAGTCAGCCATCTTATTGGGAGCGTACTTTAATAGATGATTAAACTTATGAAAATACTCCTTAACTGACATGGAACCTTGTCTCAAATTCATAAACTCCTTTATCTTAGCTTTCCATAACTCAAGAGGAAAGAATCTATCCAAGATAGCATCTTGGAACAATTGTCAAGTCACCGGAGTGGTATCTTCCTCTCTACCCTTATTCCACATCTGCACCCAGTCATAGGCAACATCCTTCAACCGATAATAAGCCAGCTCCATACTTTCTTCCTTAGTCACGTGCATAATTTTTGTAATTTTCTTCATTTCATCAATATACATCTGTGGGTCCTCACCTTCTCTCGACCCATGAAACTCTAGCGGATTCATCCGCATAAAGTCACAAATTTGTGCTGCTGCCGAATTATTTTCCTGCAAAGGTGGAGTTTTGGTCTGAGTATTGGCGGTAACTGCCTGGGCTAGCATCTGAAAAAATATCCGAAATTCAGAATGGGATACCGTCTCATGTAATGGATCAACGGGTTGATGTTGGTTGTTGTTTTCGCGAGCTCAATATGGAGGCATTTTCTGTCATAAGAACGCACGAATTAACAACAGAAGGAAACAGTTGTAAGCATGATAGACTCTTGTAGAAAGAAATAAATGATTTTTCCTAGAATGCCCCACAGCCTCTTGATCATAGGTGTGGTGCGCTACACACCGATGCTCAAGACTCTACGTAACGCGGGTTATCAGACTCCCTAGGACTCTACACAACCTGAGGCTCTGATATCAAGTTTGTAACGCCCCTAAATATCATCTCGAGATGCCACACGGTGCCCAAGGCTACACGTAGCCTCAAGCTAACCCTTTAAGCCAAAACACTACCCTTGGGTTCCAACACAACAACATACACGCTATGCTAAGGATATATATATAAGTACATATCATATCATATCACACATGGCACGGAATATCGTTAGACTATACATATATGGAATGTCTACACACAAACCAACCCAACAATACACTAGTCTAACATAGCCTCTATACAGCAAAATCAATGAGCCATTAGGACAAACCCCCAACTGACTCGACAGACCAAAGGGATCACAAAACAACAACACCAAAACTAGCAACTTGGTCCTTGAACCATGAGGACTCACCACTGAAGAAATGTACATACAACACTCGGATATCACTGTCACGGCTGCGGCTGAGTACCTGAACTTACATCATGGTAAGAATGTAGCCCATAGAAAAATATGTGGGTCAGCACAAGATACGTACTGAGTATGTTGGGGCGCATGCAAAATATAAATAATATCACAAATTTTGTAAAAATGTACATACGGACCATAATGACACACCTGGCTTGAGTGACATTGAATCATGCAACTCATAACATCTTAGATAGGAAATGGAGGAGAAAAACCTCATAAATCATTATAGATCATCATAGGCAACTTGACTTACCACATCAAAACTCGGAGTGACTCGGTATTTCAATAAACATGAATCTTATGAACAGAGGAGTATCCTATAACCGACAACCCCACGTGAGCTACGTGGAATACCAACGTTTCAAACCCCTATTGGCAGGAGCATCATACTCTTTGCCAGGGAGTACGATCTTAAAACTGCAATAATCACAATCGGGCTCTCTGGCCAATAATATCATCATCAAACAACCCTACGGTGGCACATAGGTTTGGAAAAATACCAAATTTCCCTCTCGGTGCTAAGTACTACTCCCCAACAAGCTCAGAACGCGTTAGGAAATCCACCACAACATCACAAGGGTCTATCATAAAGACCAAATCAAATCTCTTTCTCATTTATCAAATCATATCAATTTGTGGATTCCTAACTCAACACATTTTAGCTCAAAACATTTTAATCTTCCTCAACATCAACAAGGTATCAATGCATTGAACCATAACCGACTCGATATTTGGACAAGGATATGAAGACTCAATACATAATATTTTCAACAATTTAACTCATCAAAACCATCTGGAAAATACCAAGACTCATTGCAACTTCAATATCAACATTTCTCAATTTGCCATCCAACTCTTATTTAAAGGTACTTGAGACATCAACCCATAGTAGGGATATAGAATTTCCAATATCAATTATAAATTCATAATAAAGAAATAGTGGAATGATAGTATAAATCAAGGCTTAACAAATTAAATCATCATACTCTCATAATCAAATCCTTTTTAGACATAATTCCATCTCAACATCATACACATATCGGATGACATAATCCCATAGCTCATGGACAATAATATAATATATAAAACCATATTTCCAATTCATGGTAAAACATGTAAAATCTCATGTCAATGTAATTCAACACAAATACCGGGCACAAGATCGAAAGGATAATCTTGTTCAAAGCTCCACATGCCTGAAAATGAAAGATGAATATGAAATTCCGACTTCGGAACTTTATTCACAAAAATAAAGGGTGCTTCTCGAAGCCGTTAACATGATCAACTCGAATCACAAATCAATTTGAAATTTCTACGGTTCAATCAAGAGACATAGAAGGATGAAATTTGGAGTAGTAGGGTTGGGGTTTGAGCCTTAGGAAATTTTAGAGAAAAATGAGCTATTGAATGCTCTTAATGGACTTAAATCCATGGTTTACCCAGATGGATTGGAATGGGAATGAACAAAATACCTTTAAAAATCAAATAATGTCAAATCTGTCCTTTGATGGACTGTTTTGATAGGCTAAAGTAGATCGACCATAACTTTTTGCTTCGATGGCTAAATTGGATGAAACCAATTTCATTAGAAAGAGGACTTTCAGAGCTTTCTGTTGATATATAGTAGCTTACTCATATCATTATGTACAAGGAGTTATGATCATTTGAAGTTGATCCTAAAATTCGCCTGGCCTCAGTATTTTTTTCCTGCACATTTACTGTTCACCACTATTCACGGTTAGATCGGAATGATCATAACTCATCTCTCGAGTGTCCGTTTTGGATGATCCACATATTGTTGGAAAGCTTATTGATGATCTACGCGATGACGGGTTGCATATCCAAAAATTCCACACAGAAAAATTATTAATCATGATAAAAAATAAAATTCAACACATTTTCGTCCGAGATCTTAACGAAAATTTTTTTCGGGGCATCACACAAGCAAAGGGAGATAAATTATCAACATAGAGAAGACAAAAATACCTTCATTAAGGATAAGAACTAAATACATCAAGCCACATGCAGAGTTTGGACAACAGAGATAAAGCACCTACGGGTGCAGTTTCTAGGCAGCAATAATATTTACATCGTGTTCCTAACTCAAGGATCTACAACTTCTAATCAGATTGCTAATCTATGTTAGCACAAAATACATATACAGGAGTGTTACATTTTTTGCCCTGATTTTCTTACTCTATTTAAGTTTTATTTTTTCTAAGAAGAAAAATAAAAGTTACCATAATTACTTTTACTTTTCCTAAAAGAAAAAAATATAATTCTTTTTCATATTTGGCTAACCTCTTTTTGGAGGAAAGATTTTAGACATCTATAAATAGAAGATCCCCTTCTCATACCATAACACAATAGCATCCACAATGTAGTCTTTAAAAAGTCTTTGTTTAGGGGGAGATTTCTCCCAATAAGTTTTAGGATTTTTAATTTTATTTTTAATATGTAGGCCGTTTGGCCAAACCATATCTGATAATATAATTTTAGTTTAATTTTTCATGTGTCGTCTTATTTATCGTCTCATAATTTGCAAATAATAGCTTTCGCATGACGCCCTCTCGATTTTGAAACCAACAAGTGGTATCAAAGCTTACGGTTCAATGGTCCAATGGTGTGGTGAGACGAGATTAAACAGGTTCAAAGCGATTTCAAAATCAAGCTGCAATAATTTGGGCGATAATGAAGATTTCTATCGAACTACATGTGGAGAACAAGTTTAACCATATTTTTAACACGCCTGCTGCTGCATCTTTAAAAATGAAAATAAAATATTACTTTTAAACTAATTTTTAATCATGATATTTTAAACCTTATTTTTAATCGTGGCAAGCAGCAATTATGAAGATTATATCAAGAACGAAGTTCATGCACGTGATATGAAGAGAAGAAGGATCAAGTGAAGAAAATCAAGCCAAAAAGGGGAGATTTGTTTGGATTTTTGCCACGATTTTCTTACTATATTTAAGTTTTATTTTTTTAGAAGGAAAATAAAAGTTACCATAATTACTTTTACTTTTCATAAAAGAAAAAAATATAATTCTTTTTCATATTTGGCTAACCTCTTTTTGGAGGAAAGATTTTAGACATCTATAAATAGAAGACCCCTTCTCATACCATAACACAATAGCATCCACAATGTAGTCTTTAAAGAGTCTTTGTTTAGGGGAGATTTCTAACAATAAGTTTTAGGATTTTCAATTTTATTTTTAATATGTAGGCCATTTGGCCAAACCATATCCAATAATACATTTTTAGTTTAATTTTTCATGTGTCGTCTTATTTATCATCTCATAATTTACAACTAATAGCTTCCGCATGACGCTCTCTCGATTTCGAACCCAACAAGGAGAATGACATCAACTTAAGCAATGACAACAGAAGGGCAGCATCAAACACAAGTGTTGATTCACCAACAATCCTGTTGTCCTTAAGGAAATTGTTGACTTTCAGTGAAGAAGAATGGAGAGATGAAAAAGATTACCTCTGGGAGAACCTCCTTCTCAGATGACCTTCACATCTTCCACAATCACATTTAACTTCACAAACAACTATAGTGAGTAAACGAATCTCAAAGCATCACAAGAAGGAGGAGGAATATACCTTAGTTAAGATCGTGTGTTATAAGAAAAGCATGGTATACATTGGAAAGGGGCACTAATGACCATAGAAGCAGAACCATCAAGGTACTGTTCCACCGACAGGGCAACATGCAAAGGAAAAGTGAAAATGGAAAGCACTCTCAAGTTTGGATAGTGGGATATTTTTTAGAAATTGGGTTGATCTCAAACAAAATTTATTTGTTTTTTTTTGTGTAAGAATGGGCCTTGTGCCGGATATTTTTGATGATTAATAAAATGATCATGCGGCCAAACAAAAAATTAAATTAAAACAAAAAAATTACAGAGCAAGCTAAAGCAATGATGAGAACCAAATTAAGGGGATAAGTATGCTATTTCTGAATTTTGCCCTTGTAAAGGGAAAAATACATAAAGTAGCATACTTAAATATTAAATTACAAAAAATAGTAACACTTTTATCAAATTGCATTTTGTAGCATATGTATTTGTATGTATTTGTATTTTTGTAGCAACAGTTTACAAAAATACAAAATACATATCGATCATAAAGGCAGTAAAAATCATATATATTTGTATTTTTGTAGCAACAGTTTGCAAAATTACAAAATACAATTTGCTATATTATGTAATTATGAAACTGTTGCTATGAAACTCATAATTAAGGGGATAAGTATGTTATTTCTGAATTTTGCCCAATTGTAAAACTTCCGTTTAGCCTTTCTAGAAAAGAACCCATCTAAAAACTAATGGAAATATTTTTTCATGTTTGATTAGTGAAGTTTCAAGCTGCATTAAGAAAATTAGAGCATGATAGATCAATTAAATGTTAATAAGAAATGTAATTGCTTATATATATATATATATATATATATATATATATATATATATATATATATAATATTAAAAGTGTGAAGTCCCTTAGAAAAGTGATTTGAATTTTTTACCCTTTATTAAAACACTCTCCTTTAGACAAAAACGTTTTTTTACAATGTTTTTTAAATTATAATTATACATAAATACAAATAATATATATTTTTGGAAATTCAAAAAATCACCATTATTAAAAAATTCCTAATTATAGTACCTTATCTTCGACAAATAAATACAAATTTGCCAAATTTGAAATATAATTCAACAAAGTAACAAATTTGTACTAAAGAAGTAAACCTCGTTGTCATCATTGACATAAGTATAGTTAATTGTTGTGTTGGAAATAATGTTATTCGGAACATTACTAAATTTATCTCCATTCCATATTTTTGGATAGTTGCTTTATTTTTGGAGAAAAAAAACATCTAAAAATGTATACAAGTTGTTTTAAACTTGAATTCAACGTGTGTGTATATAAATATATATAGCTTTTTCTACTTTTACTATATTTTCTTATTTTATTTTTATTCAAGTCGTCCTTCAGAGTTAAAATTTCCTCTCAGGCAAAAGTTGAAAGGTTAATTTTAATTGCATTATTTTGATATCTTTATTACGTATTGCTTTATTTTAATTTACAGATAATAGATGAATGCCGGTCGGCTTTGAAGAATTTTTTTAGATAAATGTTAGGTTTAACTATATTGTTTTAATATCTCTATTCGTGTATTATTTTGTGATAGTTTACAGGTCGTAGATAGTAGTTTACAGCTCGTAGACGAATGTCGATCAACTTTGACAAATTTTTGTGTGTAAAGGTTAGATTTAATTGTATCATTTTATTATCTCTTTTATCGTATTGTTTTATTATAGTTTACAGGTGGTAGATAAATGTCGACTGGCGTTTAAGTTATTCTTAAGATAAAGATTAGGTTTAATTGTATTATTTTGATATCTTTGATTTGAGATTTTTTTTTTGTATAGAGGTTAATGTTAGGCGGCTTTGAGATTTTTTTTGTGTAAATTTTAGATTTAATTGTATTGTTTTTATATATCTATCATCGTGTTGGTTTGTTGTAGTTTATAGGTTTAAGAATTTTTTTGATAAAGATTAAGTTTAATTAAATAAATTCTCCATCTTTACATATTTAAAAGATGTTGAATTTAATTATTATACTCACCTTTATTAATTTAAATAAATATCATATTTAAGGTAACATTTGAATTTATTAAAGTGAGGTACACGCGCGAAGTGCGTCCACCTAAACTAGTATATATATATATATATATATATATATATACGCACGTCGCGCGTGTACCTCTTTTTATTGAGTTTAAAAACTACACTAAATAGGATATTTGTTTAAATATTAAAGATGAATACAATAATTAAATTAAACATTATTTGGAGAATTTATTCAATTAAACCTAATCTTTACCAAAAAAAATTCTTAAAGCCGATCAACATTCATCTATCACTTGTAAACTGCAACAAAATAATACGATGATAGAAATATCAAAATAATATAATTAAATCTAATATTTACACAAAAAAAATTTCAAAGCCGTGTGACAGTCATCTACCACATGTAAACTATTAACAAAATAATACGACAATAGAGATATCAAAATAATTAATACAACTAAACTTTATCTTTACACAAAAAAAATAAATTCAAAACATAAATATAAAAACAAACAATTAAATCTAACCTTTACCTAAAAAAAATTTTCAAAGCCGACCGACATTCATCCACCATCTGTAAATTCATTTACGACCTGTAAACTACAACAAAATAATACAATAGTGATCACAAAGCTTCAGTTTTGATGAAAATGATTTTTGTATGAGCAAAAATTTTGACACTAAAGAATGACTTGAATGTAAACAAAGAAGATATACATGTACACACATGTTGAATTCTATTATGTTGACAAAAATAGTGAAGAAGTTGAGGGTTAAAAAATTAAGCATCCACCAATTTACACATGCGACCGAATCAAGTTAGATGAACATCAATCATATTTTTTCAATCAATAAAACTATAATAAAAGAAGCACGATATTTAGAATTTTAACTACTATTAAAAACACAAAATCTATTGAAAGAATAAATTCTCGTTTGAATGTTATTCTGTTATTAGTTGGAAAAAAAAGCTCAATATATTGAAGTCCAAAAATTATTCCTTTTCAAGAAAGAGTTGACCGAATATGAAGAAATCTTTATTAATAAGAAAAAGACTCATAAATGAACATTCATACTTGTTTTTCCTTTTTTCCTTTTTGGTCGAGTACTACTACCATTCTATTTGTTTAACCCTTTTCCTTTTTGGTCGAGTACTACTATTATAATTCTACTTATTTTTTTATCGTGTATTCTTCTCTAGTTTAGTTTAACGTTCATCTCAATATTTATAGAAATATTCCTTAATAGAGTCCTATTTTATGTGTATTTTTCTATCCTATTTTAGGAGTATTTTTCTAATTAATTAGTATAAAGAAAAATATTGGTTGATTCTTCTTTCATATATTTTAGGAGTCTAGTTAATATAATAAAAATAATTAAATAATAAATTAAAGAAAATAGTGAAACGACAATTTTGTCTAAAGGAGAGTGTTTTAATGAAGGACAAAAAGTTTAAATCACTTTTCTAAATATATTCACTCTTTTAATATATTATACATATAGATTATAAATATAAATTATAGATTGTAGATTATAGATATAGATATCCTGGACCAATATAAGCAAAAAAAAAAAAAAAAAAATTGAAACAAAGGAAGGAAAGCTCAAAAAAGAAAGAACATAAGCAAAATAAAAGGCTCAACTAATCAAGAGATAGGAATAAAGAAAATCCAAAAGAGAAATTAGAGAAGATCGAATAGCATAAGATAATTATTTGTTAATCACCAATATGATAAGACAACTTATAAGTAAGAACTGAAGAAGTAAGGGTGTGTTTGGTAGGAAGGAAAATGTTTTTCATAGAAAATATTTTTTTGTAAAATGTTTTCATGGAAAATAAGTTGACTTCTTACTTATTTTTTTATATTTGGTTGGTGTGTGAAAAATATTTTCTAGTGTTCGATTGATGAATGGAAAATATTTTTCAGAAAATACATTTTAGTGTTTAGTTAAAGAGTAGAAAATACTTTTTGACCCCGAAAAATACATTTTTCAGGGTATGGTCGGTATGAAATAGGAAAATATTTTTTAGAAAAATAAATTATTTCTTACTTATATTCTTGTATTTGTTGTGCAAGTAGGAAAATGTTTCTAAAAGTATTTGCATATATTTAACAAAATAATGAAAACGAATAGGGTAAAAAGGATGGAATAAGAAAAAAGTTTTGAAACTTTTTTTAAAATCAAATTAAAAAAAATAAATCTTTTTTTTGAGAGAGGTATTGGTAGGTGCGGGGGAGGGAGGTGTCAGAATAGGTAGTGATGGTGACGAGGGGGGTGTTAAAAAAAGTTTTAATTTTTTTTGAAAAGAAATTAAAAAAAAATTGGAGTAGGAACGGGGGTAGTAGGGGTTGGGGTCGGGTAGGGAGGGAGAGAGGAGCACGAAAAACATTTATTTTTTTAAATTAAATTAAAAATAAATTCTTTAGGGAGAGGGAGGGGGGGGGGGGGGGGAGAGGGGGGGGAGGGGGGGTGGGGTGGGGGTAGGAGGTGGGGCAAGAAAAAAATTAAAATTTTTTTTTTGGATGGGGGTGGTAGGGGATTGGGGGACGGCGTAGGGATAAGTGAATTTGAAAGTTATATGAACTTTTGAACTTGAAAGTGAGGTTGAAGATAGTTTTAAAAAATGCTTTTCTTTCTTTTCGAAGGGAATACATTTTCCTTAAATTTGAGAAAAAATAAGTTGATTTGAAAATCATTTTTCAAAATATTTAAGTCAATCAAACATGAGAAAATTAAAAAATATTTTTTGAAAAATATTTTCCTTCGTACCAAACACACTCTAAATATCACTTCAAAACTTAGAAAACTTAGAGAACAAAGGAAGTAAGCAAAAGAATAAGAATGTTGCAGAAGAAGCAAATTGTTACCTTGTTTGAAGTTTCGGCATAAAATGAGTGTTTTTTTTATCCAAATAAATAAAATAAAATTGAACTTGTTGTGAATACCACAAGCAAGAGTAATTTATTTCTGCAAAATCAAATTTAAAAGAAAAAAAATTATTTTTTGTTTCTCCTAAAATTAAAAGTTATCAAGGGAATGACATAAACACTACACACATGAATCAAGTAAATTAAAGACCGTAATCTATCTATAAAAGAATAGAAAATAGTGAAAATCAGAAATATAAGAAAAAGGAAAAGAGTTAAACTAATACCTTGTAAAAATTTCTTTATGAACTCATAGAATTAAATCTGGCAGATGCACAACACAATTAACGATTTCACAAAGATGAATAAAAATTTCATCTTCTTTTTTTCATTTGCTTACTATATTCTTTTTTGATTCATATCATAAGAAAGATTAGAACTTTATAAATTCATAGAGCCAGATTCGTTAGATACATGAGAAAATTGAAGGAAAGGTGTATTCTAAGTCTGAATGAAGGATTGGTGACATTGACCAACTTAAAGGGTCAAACATTATTTAGAAACTTGATTAAGTTAATTGTGGAGTTGATTAATATTTTCAAAACTTTCTAATTTTTTCCAAAATACAAATCAACCCAACCCACACCCCTCTTCAATCCAAATCAACCAGTCTCTCTCCTCTTTCTCTCAACAGCTTCTCTCAACTCTCTTCCAACCAACAGTTCTGCAAAATTCTCCCTTCAATCTCCGGCAAAAAATAGTCAGGCAAGTTTCCTTTCGACTTTCAACTGTCAATCGACGTGAAGACTTCTCCGACGACAACAACTTCGAGTTCTTCATCGTCCCATTTCTTTTTTCACAAGTAAAAAATTACGAAGAAATAGAGGAACTTGAGTCAACTACTCTTCTAGTATTGAAATGTGGACTGAATAAAACTCTAATTTCTGGAATTTCTTCTTGTTGTTGTCGTACTGTTGATTCGAATTTATTGGTGATTTTTGTTCACAGTTGATGATCTTAGTGTGTATGTGATGTGTTGGTATTACTGGGTTGATTTGTTGTTTGTCTTGGAAAAAATAGTGTTGAAACAGATGAAACATACGATGCAATAGATGAAGACATTTGATGAAACAAATGAAGACATCTGATGCAACAGATGAAGACATCTGATGCAACAGATGAAGACATCTGATGCAACAGATGTTAACATCTGATGGAACAGATTAAAATCTGATGCAACTATAAAAATTGATGCAACAGATGAACAATCTAACAGATCATTCATTTGTCGCGACATACGACTCTTCTGTTTGGAAGAAATCTAAACAATATTGATCCAACAGATAACTCATTTTCCAATAGATGAGTGATATGTTTCAACAGTTCAGTGATCTATTTTTATTCTCTCTAAAGGTTTACTCATCGTTGCAACAGATCAGTTATATATTACAACAAATAAAATACCTGGTGCAACAGATCAGTAATTTATTTTTATTGTTTCCAACGAATTACTCATCTTTTGTAACAGGTCATTTATATGTTGCAACAGATAACAAACCTGGTGCAACAGATTAGTGATTATAGTTTCCAACGGATTACTCATTCGTTGCAACAGGTTGGTTATATGTTGCATCAGATAAAATACCCGGTGCAACAGATTAGTGATCTGTTTTATGGTTTTCAATGATTTACTCATCCGTTGCATCTGGGTCGAACAAATTAGAGATCTGTTTTTATTGTTTCCAATGGTTTACTCATCCATTGCAATAGGTCGTTTATATGTTGCAATAGATAATATACCTGGTGGAACAGATGTGTTATCCGTTGGAACTATTTTCTTACCATTGTGCATATTAGATTTACTGTCATCCTTTTTTAACGATGCATTAATCAATTATAATCTATTTTATGTCCTTGTTAATTTAAAATAATATGGCTCCAAAAAGAAAAGAAATTGTATCAAGTCCAAGTAAAGGAACAAGTGCTGCAGCTCGGCTATATCCACCACTCTATGAGCTTGCTTTACAAGCGTTATCTCAATTAGGAGCAGAAGATAATGAACACGGGGAGGAGGAATGTCTCGAAAGAAATGATCCAAATGCTAATAGCCTTTCCGCCGAAGAGTTGGTCAAAATATTCAGCATTGATCGTTATCCTGTGAGAATGTAGTGCGATGCTGCCACAGATTTAACGGGTGATTTCATGGTTAAGTCAGCCATGGGAAAATCTTTCAACGCTTTCAGAAAAATACTCTGAGAATAAAAATTGAATGCTTATTTCAGGAAAAGTTGCTTTGGGCAGTATCTTGATTTTCCAGACGACAACAATGCTCGTTTCCAGATGAAAATGGTATAAGAGCTTCTCAAGTATAGGTTTATGTATGAAAACAAAGACAATACGGATGAGGTGTGGATAAATTACTGTGGAATGCCTGTTTGTTTTGGTTGGAAGGAGTTTGCCATAGTTACTGGACTAAAATGTTATCCTCCTTCTCTTTCTCAAGTTATACCTACTCTGACCCAAAAGAAAGCACCCCGCACATCCCAAAAAGGCAAAGACAAGTTGAGTGATCGTGAGGACCTAGTGTCCATTGTTGGTCCAAGCTTCAAAAACAAAAATTTGATAGAAGCGTTGAAAGGTAAAAGATTCTCAAAGAACCATAAACAATTATTGTGCCTGGTTTGGTTTGTACATAATATTATTTGGGTGAGAGACGTTAACAACAACATAATCCGTGGTTTAATAAATCTCTCCGAGAATCTTGGGGCATTTAACAACTATCCTTGGGGTTATGAAAGCTTCAAAATAACTGTCCAATATTTGTTGACTCCGTTGATGCCAAAGACAGTCAACTAATATGGCTTTCCATGGGCCTTCATGGTAAATATTTCTTTTATCATGATATGATTCATCATTATTTTTGTCAATAATGCTTTTGATTTATTGGCGTTATGTTATAGGCTTGGTCATTTGAAGCCATTCCTTATTTGAGACAACAAGTGAACTACCCGAAAGAAGTTTTCTGTCCAAGAATCCTGAGATGGTTGTTGGCCAAAATCGATAAAAATGCAAAATTTTTTGATCTTTTCAATCCCCCCAAGGAAGTAGTGAATCCAATTCTAATCAAGTTTTTGTTTTAATTATTGATTATTTTAAATGATTTCATCATCATTCTAATATATGTATCAATTTATTTTAGATTGTCCATCTGTGGCTTGTTCCAACCAACCGAGAGTTGAAGATGCTATTTTTTCTTACTTTACGGTCTGTTCAAATTTTATCGGACCCTAAGGTCATTGATGGAATAAAAATGGAATTGTTTGGAGAAGCAACCATCACAAGAAAAATAATTTTGGAGGGTGGGCTTGTTGTTGTTAAAGATGGTAGTCATAGTGGTAGTGGTAGTGGTAGTGGTGCTACTGTTGGGACTAATGATGCTCCTCTTACCATTTTTGAAACAACAAGCCATTATGATTATGATCATACTGGCTGTACAAATTTTGCCACATCTAGCGAATGTTCTGCATGCAAATGTCAAGACTGCAAGGCGAAATATGATGGAGTGATTAATGCTATTAATGTACTAACTGCTTCTATAAAAGAAATGATATCTAAGAGGGGTGTCATTCCATCAAAGAGGGTTTTATATCCATACACTCCACTAGAGATCAAGGTGGCTAAGAGAAGAAGAAAAGATACTTCCAAGGCATCATCAAGCATCTAAAAAAGCAAAATTCCAATGCCTCTATGTTGCACCGATGTTTAGTGTGCAAGGGCCACAAGTGAGCAGCATGAGCTGAAGAAGGTGAATGTACATCACCTGTTCCAACAAACAAATAAGCACAAATCTATTTTAAATAGATGATACATCTACTGAAAATTATCAAATAGATATATACATCTGTTGCAACTGTTGTCTAACATGTTGCATCAGTTGTGTTATCTGTTGCAATAGATGAGTCTTATGTTGCAACAGATGGATCATCTGTTCAAAATTATCGTACTGCTCTGATTTACCTGTTCGAATTCATCCCAACAGATGATCCATCTGTTGCAATATAAGAATCATCTGTTGCCATAGATGGACAATCTATCTTATATTTGTAATAAGAATTGACAATTTTGGCTTTCCAGGTAGATGTCACGGTAGAATCCTGTAATACCCTAAACTTTTCTTAAGCTTAATTTCACCTCGAGAAGGTTAAGGAATGACTTCCTAAGTGAGTATCATTTAAACCATATAGAATTTTCCTAATTTCAACTTTTTATCATATGAAAAATTTAATTAGCTTTCAAACAATATAAGATCCACCCAAATTCGATAACCGGGCAAGAAGTTATGGCTAATTTAAGTCCTAGTCGTAAAACAACATCATTTTAGTTCTTGGCACGTCGCGGAGAGGGTCTATTTGACACTAGTCAATTTCCAGTGGAACTCCGCGATAGCGTCACATTGTGCTGAAGTTCCAGGTCCCAACTAGTGGGACAACGCGATAGCAACACATCGCGGTGACCTCTTGAATCCTGTTTGTCAAATTTCAGTGAGCCACAGCAATAGTGGTGCATCGTGGTGGCCCATAAAATTGGGTTTTTCAGTTTAATTTTTCCAGCTTCGTACAAAAGTTAAAAAGGGCACTTTGGACTTTTTCCAAGCCCCTTAAATCGTCCAAACACCTAATTCAAGGTCATTCCAAGCATCATATATGACTTTTCTCAAAGAATTCTCTCAATTAAAAACCCTAAGCATCCAAACCCAATTCCAAGAATCTGCTAAGTTCACGATTAATTCTTCAAATTGATTCAAGAATTGGATTCCTCAAACCAAGAGCATCAAGAATATCCGTTCAAGTTTATGAATAGAGTCCCAAGGGCTAGAGTTCATCTAAAGCTCCTAATTCAAGGTATGTGGGGTTTGAACAAGAACACTTCTTTCATTCTTGTGCCCAAAGATTCGATTTTTACAAATGAATTTCATGTTTTTGCAAGTGGGTCTATACCCAAATTATATTATTTTGAGAATATGAATTGATAAGTTATTCAAGCTTCAAATTGTATAATTATTTCGCTTATTTATGATTTGAATTGATAATTCATGCTATAAATTGCACATTCCTATATTGATGTGATTTTTCAAGGACTTCTAAGATTGATGTCATGAATTAAGCTTTATTGTGAAATTGTGATCCTTTAAGAATATACATGCCTTAAGTCTAAGAATGAATTGTTGATTCTTTCTAAAGTGTTTCAAGAAGTGTATTGATATTTTCTTGCTATTAAAGTTTTAAAGCCTATTGGTAATATTCTACCAAAGTTTCAAGAAAAGAGTTGACTTTAATCCTAAGCTAAGAAATAAAATCCACACCATTTGATTTAAGCTAAAGGGAAGCATAGTTGGCTTCCATTGCATATTTTTGAGTTGTTTAAGGTGGATTTTTCTTAAAAGTCCTGAGCTTAAGTATGGGAGTAGTATTTAGCACCGAGTTGGGCTTGATTCCAAGGTCTCATGCCCCAGAACTAAGAGCCACCGTAAGATTTGATTTACCCCAAGTGGGTTAAGCTAGTGATCACTAAAAGTAAAAGGTTCTACTCTGATGGCAAGGATAGAACAACTCTTCCCAACGTGGGCAAGACGTTAAACTTCATGTAGCTCACATGGTTTATGTCGGTTAGAACTAGAGTCTCAACTCTTAAAGTTCTTAAGGTTTTAAGTCCTTGAGTTTTAAAGAAGTTCCTTCTTTTTAAAATACTAAAGTGTATGTTCTAAAAGTTGTTATTTTAAGAGTTCAACTAGTTTACAAGCTTGATATCAAAGAAATAATACAAATTTAGAATAAAGTGTAATGGCTCAAGTGAATTATACTACATGTTTTATTATTCATGATTTATGATAGTTTATTCAAGCTATGTGAGTCATCTACAAACCATGTATATTTTCGATAAAGATTTATTATATTGATATTTAGTTGCATACACCACCATATACTCTCATATACTCAGTACATTCCTAAGTGCTGATCCACATATATGTTTATGTGCTACATTGTCTCATAATGTAGGTTCAGGTGCTCAGTCCCAGCAACGTCAGTGATCCCAAGTACCTAGTCCTCATGGTTCGAGGACCTATCTCCAGACACTTTAGTATTTTTAGTAGTTGTTCTACTACTTTCAGTTCAGTTCGAGTCAGTTGGGAATCTGTCCCAATGGATCTCTAGTTTGTTGAGTAGTAGAGGCTTTGTCAGACTAGATGGTCAGTATATTTAGATTTGCAGTATTTGGTTACTTTTACAGTGCTCATTCGGATTTTAGTTAGACATGATATGACATGATTCCTTATTTTTCTCCCACTATCTTTAAGTAAGCTTTATACTAAGAAGCAGGCTTAGAGGGTTAGCTTGGGGCTACTTGTAGCCTTAAGCACCGTATGACGCTTTAGGATAGGATTTTGGGTCATTACAAACTGGTGATCCTGAGTACCTTTATCTACACCTCCACTATGGTGAGTCCTCATGGTTCGAAGACCTATCTCCAGACATTTCAGTATTTTTAGTAGTTATTCGACCGCTTTCAGTTCAGTTTGAGATATTTGGGGATTTGTCCCAAAGGCTCTCTAGTTTGTTGATTAGTAGAGGCTTTGTTAGACTAGATGGTCAATATATTTAGACTTGCATTATTTTGTTACTTTTACAGTACTCATTCACATTTTAGTTAGACATGATATGACATGATTCCTTATTTTGCTCCCATTATCTTTAAGTAAGCTTTATACTAAGTAGCAGGCTCAGTAGATTAGCTTGGGGCTACTTGTAGCTTTAAGCACTGTATGATGCTCCGGGATAGGATTTTGGGGCATTACAAACTTGGTATCAAAGTCTAAGGTTTAAGGAGTCCTTGGGAGTCTGATAAGCCACGTTAAGTAGAGTCTTGATCATCAATGTGTAGTGTGCCACATCTATGAGCAAGAGTCTATAAGATGTTTTAGGAAAAAGTTATTTCTTTCTTTCAGATTCTATCATTCCTACAGTTGTCTTTCCCAGCTATTGATTTGTGCTCTGTTATTTCAAAAAATTCCTCCCTAAAGAATGAATGCCTTCAGAAACAATAATGAGCAACCCCAGCCTATTGATCCCTTCAATGAGACTGTGTCTTATAATTAGTTTTGGGCAGCCTTTCAGGTGTTAGCCCAAGCAGTTACCTCAAATGTTCAGGCGAATAACCAGGCTGCAGTTCTGCCTCAGTAAAGAGGTGATTTAGCCACTGTTAGGATCCGTGATTTCATGAGGATGAACCCTTCAGAGTTCTATGGGTCGTCGAAGGCAGGTGAGGACCCATAGTTGTATCTGGAGGAGGTACGAAAGATTACCCAAGTGATGCATGTCTTTGAGAAAGAAAGTGTTGAGCTGGCATTACTTGGCAGGTGTTCCAAGATGCATTCTTGGACAAGTTCTTTCCGCTAGAGATAAGGAAAGCAAAGATAGGGAAATTCATGAACTTAAGACAGGGCTCCGTGACTTTTAATGAGTAATGCTTAAAGTTCAACCAGTTAGCCAAATATACTCCTGATTTGATTTCTGACACCCGAGCTAGTATGAGTAAGTTTGTGACTGGAGTATTTGGACTGGTGTTGAAAGAGTGTAGGATTTCTATGCTCAACAGAGACATGGATCTTGCTAGGCTGATGATTCATGCCCAGCAAATAGAGGTAGACAAGATAAGAAAAAGAGATAGAGTGAGGGGAAACAAGAGGGCTAGATTCGAGCAATATGAGTATGGTCAGGCTAGGTCCCATGGAGAGAATTGTCCATAGTTTTAGAGCTATTCGTCCATGCCATCACCTTCATCAGCTAGTGCTCTCATGCCCATAAACAGGCAGGAGCAAGGGAATAAGCCTTCTATGTCCAACTTCCAGAATAATATAAGTAACAGGCTATTTGGCTGAACAGAGAGGTTGTTTTGGTTATGGAAATTTAGGCCACAAACTTAGGGAGTGTGCATGCCAGGCAGGGGAATAGAGATGTGCGACCTCAGACTCAGGCTAATAGTGCCCCAGCTCCTTTAGCCCGTCCAACTTCTCCTCGAGGTGCTTCTTCCAGTACTACTGGTGGTCAGCGCCAGAACAGGTGCTATACCTTACCATCCCATTAGGAGTAAGAGGATCCTCCCGACGTTATTACTGGTATACTTCGCATCTTTTACTTTGATGTTTATGTGTTGTGGGACCCCAGGTCAAGTTTCTCTTATGTGACCCCACTTATAGCTGTGAGTTTTGAAATGAGTCCTAAAAATATTCTTGAGCCTTTCCTAGTTTCTACTCCAGTGGGGAAGTCGGTTATTGCTAAACAAGTGTATAAAAGATGTTCCATTATTATTCTTCATAGAGTCATACTTGCTGATTTGATAGAGTTGGACATGGTGGATTTTGACCTTATTCTAGGTATGGATTGACTTCATTCCTGTTATGCATCTATAGACTATCGTACCCATGTGGTTAAGTTTTAGTTTTCGGATGAGCCAGTCTTCAAGTGGTCCGGGAGTCCAGTATCTCCCAAGAGTTATTTTATATCCTATCTCAAAGACAGAAAGCTAATATCCAAAGATTGCATTTATCATCTAGTTTAAGTTAAAGACACTAGGTCCAAGTCTCCAACCATTCAGCCAGCCAACATTGTTAATGAGTTCCATGATGTTTTTTTGAAAGATCTCACAGGGGTACCTCCTGATAGATAGATAGAATTTAGGATTGACCTTCTTCCCGATACTCAGACTATTTTTATTCTTCCCTACCATGTGGCTCCTGCAGAACTTAAGGAGTTGAAAGAGCAACTCAAAGATCTTATAGACAAAGGTTTTATAAGGCCCAATGTATCACCTTGGGGCACACCTATTCTATTCATGCGAAAGAAAGATGGTTCTTTGCGTATGTGCATTGACTATCGTCAGCTTAATAAGGTCACAGTCAAGAATAAGTATCCTCTTTCGAGAATTGATGACCTGTTTGATCAGTTGCAAGGTGTAAGTTATTTCTTAAAGATAGACCTTAGATCCGGCTATCATCAACTTAAAGTAAGGGAGTGTGATATCCCAAAGACAACCTTCCAAACCTGTTATGGTCACTTTGAGTTTCTAGTCATGTATTTCGGGATAACTAATGCTCTAGCAACTTTCATGGACCTCATGAATCGAGTGTTCAAGCAGTATCTTGATATGTTTGTCATAGTTTTCATAGATGATATCCCTGTTTACTCCCGTACTGAGAATGACCATGTGAATCATCTTAGAATTGTTTTGCAAACTCTTAGAGATCATTAGTTGTTCACCAAATTCAGCAAGTGTGAATTTTGGCTAAGATCAATATCCTTTCTGGGTCATATCATTTCAGCCAAAGGCATTAGAGTTGATCCCCAAAAGACAGAAACTGTAAGAAATTAGGCCAGACCTATCTCTCCGTCAGACATTAGGAGTTTCTTGGGTCTAGCTGGCTACTACTGCTATTTTATTGAAGGTTTTTCTTCTATTGCATCCTCCATGACCCGATTGACCCAAAAGAAAGTTAAGTTCCTTTGGTCAGATTCCTGTGAGAAGAGTTTTCAAGAGTTGAACACTCGACTCACCTCAGCCCCTTTGTTGACTTTACTTGTTGGTACAGATAGTTTTATGGTGTATTGTGATGCCTTTAGAGTTAGTTTGGATTGTGTGTTGATACAAAGAGGTAAGGTTATAGCCTATGCCTCTAGACAGTTGAAGCCACGTAAAAAGAACTACCCAACCCATGATCTTGAATTAGTTGCTGTGGTTTTTGCTTTGAAAATCTAGAGACACTATCTGTATGGTGTTCATGTTGATGTGTTTACGAACCACAAAATCTTGCAGTATATGTTTTCTCAGAGAGAGTTGAATCTTCACCAGAGAAGATGGTTAGAGTTGCTAAAAAATTATGATATGAGTGTGTTATACCATCCGGGCAAGGGCAATGTAGTGGCAGACGCCCTTATCAGGTTATCTATGGGCAGTGTGGCTTATGTAGAGAAGGGTAAGAAAGAGTTAGCTCGTGATGTGCATTGTCTAGCTAGATTGGGTGTTAGGTTGCTTGATTTTACTGAAGGGAGTATTTTTGTACATAGTAGTTTCGAATCCTCTTTAGTTTCAGAAGTGAAGGAGAAGCAACACTTAGATACTAGTTTGGTTAGACTGAAGGAATTAGTTAAGGACCAAAAGGTAGAGGTTGTGTTGAGAATGCAGGGTAGATTGTGTGTTCCTTGTGTTTATGATCTGAGGCAGAGAATTATGATTGAAGTGCATGGCGTGAGGTATTCTATTCATCCTGGTGCTATCAAGATGTACCACGACTTACGAGAAATTTATTGGTGGAGTGGTATAAAGAAGAATATAGCTGAGTTCGTTGATAAGTGTGCAACTTGCCAATAGGTCAAGGTAGAGCACCAGAGACCTAGTGGTGTGATGCAAGAATTTGGTATACCTACTTGGAAGTGGGAAGAAATGAATATAGATTTCGGGACTGGTTTACCTTTTTTGCATCGTCATCATAATTCTATTTGGGTTGTTATAGATAGGCTGACTAAGTCAGTGCATTTCTTGCCCATACATACATCCTATACAGCTAAGGATTATGCTTGATTGTATATTCAAGAGTTGGTCAAGTTGTATGGAGTTCCCTTGTCTATCATCTCAGATAGGGGTACTCGGTTTACTTCTCAGTTTTGGAGGGAATTCTAGAAGGGTCTTGGTACCCAAGTTTATTTGAGTTCTGCTTTTCATCCGCAGATAGATGGTCAGGCTGAGAGGACCATCCAAACTTTGGAGGATATGTTGAGAGCATGCGCTCTTAACTTTAAAGGTAGTTGGGATGAGCATTTACCATTGATTGAGTTTGCGTATAACAATAGTTACCATGCTAGCATCAAGATGGCACCATTTGAGGCTTTGTATGGTGGAAGATGTAGATCACCCATAGGTTGGTTTGAAATATGTGAGGCTACTTTGATTGGGCCAAATGTAGTGTTTGAGGCTATGGAGAAGGTGAAGTTGATTAGAGAAAGGTGAAGATAGCCCAGATTCATCAGAAGTCATATGCAGGTGTGAGAAGAAGAGACCTTAAGTTTAAAGTTAATGAGTTGGTGTATCATAAAATCTCGCCCATAAAAGGGGTTAAAAGGTTTGGAAGAAGGGAAAGCTTAGTCCCCGATATGTTGGCCCCTATAGAATCCTAAGTCGGGTGAGGAGAGTAGCCTACGAGCTTGAGTTACCCGTAGAGTTGTCAGCTGTGCATCCTATCTTTCATGTCTCCATGCTTAAGAAGCACGCTGGTGATTCCGTCATTATGGATCCTTCAGAGAACCTAGATGTCCTGTCTAGCCTTTCGTTTGAAGAGATTCCAGTTGAGATTCTAGACCATCAGATTCGTAGACTGAGGAATAAAGAGGTTCCCTTGGTCAAAGTGTTGTGGCAAAACCATTCAGTTGAGGGTGCTACTTGGGAAGCCAAGTCAGATATGAGATCCAAGTACCCGCACCTATTCTCTGCAAGTTCAAATCAAGCCGAAGGTACCTTTCCTTCTTAATTCAGTCCTTTTCTTATCAAAGATTCAATTATATAGCTATTCTTAATATAAGTTCATGCATTTTCTGAAGTATTCAAGAGTTTAGAAAGTTATAGATTTAGTTTAACCATTTGTTTCAGCTGTGTATCCTCAGTTTTCTCTATATTCTTAGCTTAACTAAGGACATTCGAGGATGAATGTTCCCAAGGGTAAGATATTGTAATACCCCAAACTTTTCTTAATCTTAATTTCGCCTCAAGAAGGTTAAGGAATGACTTCCTAATTGAGTATCGTTTAATCCATATAGAATTTTCCTAATTTTGATTTTTTTATCATGTGGCAAATTTAATTAGGTTTCCAACAATATAAGATCCGCCCAAATTCAATAACCGGGCAAGAAATTATGGCTAATTTAAGTCCTAGTCGTAAAATAGTGTCATTTTAGAGCTTGGCGCATCGCGGAGAGGGTCTATTTGACAATTGTCAATTTTCAGTGGAACTCCGCAATAGAGGCACTTCGCGTTGAAGTTTTAGGTCCCAACTAGTGGCATAACGCGATAGCACCACATCGCGGTGACCCCCAGAATCCTATTTTTCAAATTCCAGTGATCTACCGCGATAGTGGCGCGTTGCGGTGGCCCATAAAATTGGGTTTTCTAGTTTAATTTTTCTAGCTTTGTACAGAAGTTAAAAAGGTCACTTTGGACTTTTTCTAAGCCCCTTAAATCATCCAAACACCTAATCCAAGGTCATTCCAAGCATCATATAGACTTTTCTCAAATAATTCTCTCAATTAAAAACCCTAAGCATCCAAACCCAATTCCAAGAATCTGTTAAGTTCACTATTAATTTCTTCAAATTGATTCAAGAATTGGATTCCTCAAACCAAGATCATCAAGAATATCCATTCAAGTGTACGAATAGAGTCCCAAGGGCTAGAGTTCATCCAAAGCTCCTAATTCAATGTATATAGGGTTTGAACAAGAACACTTCTTTCATTCTTGTGCCTAAAGATTCAATTTTTACAAATGAATTTCATATTTTGGCAAGTGGGTCTATACCCAAATTATTATTTTAAGAATATGAAATGATAAGTTATTCAAACTTTGAATTGCATGATTATTTCACTTATTTTTTATTTGAATTGATAATTCATGCTATAAATTGCATATTCCTATATTGATGTGATATTTTCAAGGGTTTCCAAGATTGGTGTCATGAATTAAGCTTTATTGTGAAATTGTGATCCTTTAAGAATATACATGCCTTAAGTCCAAGAATGAATTGTTGATACTTTCTAAAGTGTTTCAAGACATGTATTGATATTTCCATGCTATTAAAGTTTTAAAGCCTATTGGTGATAGTCTACCAAAGTTTCAAGAAAAGCGTTGATTTTAATCCTAAGCTAAGAAATAAAATCCACACCATTTGATTTAAGGTAAAGGGAAGCATAGTTGGCTTCCATTACATATTTTTGAGTTATTTAAGGTGTATTTTTCTTAAAAGTCCTGAGCTTAAGTATGGGAGTAGTATTTAGCACCGAGTTGGGCTTGATTCCAAGATCTCATGCCCCAGAACTATGAGTCACCATAGGATTTGATTTACCCCAAGTAGGTTAAGCTAGTGATCTCTAAAAGTAAACGGTTCTACACCGATGGCAAGGATAGAACAGCTCTCCCCAAAATGGTCAAGACGTTGGACTCCATGTAGCTCACATGGTTTATGTCGGTTAGAAGAAACTCCCAAGTTTCCTAGAGTCCCAAGTCTTAAAGTTCTTAAGGTTTTAAGTCCTTGAGTTTCAAAGAAGTTCCTTGTTCTTAAAAGACTAAAGTGTATGTTCTAAAAGTTGTTGTTTTAAGAGTTCAACTAGTTTACAAGCTTGATATCAAAGAAATAATACAGATTTAGAATAAAGTGTAACGGCTCATGTGAATTATACTACATGTTTCATTATTCATGATTTATGAGAGTTTTATTCAAGCTATGTGAGTCATCTACAAATCATGTATGTTTTCCATAAATATTTATGACATGATTCCTTATTTTTCTCCCATTATCTTTAAGTAAGCTTTATACTAAGTAGCAAGCTCAGAGGGTTAGCTTGGGGCTACTTGTAGCCTTAAGCACCGTGTGACGCTTCGGGACAGGATTTTGGGGCATTACAAAGCCACTGCTAAAGAGCATAATAACAAAGTTTATAATCCATCAACTGCTTCCAAAGAAGAAGAAAAAGTGGAGCTCGTCAGTTTGGGAGAACAGAAGAATTACCCGTTTGAAGGGTTCAACATCTCGGATGAGGCTCCAAAAAAACTAACGCAGTTGATCAACGACTATTCAGAATGGATTGCCGATGGGCTGTTAAAGCATCACGCTGGTAGGTACATAAATCATTTTTAATAGATATTGATTTATATGATTCTTATTGTAAGAACGTGACATTAACACATATAAATCATCATGTAGAAAATAAAATGACGAATGCTACAAAGTGAACGAATCGATTTTTTGTTTTGATATGTTCGAATTTGTTGTTGCACATTTCGAAACAAGAATTGGTTCTATGTGAAGTTACAGTCCCAAACTTGCTGGAATGATAAGGTTTAAATGCCCTACATATTACTATTAATTAATACTTTATTTAATTGTATCTGCGTATTAATTTTTTATCACGTAATCCAAAATGTTTGATAATATACGCAGCACATTGATGTCATTTTTTACTACCTCCGAAAGAAGGCCAAGTTTCAACACAAGAACAATGAAAATACACGACAAATAATTGTTTGTACAAAGTTTACATCAATATTGCCTATGATAGGTATTGTCAACAACAGCCGGAAGTTTCTCAAAATAAGGAATGCTTAATCAATATCATCAAAGGTTTTAGTATTCTGGTTGGCTTACCTTGACATTTGGTCGATGAAGTGTACATCCCAATCAATTGTGGTGATAAATTCCATTAAGTTTTGGCTGTCGTCATTCTAAAAGGGAGGTGCATTCAAGTTTATGACTCGATGTCGCGAAGGAAATGTTTCGGGCCTTCATCTGAGATACAAAAACTGGCCAAAATATTGCCTACTTACCTTGATATAAGTGGCCTTTTGGACCAAAAGGTTCGTACTGATTGGTCGACGAGTGAAGTATACCGGGATAAAATGGGTAATCCATTTGATGTACAATATGTTGAAGGAATTGCTAAACAAACCATTGGTAGCCTATAAGTATAAGTGTCATGATTTAGTTTCATTTCATAAATTTTACAATGCTTGCATGAACTGCAAGTTATGAATTATCTATTTTTTTTTAAAACGTAGAAATTGTGGTCCTTTTGTTGCCGCTTACGTCAAGTATTGAGAAATGGATTATAAGTACCAAATGATGGACTTGATGCCGGATTACTCCACAAAAGATATGCCACTCTTTTATGGAAATATGGAGAAGCAAAAGCTCAGAAGGTGTACGCAAGCAACACTAAAGATCTATGGCGACCAAAGCTGAATTCCGTAATACAGGATGATGAACAACTTATCCATATTGATTAGATCTTTATAGCTTGAGTCCGTCAATGTAATAACCTATCCTTCTTGGTTTAACTTGTTGATTTATTTGTAGAGTAGATTATTTGTGCCCATAATAATTTTTTTTACATTTCATTTATTTCATGTAATTTCTAAAGGCTTCGATTTATTTTATGCTGTCTATGAATATAATTTAATACTTAGTTTTAACATGATAATTGAAATGGAATACTAGATTCAACTATTGCAACAGATAATACATCTGCTACAACAGACGACATATTTGATCAAACAGATTTAGACATTTGTTGCAACATGATATGCAACACGTAGGTCATCTACTGGAAATTATATAACAGGTCTTCCTACTTTTTTTATTTTCTCCAACAAATTACCGATCAGTTTCAATAGATAGATTATATGTTGCAACATATTGTATATCTGTTGTGACAGACAGACTGAGAATATCTGCATAATGCAACAATGACCAACTTATTCCAACTGATAATCAATCTGTTACAACAGGTACTATATATGACACAAAAGATAAACTATTTGTTACAATAGATATATAATCTGTTGCATTATAAAAATTTAACTTTATCCAGACAGAGAAATTGTTGCCACTACATGTAGAGTGAGGTGGCTTGAAATAAAAAATTATTATTGTGTTTGTCTTCATCTTTGTACATATTCTTCTTTATACACGGGCTCCAACTATTTAGTTAGGTCATCTTCTAGAAATTATATAACAGGTCTTCCTACTTTTTTGATTTATTGCAACAAATTATCTCTCAGTTGCAACAGATAGATTATATGTTGTAACAAATTGGATATCTATTGCCACAGACAGATCGGGAAACATCTATTAATGCAATAGACGATCGACCTACTCCAATAGATAATCAATCTGTCACAACAGGTATTATATATGTTATAACAGATATACTATCTGTTGTATTATAAAAATTTAGCTATCCACAGACATAAAAATTATTGCCACTACATGTAAAGTGAGGTGGCTTGAAATAAAAAATTTATCGTGTTTGTCTCCATCTTTGTATATTTTCTTCTTTATACACGAGCTACAACCATTTAGTTAGTTCCTCATAAGCCCATACCCATTGCATCTTTCATACAATGGTGTCACACATACCGGTTATTTCTATGCCTGTTAGTAAACACTCGATATATGCAAGCGAGTACGTCCCACACACTGCATTGATTTTATTTCTCTGGAGCTCAATGTTCTTATTTCGACCTTCAAAATCCCATAATTCCTTCGTCAAGACTTCAGCTGGCAAATGATCTATCAGCTTACTCTGCGTCAACAACTTGGGCAACAACTTTAAGAGTGGCTACATGTGGGCTAAAAACTTGTCCTCATTGAAGACCGTTACGTTGCACTCATAAACCTTAATCTTTCCCTCATAGAGTAGTATCTCAACAGCGAGAAAATATTTGACTTCTATGTTCATGAATGCAAGGATTCTCTTTGCCTTGGTCCATCTCTTGCCTTGTGGATATGGCCTCTTCTCTCTAACATATTTAATCACTTCTTCATCCTATTGGAATGTAGAAACTAACTGATCAAATCCTGGGCCACCAAAATCAGCTTGCTTATTGAGATTAGTGTACCTATCCTTGAAATTATTGTAGAAGTTGAGCTCTATCATCCTATCGGCAACATCATAAGCATCCGAGTAAGCTAATTGCCTGTCCCTCATGAGGCAGAGAATTTCATCAACATATTGTGGTATAAAAAGCTAATTAATTTAAATAGGTTAGTAATTTTAAAGAATAAAAACACAATGGAAAGAATCTGATGCAGAGGGTTCTTTGAATCAGTTTACAAATTACCCAGCCAACGCAACTCATGCAATAGATGTGTATTATGTTGCAAAGAATACCAAGCTGTTGCAACAGATTACATATCTGCTGTGTAGATTCTTCTTTTTGGAGTAAATTGGAAGGCTGGGTTAGCAAAAGTAAACTTACATTGTCCTCGTACCACACATGCATATTTGTCATATTCTTGAAATCTTTAGCGGCAAATGAATGCATGGTGTATTCTTTTTGAACCTTCCTCCTGCCATTTATGATTGTTGCAGTTCCTCCTCCTTCCCCTTGCCAAGCACCACGAATATTTCCATGTTTTTCAGCGGCCCTTGAACTTCAACAACTCTTGGAGTGGGAGGAGTTACACTTTTTGCTGTTTTCATAACAGAGAGAATTTGTCTAATTTTTCATCTCTTCTTCCTAACCGCCACTGTAGGAGTGCATGGATCCCTCACTTCGTTGGATGGTATGACACCCATCCTGGATTTCAAATCCTCGGCAACTTCAACAATAACCTCTATCTTTTCAAGGAGTTCATCCTCTCTGTCCTTACACACTTTGCATTTACAATAAGAAACATGAGCGTGAGAAGGGGTGAGAGGGACCACTGTAAGGGTGGAAGGGACCGGTGTAGGGGTGAGAGGTACATGTACAAGGGGTGTTTTCAAAAGTATTTATTTTTTGTTGAGCATGCTCATAATAACGATAAGCAGTAGCAGCAGGTTGGCTTCCACCATCACAAATAAGTCCGACAGCAACACCCCCAGAAGAAGCACCCGGATCTGTTACAATTTGAGGTTGGTCGTGAAGAGCTTCAACATTAGACAGAACTTGCGTAACTGCTCTTCTTATGGATATTGATCCATCCAATTCCTTCTTTGTTAACTCCATAATTGGGTCTTTTTTTGTATCAAAAAGACCTAGAGTAAGAAAAAAAGACATCTCCAGCTCATCATCAGTAGGCACGATCCAAGGATGCACAACCTATAAAAAAAGACAAAAGGCATTAAAAATTATATAACAATAAGTTGCAGTCAGTTGGGTTACATAGATGTTAACACAACCAACTTATCCAATAGATGATCTAGCTGCCGTAATATCTGATCTGTATGTCACAACAGATTGATAATATATTGTATCAGATTATACATATGTTGCATAATTTGCATCAGATGGGTAGTCCGTTGAGTCAGGTTCAGAGAACCAGAGCAACAAATGGTTAATCTATTGCAAAATATGGATCGTCTATCACAACAGATTACCCATCTATTACACCAGATGCAGTTGATGGGTAATTAGTTGCAATAGATGAACCACTGTCACAATAGATGAAATATCTATTTTAATATCTTTCTTTGCAGCCGCCAACTACTTAAGGATCCTTGGATGAGAAATCTCATCTGGGTAATCCTTGAAATGCTTTTGGAGGGGAGGAATGACTTCACATGCCCAAGCGTAAAAAATGTAAACATGAAGCAAGCAAAAAAAGTCATAATAATTATATAGTCATTATAAATTTACGGATGAGTAAAAATAGTGATCAATTTTACCATGAAAGCCCAGGAAAAGCCGTATAATGTGATCATCCCTGTGGATAGCTTTGTTAGTAAATATTCGATAGTTAAGTAGTAGCTGTGATATCCCCAAGGATAGTCATTGAATTTGTCAAAATCTTCAGCAAGCTCCAACATATCATCTTCTATGACTTTCCTGACGTGTCTTGCCAATAAAATGAAATGGAAAAACCAAACTAAGCACAATTTCTCCCTATGGTGCTTTGGTATGTCTTTATCCTTGAGATCTGCCATCAAATCCACCGCTTTATAGCTACTACGTCCAACAATGCCCAACAACCTATCTTTTTTTACCTTGTGTTTGTTGGACCCTTTGTGGGGTGTTTCCTTGGTGAGAGTTTCTTCTGGACAATCACATCTCAAGCCCATCACTATGGCAAACACTTTCAATCCAAAACAAATCAACATGCCACAGTAGTTAATCCAGACTTCATCCATCTTTTTTCCGTCCTCCTTCCCTTCATACTTGATCCTGCGCTTGAGAAGGCCATATACCATGCTCATTAGGAAATGGAGACTGTGGTCCTAAGATATCTAGGCAAAGTATGTAAAGCATCTCTTCTTAAAAAGTCCATCTATGTTTTCATTCTTCATAATACCAATGCCACCGATACCAACACCAAGACCAACACCACCACAAAAAACACAAATGCCAACACCAACAACAACATCCACCAGCAATACCTCAAACACCATCCAACAATAACACGATAGTAAATAAAACACTGAGATAAAAACTGGGGTTTTGTCGGGTGCTTCCTACTTTTTTAGCATCAAAACGCAAAATTGTTAACCCATTCTTGAAGATAATACAACTAAACATCTTTTTTTTCATCATTAACTAAAAAACTCAAATTTTTAGAATAAATAAATAATATAAAAATCTTCTTGAACTCTATTTCCTGCAAAGATAGAAAAAACAATAGATACAAACAAGAATGAAGTCAAAAATAACAACTATGTGGTTGGAAATGGAAAGAAAATCAATCTGTTTTGAAGGGTTAAGCAATATGTTGAGTAGTTGTTATCTGTATTATTAAGAAACAGAGGAGGAGCGAGAACTTTAGATTCAAAATGAGGAAAAAATTTTCCCGTAAATGAATGATTTGTATAGGTTGATTTGTAATTTTAGAAAAGAATGACAAGTTTTGAAATTGTTAATTTGATTCAAATTGATCTTAATTAATTTTTAAAATTTCAAAAGACATAGTTTTTAAAATATTAAGTTAATTAGAACTCATTTCAACTCAGAGTGATCGATCGACGACTCGGGTCGGGATGAACGCAATACCAACACCATGCAAAGTAACAACTCAATTAAAATTATTGTTGACCCTACTCATTCATTCATCCCTAGTTCCACCTAAATCAATGTAGGTACTATTATTAATCTTAACATTATGTTAATGAGAACTCATTTCAACTCAGAGTGATCAATCGACGACTCGGATCGGGATGAACGCAATACCAACACCATGCAAAGCAACGACTCAATTAAAGTTATTGTTGACCCTGTGAACTCATTCATTCATCCCTAGTTACACCTAAATAAATGTAGGTACTATTATTAATCTTAACATTATGTTAATGAGAACTCATTTCAACTCAGAGTGATCGATCGACGACTCGGGTTGGGATGAACGCAATACCAACACCATGCAAATGCAACGACTTAATTGAAGTTGTTGTTGACTCTGTGAGTTCATTAATTCATCCATAGTTTAACCTACATCTATGTAGGTACTATTATTAATCTTAACATTAAGTTAATGAGAACTCATTTCAACACAGAGTGATCTATTGATGACTTGGGTCGTGATGAACGCAATACCAACACCATGCAAATGCAACGACTTAATTGAAGTTGTTGTTGACTCTATGAGTTCATTCATTCATCCATAGTTCAACATAAATCTATGTAGTTACTATTATTAATCTTAACATTAAGTTAATGAGAACTCATTTCAACTCAGAGTGATCGATCGATGACTCGGGTCAGGATGAACGTAATACCAACAACATGCAAATGCAACGACTCAATTAAAGTTGTTGTTGGCCCTGTGAGCTTATTCATTTATCCCTAGTTCCACCTAAATTAATGTAGGTACTATTATTAATCTTAATATTAAGTTAATGAGAACTTATTTTAACTCAGAATGATCGATTGATGACTCAGGTCGAGATGAATGCAATACCAACACCATGCAAATGGAATGACTCAATTGATGTTGTTGCTGACCCTGTGAACTCATTCATTCATCTTTAGTTCCTCCTAAATTATTGTAGGTACTATTATTTATCTTAACATCAAGTTAATGAGAACTCATGTCAACTCAGTATGATCGATCGATGACTTGGGTGAGGATGAACGTAATACCAACACCATGCAAATGCAACGACTCAATTGAAGTTGTTGTTGACCCTGTGAGCTCATTCATTCATCCCTAGTTCTACCTAAATTAATTTAGTTACTATTATTAATCTTAAAATTAAGTTAATAAGAACTCATTTCAACTCAGAGTGATCGATCGATGACTCAGGTCAGGATGAACATAATACCAACACCATGCAAATGCAACAACTTAATTGAAGCTGTTGTTGGCCCGTGAGTTCATTCACTAATCTGTAGTTCCACCTAAATCAATTGTAATGAAATCTATTGTAACAAACGTCTTAGCTATTGGATATTTTCAAATAGATAATCATATTTATTGCAACAAATGACATATCTGATTTAATTATCAAATAGACATTTGCATCTGTTGTAAAAGATGACTGAGCTATTGGAAATTTTCAAACATATATTGATATTTGTTGTAACAGGTGACATATCTGATTTAGTTATCAAATGGACATTTTCATCTGTTGTCACAGATAACTGAGCTGTTGGGATTTTTCAAACAAATATTTATATCTGTTGCAACAGACGACATATGTTTGAATTTTTTTCTTTTAATTTGAAAAAACCTTCTGTCCGAGTAGATAAAGTAGTACTACTAAAGGCAATAAAAAATGTTTCTTGGATAACTCAAAAATCACATTGAGTAGTCTTGTCTTGTCTTTTCAATGTCACCCATTTTCTTCCTCGTGCCCCTCAAATTATTAATAAGTAGTATTAATTAATGAATATTAAAACCCCTAATACTTCCTCCATTTCATATTAGTTGGTTCCTATTGATTTGGCACACCCATTAAGAAAATACTACTATTAATTCAGGGTTCATTTTACCAAATTAGCCTTATTAATTATGCTTTGAAAATATAATTTAACTAAATATACTTTATTTAGTCATTTAATATAAGGGTAGTACATCTAGAAATTAGAATTATCTCATCTCTCCTCCAGCCCTAAATTTATTTTATCCGTCTCTCATCTTTTTTCTTTCTCTCCTGTTTAGGGTTATCACAACCTTTTTTCTCATCTTTTTCTCATAAAGATTCTTTTGAATCTAAACAGATCCATATCTTAGATTCCTTGATTGAAAATGTTGTTTTGATCCCCTTTTGACATTAAGGTATGGTTCACTATTGCTCTTTCATTCTCGTCTTCTTCTTTACAAGTTATTTACAACTATTTTTTATTTAATTACCATTTACCCATATCATATTTATTTAAAAATTTGAAAGGAACTTTTAATTGTTGAATAAATGAACAAATTTTTTTTATTACAATATGCAAAAAAAGTTATCTGTTGGGAGAAGTTTAAAAGCCTTGTTAACAATATTATTTTTTTGAATATATTTTATTTGTTTCTTTGTTGTTGATGTTGTTATTGATATTGGCGGGGTTGGCGTTATTGGAACTTATGGTGTGGTGTTGTTGATGGTGTTGGAACATAGGATGTTGATTCTTTATTGTTGATGATGTTGTTGGAGCAAATATTGTTCTTTTCTTTATTGTTGATGTTTTTTATTTGTTGTTTATTTGTAGTTTATGCTGTTGTTGATATTGTAACTGATAGAGAAACTGTTGGAAAAAATCAAACCACCAGCAAGGCTGGTTTGATGTATTCCAACAGACTCTATATCTATTGTATCAGACTCCACATCTGTTACAATAGACTCTACATCTGTTGCATCAGACTTCACATCTGATGCAACAGACTCCTCATCTGATGCAACAGACTTTACATCTATTGTAATAGATGGGTAATGTTCTTTTTGTGACATTAATTTTTTCCTCTTCTGTGTAGATATAGGGAATTGAAAGTTGATCAACTTTTGTTTGACCATCACAGGAGGCTACAGTAAATAGGGGTTTGGAGGGATAAGCTGCATGCAGATAGGACCACTTCATATGTGGGAGATATGTATTACTAATAATATTATCGTGGAAACACATATAGAGTACACTGATTTTGTGAATGATATTTTTATCGATTAGTCATAAATCATTCAAACAAGATATCTGTAATTTATAGTTAAGTTTGGTAGGTCCGAACTGATAAGACTGAAGGACCATGAATATAATTCTGATACCCTATTAAGATTTAATATTGGTTGTTGCTCATGTTTATTTGTCAAGCATTGTGAAGGGATCTAGCTTTGATTTCATTGTAAAGAGATTCAATAGCGATTGGACTAATTTTTAGGGTGCGTTGGACTCTGAGAAGGCCTTCGAAGCCTAGCACTACATCTAACAAGAACGAAAAACCAATATAGTTATTGCCCTAGCCCAAATTTCTATGGTTGGGTTGCTCGTGGTGATGATTATACGCCATAAGGTGCAGTAAAAGAATGCCTTTGAGGAAAAATAAGTGGTTGATGAAAGACTATAGTATCGGAGAGCTAATTGAAGAGGATACATAGGGTAGAAAGTAACTTCTAGCAAATCTGGCTAATAAAATTATCTTAAGACATGAGAAATCTGTATCAAGTGCAAATATAAAAGTGTATTCAGTAATGTAAATTCCTTTGTTGTCTCTCTATGAGAAAAATAATGCAAATGGTCACTTTGCCAGGGAGCTACGACTAGGTAGTGTAGTCGAGATTATCACCTAGATATAAAATAGCGGAAGAACAAAAAAGCTGCCTTAAGGGAATCGAGGGTTGAAATGTTGTACAGTAAGTTTAGAAAACTTCCGCCAACAACAACTGTAGTTAAAGTAAGGAATCTAAGTGAAGGTGGAAATTTTTGAATTTTAAATTGCATCTCATACCTTCTTATTTGTGGTTTCGATCAGGTCCACTGCTATTGACCTAATCGGAACCACAAACGTGATTGAAAGGTAGATTGAGTATCACTACTTCCTTATTAATATGGTTATAATTGATTGTGTTTTCTAGCCTTAGCAAGCTTTCAACATTCCTTAGATAAGATCAGAGGCTTGCTGTAGTATGTGAATCTCGATAATTTTCAAGCTTGCCTCCAGCTTGCTGATTTGGTATTCAAGTTTGTCATTGCCGTCTTTGAATTTGGTATAGAGTTCCTGGTCTCTTGTGAGATCGATCAGGAACACTACCTTCAAAGTTGTGGCATTATAGAATCCCTTCAAAGCACCTTCTTTAGAAGCCTTAAAGGATACATGAAGGGTCGTTGTGTATGTTTTTAGGTCAAAATGTTTTGATGCACATTGAAGATGTTGTCCCAACAGTTGAATAACTCACTTTTATCTAGTGTTGCTCAATGCAGCTTGCTCAACCAACCTTCAAAGGTTTTGATAAACTAATTAGCAAGGAGTTACGTAATGTTTGATCTAAACTGACTCTACCAAGCCTATCAAATATTACGTAACTGCAGGTTCGTTACCCTATTAAAACCTTTGCCCGAGTTAGTGAACAGATTAAAAGATCTCAACATCTCAGCCTTTTTGTTGATCTCTCTTCTCCTATATAGAGAACGATATATCTGCCATGCAAAAGTCTACACTATCTCCCAAAATGCTTGCCACAGCAAAAGTCTTTAGAAGGATTGATTATTAGCCTCTCAATATCACTTTTATGACTTTCTTGACGTCTTTTCCAAATATATTGGAACTGACAAACCAAACTAAGCACAATTGCTCGATATGTCCATTCCAATATAATTGCAAGAGACATCTTGAAAGTCATAAAAGTGCTATTGAGAGATTACTAGTCATTCCTTCTATAGACTTTTGCTATGGCAAGTATTTTTGGCGACGGTGTAGACTTTTGCATGACGGATATGTTGTCCTCTATATGGGAAAAGAATGATCAGTAGAAAGGCTGAGATATTAAGATCGTTTAATCTATTTACTAACTTGGGCAAAGGTTTTGAGATCTTGCCCCTCCTTTCTTATCTTGTGCATGTAAAATAAGATGGAGTGATAAATACTATTAATGCATTAACTATTGATGTAAAGAAATTGATATCTAACAGTAGTGTTATTCGATCAAAGAGAAGTTTAGTTTCATTCACTCCATTAGAGATTAAGTCTAAGAGGAGAAAGAAAGCAATTTCCAAGGCATTATCAAGTATCTAAAAAAGAAAAATTTTGGATTTGAAAAAGGTGAGAAGATAAAAGGAGAGGAATAGGAAGGAAAAACTGAATGCTAGATTTAGTTCATCTTGTGTCATTATGTCGAGTTACTGAGTTACTCTATCTAATTTTGAGAGCATTTTATTTTCAGGATGGTGAGGAAGGCAGAATTTCCCCATCATTAGCTAATACCGAAATCAAGACATCCGATGTTATTGAACAACTAGACTGCCCTGTGTAGTGTGATAATCCATAAGACGTCTTTTCTCGATTTAGTCAATAGATTAAACGATCTTAATCACTTGGTTTTTTTGCTGATCAATCTCCTCCCGTAGAGGATAAGATTTCAACAGAACTACTTGACATAGCGAAAGCTGATATCGAGAGATTACTGATTATATCTTCTCAAGACTTGCTTCTACCAGAAAACGGTTCTGTATTGAGTGTTGTACTATCCATATATGCTACAACACCAAATTTTCTAACATATGTGGCATCTGTTGCAACTTGCTAGTCATCTGTTTATTCAATTTCATTGAGAGAATCATATTTTTCTAAGCACTTCCTGGCCTCCAAACTTTTTTTTTTGCTCTTGGATTGCTTTTTTTTTTTCTTTTCATCCCTCAAGCTGGCCTCCAAACTCAATTTTTGCTCTTGGATTGCTTCTCTTTTTTCCTTTACATCCTTCAAACTAGGCTTATGAACAATTTTATTTAATTATGGGATATGAACAGTTGTGACTTTTTGTTTGACTTAGTCACCCCTTCCAATTCAATCATTTTATAAATAGGTCCCTTCGGCCTCCTCTCACTCGTTCATTCTACTCACTTACAATACAAATATGTTTGATCGAGATTCGCACAATAATATTATATCGTGTCCTTGCAGGAACTTCAAAGGCAGTTTGATGAACTCTAGAGGAATTTGGCCGACTTCGGAGCAAGGCTGAGGAGGGCCCTGTTGCTGCCGGATGAAAATTATCCGGTTGACAATACTAATAGTAATAATAATAATAATAGTAATGATAATAATAATAGTAGTAATAATAATTAGGTTATATTTTTTTTTCTTTTAGCGTATGTATGTATTTTCCTCCTTTTGTATATCGGATCTACCCAAGGGATTCAAAAATCCATGTTTGGTGGTCGACTTTGAATTTTTAATTCTTATTTAGTATTTAATTATCATTCTTGCTCATTCCTTATTCTCAACATGTCAACATAGGTTAGTCTGATGCGACAGATAGATCATATGTTGCAACAGGCGGTTATTAATAAAAAAGAGTTATTGTTATTGAGAGGGTGAAAAGACATGACTTTCCGATTATTGAATATAAAATATGATTCGTAAATAACTAATAAACACAATTTATAACCATAACAGAACGCTTATTTAATTTTAATAACTGATCGTGACTCTTCAACATATTTATTTTTAAATCTATTTTTTTAATTTATATAATAAAGACTACCGAATTTGGATTAAAAATATGTTGATTATTAAAAAATATAGCTTATATATGCAACAAATATATTATCTGATGCAATAGATTATAGATTTGTTGCAACAAATGGTATATCTGTTGCAACTCAAAAAAATAGTTACTGAAAAGAACTTATCAAGTCACAACTTTCCACAGTAATAAAAAAGCTACAAGTATTAATAAATGGAGGTGAACAGTCACGCCTTTTTATTTTTGAATCTATTTTTTTAATTTATTTAATAATAAAAAAGTCACCAAATTTGGATTAAAGATAAAGATATGATGATTATTAAAAAGATATATGTTGCAACAGATATATTATTTGTTGCAACAACTCAAAATAACGGTCACTGAAAAGAACTTATCAAGTCACAACTTTCCAAAGTAATCAAAAAGTCACCAGTATTAATAAATGGAGGTGAACAGTCGCGCCTTTTTATTTTTGAATCTGTTTTTTAAATTTATATAATAAAAAGGTCACAAAATTTGAATTAAAGATAAAAATATGATGATTATTAAAAAGATATATGTTGCAACAGATATATTATCTGTTGCAACAGATCGTAGATTTATTGCAACAAATGATATATCTGTTGTAACAGATGGATTATTTGATGCAACAGATATATAATCTTTTGCCACAACTCAAAAAAATGATCACTGAAAAGAACTTATCAAGTACAGCTTTCCACAGTAAAACAAAAAGTCACCAGTATTAATAAATGGAGGTGAACAGTCGCGCCTTTTTTCCTAACTCATTCAAATTCAATCCTCTTTAAATAGGTCCCTCCTTACTCGTTCATTCTACTACACATATCTATTTATTTATTTCTTTTGTCTTTCATAATATTACACCTTCAACTACTTTCTTTTCAAGAACTTGATTGTTTTTTTCTGTTTCTGGTAAGTTTTTTTCTTGCTTTTTGTGTAAATATACTTTGTATTACTTTCGAATTCTTTTCTTACTTTTGATTTTGTGTTTTTATCAATTTATGCGTGTTCTAGATATGGACGATCCAGTATGGAATGTCGCTATTTTATGAGATGACGTACGAGATCTGCAGAGGCAGGTATATGATATATAGTGGGAGTTGGCTGCTGTCAGAGTAAGGATATTGCGGGAGATCTGCCGGATAAGAAGGGCGCTGCTGCTGCCTATCGAAGTTGCGGCTGACGATAATAATAATAATGATGAAGAATCTATTAATAATAATTAGATTATTTTGTTTCTTCTTTCTTTCTAAGTCTGTATATGTATTTTTATTTGTTTTAGTTTAATTAAAAAATTATGTTTGATCAACTTTGACCATTTTAATTCATATTTAATTTTCATTCTGTCTATTATTTTCTCAACAAACATGTCGATGATTGGACGTAAGGAGTAATTTTGAATCCAGTAGCAATAGCAAGATTTAAGATTTATCTGTTGGGTTTGTGATAGGGGCTGGTTTATATTGTTCCAAATAGATTACTCATATATTGCAATAGATAACTAGTCTGTTTCAATAGATAACTCCCTCTGTCTCACAAATTACCATACCCGTCTCAAATAAAGATGACACATTGATTAAGAAAAATAATTAATAACATGCCTAGTTTATCATAATACCCCTATAAAATGATGTTTACATTTTAATTTGAAGAAAAAGTGATTAATACAAAGGTTAAAACATGGAATTTTTTTTATCTCTTCTTGATTAATTAAAAAAACAAGTAAAATGAGAAATCAAATTAGAAAATTTGGGATGGGTAATTTGAGATGGAGGGAGTATTTAATTTTCATTCTATCTATTATATTCTAACAAACATGTCGACGATTGGACATAAGAATTTTTTTCGAATCCAGTAGCTATAACAACATATTGGTTATCTGTTGGGTTTATGGCAGGGGCTGATTTGTGTTGTTCCAAACAGATTAATCAGTCTAATGCAACAGATAATCAGTCTGATGCAATAAATAATCAATCCGATGCAACAGATAATCAGTCTGATGCAACAGATAATCAGTCTGATGCAATAGATAATCAGTCTAATGTAACAGATATATCTTCTGTTGCAACAGATTACTCATCTGATGCACCAGACGAGTGATTTGTTTAAATTATGGGCACTTATGTTGGATTCATGATCGACTTCTATCCATTGTTGAAAAAAACAGCAGTAACTTTGTAACCCAGATGAAAAATTCGACTAAAAATCATAATTTGACTTACCAATAAAGTAATGTCAAAGTGAAAAGTAGTGATGCTTGAAACAAAATTTGACCTAAGAAATTGGTAAAATAGCAACAATAGTAGTAACAACAACAACAATGGTCGACAAGAAGAAGATGGAGATAATAATGAAGTAGAAGATGATGAATAAAGCAACAGGAACAACAATGAACAACAATAGTCATGAAGAGAGAAAAAATAACAACGGATGAAAAGAGAGAGAAAAGCACATTTTTTCCTCCATTTTCTGTTATATTAACTAACATTTGGATCAAAGTATAAATTTAAAAACATGTGGGTTATTTTTAAACTTCTCCAAATTTCTTAATCCATAATAAAGTAATTGTCACCTCCACCTAATAATTAACACTTGTGTCACCTACACCTCATTTTGAAACTCTTTTGTCACCTATAGCCCAAATCCCCTAGATACATAGAAAGAAGAAACAATAAAGGAGAAAAAACTAGAAATAGAGAGAAAAGAATAACAAAGAAGTACCTGAAAGTTGAAGAACACCTTGATAAGAATAAGAACAGTGAAAGATAAAGAGAGTTTTGACGGACAAATCGAGGTAGGACTGGGCATGAATGCCACGTTTAATGATCCAGTATCTTCCAGAACCATGCGGATTGAAACTTAATTGCATGATTTTCTCTTTCTTGACTGACTATGATGGTTCAAGCAATGGTAATGTCTGGTTAAATGTCATTTAATGACCTAAAAAATTAGATTATGGAACTAGGTGTAACACCTTAAACTTTCAGACTGTGAATTCAACTATTGCACGTATGAAAGTAGATCTAAATTTGATGTGTTTGATTGTCTGTAGGTGTACAAGATAAACTCAAGCGTGCGAAATGTATTAAGTGTAAATTAAGATCTGTCATGACCGCTTCACAAGTCATGATGGCACCTACTAAAATCCACCAGTAGGTAAGCCAACACTGTAATCCGGAGTTAAGGCAATGGGTTACTTCGGGAGAAATGCCCAACATGGGCCTACATACACGAACTTAATTATGATCAACATTGTTCCACTAAAATAAGACAATCAAAATACGGATATCAATTTCACGATCTGGTAATATCAGTATAAGAGCATCTAAGTATGATAATAGAAAATACAACCCAAAAGTCTAAAATAGTCAATACATCTGTCTCGAATACAAAAGGCTGAACAAGGATAGAGGAAAAAGAACGAATCGAAACTCCAAGAGCTCACCCTGTCTTCGAAAGATCAACACTACATGAACTCAACTCAGCGGCGGAAACTAGTACTCGGGTCTGCACCAAAAAGGTACAGAAGTGTAGTATGAGTATCAAAACTATGGATATTCAGTAGGCATCATCTGTCGACTGAGATAAATTATGATATAAAGCAAGATGATATCTCTAAGTCAAGGTACAAAATCGAACCTGAATCATCTTCATCATTACTGTATGTAATATATGATCGAACTATAATGATAACACGACATATCATATCCATACATGTCAATACCACGTTGGCACACATATATCCATTAGAACATAAAGCAAAATAACTCACCACGGCGTCCTACACCACCGGGGAGTATACCCAAAAGAACATGAAATAAAGAACCCATCACGGCGTCCCATACCATCGGAGAGTTCATCAAAGGATCAAATCATCAACATAAATAGATATATGACCAACTTCTCAATTTCCATAGTTTTCCACATTTCCATCAATGACCATTTTCCAGCATTCATAATCATCAACCATTATCATAATTTAATAACATATACCAAAGTACTAATACCCATAATCATATCAACATATAGATATTTATCTCATCAATATACTCTACCAACTCATTATTAGATAACCAATGGTTATTAAATAACCAGTAATACACTAGTCATCAAATGAGCTCTAATTATTAGCCTGACCGATTCTTTACATAATCCTTAATCACGGGATAGCTACTATCCATTATTCACTAAATAGCTAGTATCCAACATCTAGTCAAGATTCACTACTACACCATAGACGACATTTAACAAATTCTCATTTCAAATCATCATAATCGCACTAGTTACCATCTAGCAAAAGGCTACTAATCATCATTTGAACACTTATTTATCTATCAACTAACATCTCTTATTATCTAGAACCATTAATTTATAAATCCCCATTAAAAACTAACCACGCAACAACCATAATTGCTAGTTACCACATTTCAACTAAACAAGGTTCATTAACTAGTACTCTAGACTTCTAGCCACTATGTAATATAGTCACTTAATATACAACTAGATACCACATAACACACTCTAATAGGCAATATTCCTTAATTAATTCATTTATTCAAGGCAAAATATACCAAATAGATGAATCCTTAATTCTACAAAATATTCTACTTGCCAACTTGTCCTAATTCATTATTCGACATATACTACTTCTACTCACTATTTAACACTAGCAAAAACTACATCGCTTAAAAAGTGGTTAGCATTAGAGAACTATAACGGTCATTCTAAGGATAACATCATAACCTCAATGCACATACGGATGCAATTATATAAAGGAAATTCACACATAAACATATAGAAATATTTACCATATATAGCATTATTATATCCTCCAAACTTGTAGGGCATCATCATATTTGTCGATCTATCTGTCTATCTGTTGATCTATCTGTCTATCTGTCGATCTATCTGTCTATCTATCTATCTATCTGTCTATTTACCTGTCCATCTACCGTCTATCTACCTGTCCATCTACCGTCTATCTACCTGTCTATCTACCTGTCTATCTACCTATCTAGAGACCTATCTATCAACATATCTAGCTATCTATCTATCTACTTATCTACCTACCCATCTACCTACCTATATATCTACCTATCTATCTACCTATCTATCTACCTACCTACCTACCTACCTACCTATCTATCTATCTACCTACCTACCTATCCATCCATCCATCTATCCATCTATCCATCAATCTATTTATC